>NC_143019.1:1782132-2096764 GCF_055824585.1 Amblyomma mixtum
GAACGGAGTCTATGTGATAGAAGGGCACGAGCGGGTTACGGCGGCGATGAAAAGAGAGTACGTTGCATTTGTGAGGGTTAAGCTCCATTAGCCAAATTTTACACCAATCCCGAATCTTGTTAAGGTTGTTTTGGAGAGATAATTGATCAGAATTGTTATTAACTGCTTCATAAATAACACAATCGTCAGCAAACATGCGAATTTTACAAGACACATGCGAGGGCAAATCATTTATGTATATTAAAAACAAAAGGGGACCTAGTACGGAACCTTGAGGGACGCCAGATGTTACAGGAAGGAAGCTGGAAGTGTGTTCATTTACAAAGACGGACTGAGTGCGGTTAGTTAGGAATTCTTTAATCCATGCAACAACATTAGGATCGATATTAAGGTTAGATAACTTGTACAACAGGCGTTTGTGGGGAACTTTATCGAAGGCTTTTTTAAAATCAAGAAATATAGCGTCAGTTTGCAGGTTAAGATCTAGGTTGGCATGCAAGTCATGAATAAAAAGGGCTAGTTGAGTGTCGCAAGAAAAGCCTTTCCGGAACCCGTGCTGCGCAGGATGAAAAAAATTATTCGAATCCAAGAATGCAATGACATGGGAGAATATGACGTGTTCCATTAGCTTGCAAGGCACGCTTGTTAAAGAAATGGGGCGATAATTTAATGGAGAATTTGTGTTACCGGATTTGAAGACTGGAATGACCTTCCCATTTTTCCAGTCACGAGGAAGTTGGCCAGAAGAGAGTGACTGCTGGAATAGCAAACATAAGTAACTGGCACTGGTGAGTTTCGTATTCTTAAGAAATTTGGCGTTGACATTATCGAAACCGGCCGAAGATGAAAGTTTCATTTTATCGATTAGTGACAGAATTCCCGATGCGTTAAATTCAACAGGTGACATAACATTATAAATAAAAGTGTTTGGCACAGAAAAGGGGGCATCATATTCATTAGTGAACACTGATTGAAATGCAACATTGAACATGTGAGCACACTCTGCATGACTAAGCACGTCTCCTGCTTCATTTGTGACACTGATATCGCCTTTGTGTTTTGGGCTGATGGTGTCCCAGAATTTTTGAGGATTAGTGTGTAGTATTCGGGGCAAGTCTTTGTTAAAAAAGGAACGTTTGGCGTTCCGAGCAGATGAATTATATGCCTTTTCGGCTGCGTAATACTTGTCCCAGGCCGCCTGGTTAGTTTTTGCTTTGGCAGCGCGAAATAGACGCTTCTTTCTATTCTCCAAACGTTTTAGCGTTTTAGTGAACCATGGTTTCTGTGAACTCTCTCGGAAGGTGAACTTAGGAATGAACTGATCAGTTAGTTCAGTAATTTTCTTCTTAAATATAGTCCAATTTTCTTCGATAGACCGAATATGAAAATTAGTTCGGAAAGATTGAAAGAAAGCGTCTAGTTCACGATTAATCTCTGCGTAGTCACCCTTATCGTACAAACGGATCGTCTTTTTAAAAGTTTGGTTCTGAAGCGGAGTTAAGGCTATATCGGTATGAATTACTTCGTGATCGCTTATTCCAGGAAGAATCGTGACTGATTTAACACTTTCGGGATGACTGACGAGTAGTAGGTCTAATATGTTAGCGCTCGTTTGTGTTATTCTTGTTGGCGCCAAGATAACTTGTGTAAGGCCAAAGTTCAGGCACACTTCTATGAAATTTTTGGCTTCCACCGTGCCTGATGCTGAAGCAGTGTTAGTACTCCAGTCAATATCCGGGAAATTAAAATCACCAAAGAGAAGTATATGCGACTTTTGATATTTAGCAGTAAGTTCACACAGCAAGTTAGTAAGTTTCTCTGAAAAGTCCGGAGTACAATGCGGGGGCCTGTAACAAACACCGAGAAGAACCGACTGAGGAGGACAACGGCAGAAAAGCCACATTATTTCTAGATCAGACGAAATGGAAATGATTGAAAATGGTAAATCATTAGAAAAACCAATGAGCACTCCTCCGCCACGAGACCCCTGACGGTCCTTACGAAAAAGCTTAAAGTTAGATAAGTCTGCCAGGACCTCATTGTCGTTAATTTCGCTAGTCAGCCACGTTTCAGTTAGTACGAAGATGTTGCTATTGGACGAACGAACAAGACTCGAGATTTCTTCCCGCTTAGAAATGAAACTGCGGACATTAGTGAAAAGTACGGAAAAAGAAAGAGTAGACTGAGGTGACTGCCGGGACGCGGGCGTGGGGTGAGGCTGTGGGGTGCTTTTTCTAGATGGCTGCTATGATATTTCCTTAACAGTTTCCGAGGATTCGTCATAAACGTACCGTGCGCGACCGATAAACAAGGTTTTATAGCTCAGTTTATAAGCTGTAGATTTGGTTTTTGCAAAGGTGATAAGCTGTTTTCGGGCCTTCCGAACGGCAGGCGAGAAGTCTTCACCGGCGCTATATACAGTCTCTTTGAATTTTTTTTCCATTAGACAGAATTTCCAGCTTAGTTTTGTGGGAGTGAAATTTTGCGATTATTGGTCTGGTTTTTCCAGCTGTGTGACGGCCGAGGCGATGGGCGCGCTCGATATCGTTTGAAGCAACTGTTATATCTAAGGTAGTGGAACAAAGATGGATTACAGCTTCCTCAGATTGTGTGTAAGTTTCTGCGGGGTCATTATCAGGGATACCATAAAATATTACATTGTTTCGACGTGACCGGTTTTCAGCGTCGTCAACACGAGCCCCAAGGTTTTTTATATGAGCACACATTTCTGTTGTCGCTGTCTCCGTCGAGTCTAGTCGCGACTGCAGCTCAGTGATAAGTTGGTTTTGTGCCTCAAGGATACACATGCGTGCTGTTAAGTCTGCGATTGCCGTGTCAGTAGCCGTAGTTGTTTTTTCATGTCTTGTATCTCTGAGAGAAGTGTAGATTGCCCGGAAGACAGTTTCTTTAGCTCAGCAAGCACGGTTTCAAAATCAGGTCCCGGGTTTGTTTCAATATCCCCAGCCAAAAGTAACAAGGATCGAACAACCTGAACGCATTCAACACCAATACAGACACAGCTCCGTGGGCTCGGTAGCTGTAGTAAGAGATAATTGCTAGTTTTCTTAGCAAATAGACTGTAGAAGTTACCAACCTGCATGATGAAGGCGAAAGGGTTAGACTGTGCGGTTGCACAGCCACCGAGCCCACAGAGTGGCGCGGACGGGCGTTGCTCCTTTATAGCTTCCGCTGTTGATGTCGCTCGCAGTTCCGCTTGCCAGGGGTAAGGTAGTGTCCAGTGCTGCCCGAGGGGCGGTCCGGGAAATGGAGAGATGATGGCTGCGGTGTTGCAGCAGGGGCTGTTGTTGTTGCTGGTATCGGCATGCGCGGAAAACACTGCGGTTCCAGGGCGCGCAGACAGCAGGGCGGGGATGGCCACGCGAACGATGAACAGAAAAATCTGCATGATGAAGGCGAAAGGGTTAGACTGTGCGGTTGCACAGCCACCGAGCCCACCTATCTAAAAATCTATTCTAGGCTTTTGTCTATATGTTCACGTTTGTCTGGAAGCAAACGGCCCATTTATTATTCAGGCAATTTTATATTAAAAAATTTCCAGTCAGTGAATGGAAACGCGAGACGTCTACAATATTTTCATGATTACTGTTCTGGACTTAATTGGAGTATAGCATTCTTTGATGGAAAAGTAGGGAAGAGGACTAGTAATGGACATTTACACTGAAGTGAATTTAGCTCAAAAACGCATTATGAAAAGGAACAAATTCGCTTCAATGGAAAGCCAACTAACCCATATTCATGCTCTCACGAACAAATTTACAATCTCGATGGTCTCTCAGGCATAGAATCGGTAGAAGCTTGCCTTGATTACCCTTTGGAGTTGAACGATTTTTGATGCGCGCTTCTCTCGTTCGATCGAAAATGTCGAAGTGAAATGTGTTCTAGTTAGCGCTCTGAGGCGGATCTATCACGTTAGAGACGATGGGACGGGTGGTGAGGGCACATAGGCAAAAATAGATGGTAAGAACACACAACACTTCTGTAGTTGTTTTTATTTTTAAAAATTCATCAGCCCTTGACCAAACTATGAAGGGATGATGTCGCTGTTTAATTCAGATCAAGGGTGAGAAGGTGTCCTAAAAATTCTATTTCCTGATTTCTGCGATCGCGGATGTGCTGCACCGAACGTTTCTATGGCATATTTTGAAGCATCGAAACAAATTACTCTGAACAGTTTAAGTCTGCAACCCTAGTATACCCTTATGTCCAAGATGCATTGACAGGAGAGAGCTAGACTTAATTTGTGTGTGTTGATCTGAAATGATGTTCACTTACTTCCTTTGCTAGTTGGAATGGATTCCATCGGGGCACTCAGGTTACGTATTCTACTTAGTATTACGCTTTTTGTTTTAAAGTACAACGGACACGCAAGCTAATCTCCGCATCTCTTTGTTTTTGAATATTTTCGCTGTAAAATTAGTTCGCTGCCATTATTGGCTAAGCGTTACATATCCCGAATTTAGTCGCGCACTGAAAGCGCTAGCACCGGGCACTGGCACCTCAAATTTGACTAAATTTTTTTTACCTCACAACAAACGCGGACTGTATTGTGCAGATTTCTCATGATGATATTTAATGCTTTCTTGCGCCCTTTCTTTAACACTGAAAAGGCAATATTTGTAAAATTTCAAGAGCTCTACACTCTAACCCACGCGAAAAAAATTCATTACGACTGTTTCGCGAGGAATATGAGCACTAGAAAACACTAGGCCTGGTCTTAAAGGGTCTTTCTCTTTGATGCGCTAAAATAAGGTTCGTATCAACTTTTAGCGGTTAAGCTTTGTGCTGAATGGCATGAGCTTCGCTATGGCTAGCTCATTGTTTGCCTCTTTTTGGTCGATATTATACGGCACTACGCGAGTTATAAGCGAGGTTTCAGTTGAAAATTGTTCACTATCCTCTCAAACACGGAAACTGCGCTGAAGAGTAGATTTTGTTTGATTTAAAACGTGAGCCGCGGTTGGACAAGTATTTTTCCATCAGCTTAATTTTTGTGTTTTTTTCGACTGAGAGTTTTTATGAATGTTTTACCTCCGGAAAAACAATATAGAACATTTTCTGCAAAAAATTTTTTGAATAAATACAGGTAATGTTTCCAGTATGAGCGGTCAAATGATTTGTGGTTTATGGGGGTTTAACATCCTAAAACGACTCAGGCTATGGGGGACGCCGTAGTGGAGGGCTCCGGAAATTTCGACCACCTGGGATTCTTAAACGTGCACTGACATCGCACGTTACATGGGCCTCTAGAATTTCTCCTGCATCGAAATTCGACCACCGCGGCCAGGATCGAACCCGCGTCTTTCAAGTCTGCAGCTGAGCGTCATAACCAATGAGACATCGCGGTGGTGGTGAAAAGATTTAAGCAGTCGCTTGAATGCAAACGTCAGCACTTCATGGTTGTTAGGTGCCTGGTTATGGTTGCAGGCGAATGAAAATGATTTTAGGAGAGAGCGCTTTGGTAATTTAATGTCGTCGCAATAATTTGGCAGGGTGCCTGCAGGAACATCGCGCTTAAAAAATATACTGATGCTCAGTCGCTTCCAAATAAGGGGTCCCCAGTCGTCGACCAGGAATTGAAAAAAAAAAATAGCAGATAGTTTAGCATGGCTAAGCGTTGAATATCAAGCATTAGCGCCTTAGTTACTTGCTTTAGCGTTGTTTGTCATTGTTTGGCGTTGTTGGCATTGCTATTAAATGTAGCAAAGTCGTGAACTTCACACCCAGTTTATACATAAACTTTTCATACAGATACAGCCGCTGGATTAACGGCAGAGTTGAGCACTGGTGCAGTCGATGACTAAAGTCTCCGGACCACGTGTTTCTCAAATGAAGCTTATTACTCTACTATGAGACAGTGGGTGGAGTCGGCACTTGTGGAGATGAAGGAACAAAAATTTAACTTTTACCTCCACAAGTGTGGCCTCCAGCCGCCGAATAAGAGCAGAGCTATCGGCTTCGTTAGAGGAACACGTGGTCCGGAGACTTTTGTCCCCGACTGTACACGCACTGTTCTATGGTCGGTATAGTAGATGGACAGCCTGGCAGTATAGCAGTTGGTCAAGTGGGCAGCCTGCCTCAGAGCAGGCTTCAGCTATGCAGTTTTTGCGAGAATGCGGCTAATACTTCTAATGCGACAAACTGTAAAGGCCTTTGGCTTAAAATAACTACTACAAAGGCGTTTCACCAAAAGGCTTTTATCCTGAAGGCATTTACCTTGAAGGCATTCTCCCAGATGAAAGAAAGCCTGTCATGTGCACATACCTGACAGGTAGCCCACAACCCGGTGGTCAGATGTTCCGCCCGCCACAATGCAGGCTTCAGGGACGTAGTACATAAATAGGCAGATATACTCGAAATCTGAAAATGCAACTAGTAGTGTTACAGCGATGAAAAAACGACACCGGTGGTCTACCCTCCATTTAAATGTCGTGGCTTCATTGAAAAAAAACCCGCGCAGTTAGGCAGCTTGAAGAACTTAAGCGGCATGATCCGTCGTTAGCAGTTCACAGTGTTGGGATTAACGCGCAGCACAATCTGGGGAAACGAAATTAGAAAGACGACCGTAGCACAGAGCACCATGACGATACTGAAGAATAATGGCTTTTCCTGTTCGCATGATTCCAGTCGTACCATGCATACCTGTGCCTTTCGACGTAGAATAGGGTGCAGTTTTCTTTGCTGAGCTGCCTGCTTATGTGCACTGAAAACGATCCTGAAAACAACAGGATTCACTTCATCACTCTCACAGCATTGTATTTTGTTCAGGCTGATTTCCACCAATCAAAGCGCCTTCAATAAGGCCGTCCTTTAGGGGGAAATAATTGGACAGATGACGTTATTCGTCACCTAAAGGAACACCTGGATGGGCGGCGCTGTGGTGGCATTTAGGACGGAAAGTATACTTACCCGGCTTCGTCTGAGTACTAGATTAGACAACGCATTTAACCACTGTGCACACTAAATGGCAAAGGGCTACATATGACAATAGTTAGAAGCTAAATATCATTCGTGAGGGCACATAGTTAAGCGCTCGTTAGCGTTAGTTAGCGCTCGTGCTGTTCGTCTCTCGTTTCTTGTGTCCTCGTCTTTTGCTGCGCTACAGTGTCTTTGAAGTATGTACCAACAAGCCCAAAAAGCCACGCTACATAGTTAAGGTTTGTCTCAGATGAGACATAAGAAGTTCTTTCAACTTACTTCATTCTACAAAAATAAACTGTTATGGCCCCGAGCATGGCCAAGCGATGCAACTGCTACAGAGCATGTGATTGTAAAATAGAGCCGCAATTAAAATTTTGTGCAGCATTTTTTGGAAAGCGTCATTAGCGTTTGCTGTCAACCGACTGGGAAATGAGATATGGAAATAATCAGATACTTGTCTTAGCCTCTATTATTTTGCTTACCTGGAAGACTGTGTAAAAAAAACATATTTTTCAAACTTGTTATCTTTTTCATTTCAGCGGTCGCCAAGAAGTAACGGTCATGGCTAATAGCCGGCGACAACAAAGCCACACTTATTAAGAACTTCTACGGTCAATTTTCCACATGAATTGTCAGAAAATAATGGCAAGCCAGACAGCATAAAAACAAACTATTTGAAGCAACATAATTTACTGCGCTTTTTATATGGGAAAAAGAAAATAAACCATCACGAAACAGTGTCTCACGTTTAATTATTCGCAATTTATGGCTGCGGGTGCTCTGTAAGCCCTACTGATGCACGTAATCGCGCGATGAAAAAAGTCAGACTATTCGCTGAGGAGTATGAGTGCAAGGAGGTGTGCATGACTGCCATCAATGAAAGCAATTCTGCACTTGACGATAGTTCTTTTTTCGTGTGCACCAGTGTATGTACAGACACCACACATCAGCGTAATTTTGAAGCGAAAAGCTTCACTAGGCTCGTCCACACCGCGTTTCGCGTGAGCCACACTACAGATTTGCCACAGCTGCGCATGCGCGAAACCGAGTGACGTCACGCGGAGCGCAGGTGGCCGCTGGTGCAGCAGCCGTCGTCGACGCCGCACGCTGACTCTGTCGCCTGACCTTTCGCCGCCACCGCACGCTACTGCACATGTGCGCCGCCGCTTCTCCTCCTTGCCACCGTTTGACCTTTCGCCGCAGCCGTGCGCAGTGCGCATTTGAAAGGAGGCGTACATAAGGTGTGCTTGCCCACAGAACAGGCACAGACAATCGCCATGGAAGAAGAAGAAGCAACAGTCGGACGGCGCAGAAACACCGATCCAGAAGTGGTAGCTTGGGAGTTGGCTGAAAAGCAGCGAGAGCTTTTCACTCCGAGAAATCCAGGCTTAACCTTAGCTAAGCCACAGCCAATTTTTTTTGTCCTCATGACGTCTGATTGCCAAAGCATTTGTGAAATGCTACAGGAAATAAAACAACCTCGCCCATTGATAAAACGAGAAAATGGATAATTCGTCTAAAGCTACTAGTGATTAAGAAGGCTTTGCTTGGCATCGTTTAAAATGAATTTTAATTTATTTCCTTTCAGAAAATTTAGAACATTTTGCCAAAAATTTCCGAGGACTGCAGAATTTCGGGATGTGGGTTTTCTTTAGCAAAATAACCATGATTGTAGAATACGAATATTAGCTACAGAATGACAGTTATTGCTACCGTGAAAATTAAACATTGACAGCATATAAATCGCACACAACAATTTAAATGCTACCATAAATGACCTTAATATGGCAATAGTAGCTTTAATGTGGTGATCATAACATGTCTTTTACAGAGAGTTAATTCTTAGTACAAGGAACAAAACCAGTGTGCTTTCTAATATGCGCAGGTTTTGCACATTAAACGCCAGCAGTTCTGATTTACACGTTTTCAACAGATGCAATGGTCAAAAACCTCGAAACACGAAAAAATGTGGCAATCTATTTCAAAGTACGTGCATGCTTGCAATTTTAGGAAAAAAAATGTGAATGCAAATAAAAGTTTGTCAGCGAAAACACAACACTTTTTGTCTTCCAAAGCGAAAAGGTGAACTAAACTCAAGTCAATGATGAAACTTAGTCAAGTAACTTGATACATGTCTGTTGCCTGATCGGGTGCCTATTTAGTTAAAACGGGAGCAAGGCAAGTCTCTCACCTTGATTAAAGGAGTTGTCACCTCACTGCTATATTTTACTTATTTGATATGACCGATTGCCTCTTGGTGCAGACACTGAAATACAAGGAGGAAATAAAAGCTAATAAACAGGCTATCATACGCTGTGACTTGGCATATCTGCGTTAGCAGTATTGCGCTTTTACATTTTGCCTTTACATTCATCGCCTCCGTTGCGTCTTTTGATTTAATAGGGAGTTTTAGAATAGGGGGCCCCAACGTTTGGGGGCCCCAAGGAAATAGCGGGCCCCAGCGCTACGTACGAGTGCGCCGGCGAGTTTCAGAACAGGGGTCTCCCCTACGCAGCGGAGCCAGGCTTGCGTTTATCGACTGCAGCGCCACTACGGCAAACCAAAAAGATACTCTTAAAAAAGATTTTAAAATATGCGTTCATTTCATCATCAGAAACTGTTATTAATGCAGACATACGATTTAAGGGTAAAAATTATAAGCGTGTGTTTTTACTGAGGCGGGAAACTCCATTCGAACGTCCCACCAAGTCATCTCTACGGCAACCAAACGATACGCACTCGCTAAGCCTAGCAGCTTTGTGAACACAGAAACAATCTGAAAATATAGTGCATTTCATCGCTAAAATTTTGTGGTGAGGGCATCATCAGACAAAGCGATAGCTTCGTGCGCCTTTCGTTTGCTGTGAACTTAATACACAGAGTAGCGCCGACAACGAATCGGTGGTGAAGCGGAAGGCCCCGCGTCGACGGGCGCCGCCATGTTGCCTGTACGTAGAGCGGCGTTGGGGCGTACGCCTGCTTGAACCTCGCGCGCTCTCTGACGTCAGACGACGCATACTCGCTAAGCCTAGCAGCAATGTAAACACAGAAGCAATCTGAAAATCGGGGGTGTTTTATCGCTAAAATTTTGTGGTTGAGGCAAGTTCAGACAAAGCGAAAGCTTCGTGCGCATTTAGTTTACCGTGAACGTGGGGCACAGCGCAGCGACAACAACGAATCGGTGGTGTAGTGAGAGGCTCCGCTTCGACGGGCGCCGCCATTTTGCCTGAACGTAGAGGAGCGTTGGGGCGCACGCTATTTTGGCGAAATAGCGTTCGCCGCTAACGTTAACCTAAGACGCCGGGCGGGGCTTGCGTTCTGCGCATGCGCACTTCGACGCCCCAAACTTCTTGAGGCCCCCAAAGCTTGGGGCCCCCTATTCTAAAACTCCATAATGTCCAACACTATAGCCAAACGGGCGAGTTGGTGGTACATATTGAATGCCAACAGCGCAAACGACGCAGACAAAGTAGAAGAACACACAGGACAAGCGCTTGTCCTGTGTGTTCTTCTACTTTGTCTGCGTCGTTTGCGCTGTTGGCATTCCCTAATGTCGTCGCTTTAAATTACGTTGCGGAGGGTTTTCTGGTGGAGAGAAGACCCTGGAGGGCGGCGGTCTCAGCAGGGTGAAGATTGATGGTTGAGGTGTGGGTGGAGGCTTGATGTTTCCCCGTTTTTGATTCCGAAGCTGCCTGGGTTTGTGTGTGTGGGCAGCGTGTAAATGCCTTGAAGAGGGTGGATGTACAGGTAGGTGGCAGACGGGCGCCATCAAGCCCGTAAAAACTGGATTGCACAGCGTACGCATTTCGCCCAAGCCATCTCCCATAAATGGCCGAACACGAGGCTGGGTCGCGGCTTGTACTCACAGGATAGAAAGTATGCCAGACCGGGAAGCAGCAGGAATCGAACCCGCTACCTGCCGAAGCAGTGGAAGCTGCTGTACCTCGAGGCCTGGGCTGCATGAAAAGGACTGCAGATTGTCGCGTGGCGGAATTAGAGCTTAGCGGCATCATCAGTTCACTCGAAGTGGGGTTAATGCAGCGTAGAACCTTTTTTGCAACCATTTATCCCCTGAAAGGGTTAGCACTAGGCCGGAGGAGTACTTGTATGCATTACTAGACAGGTGGTTGCTCGTTTGTTCGAAGGAAGCACCCTCAAGGCGGGAAGCGGGCCGGATCCTTTACGGGCGCTGAGGGCAGGAGGCCCTGGAGGCTCCGCACACGCGCAGACACACATTCATACCCCCCCCCCCCCCACCACCACACACACACACACACACACACATTATAGCGCTCACGGCGCGAAAGGAACCAGTGAAAGAAGGCAAACAATGTACTTCTTTGAAGATAAGCTTTTAGCCCAGGATAAACGAGTATTTTTTGCGGCTGGCCATTTTATATTGCTTTATTCTGAATCTGAGGACAGAAAAGCGAGGGAGGGCGGGTGGGGGGGAGTTTGGTTTGTCATCGGCGCCAAATTTGTGTTGTTGTGCATATCTCTCGTTTCCAATGACATGTGAAAACCGTGTGCAGGTGTTTATTGTTATTTTTTGGTACACGCAAAAAAAAAACACGCACAGCAAGCAATACAGTTTGTAGAAAAATCTACTTTCAGAAGGCTTGATTACGTTCTAATATCTGCAGTAAAGGTCAGCGTAGTATACAGAATAGAAATAAATCTAACCGCAGTTTTTTGGACACCTTCAACGCAATCCATGTCGCTCTTTCTGTGCAGATCTATGCCAGCATTAGCATGCTCGAATAATGGCCTAACGAGCATCGAGGAGGTGGCATGTTTAAAAACCGTCCTCTATTTAGCCGGTCTTTGAAGTAGAGCGAAGCGTGCCATAAAAGACGCAAATGATGTTTTGGGAGGTAAGAACTGGAGGTCTTTTATTAAAGAAAAGGTCACTTTCGCGATCGCAGGTTGCATTATAATAACGACACTAATCGCACTTTTTTTTCTCTTCTGCCCTCAACCACATTTATTTCGGAACACTCTCAATCCCATCTTGGGATTTTTACAGGAGAGGGCAAAACATGCCTCCTTCTAGTGTCATTCGTGAAAACTATAGGTTCACTGACATGTGCTAAGCTTTCTTGTCAATGCTGTCTCTCGTATACATGACATTCTGCTACGCTGCGCTTTAGATTTTCACTCTAAAACTCTTTCTCACCCCACCCAAACTTTAAAGCACCAGTAGAATCCCAAAAGGGGATTGATTATGAGTGCTTGGTATAGCCACCCTCGCCTCGTTTTTAACTTAACCGAGAACTCGCTTCTCTCCGCAGCTCTGCCCAAAATTAACTGTCACCACCAGCTGCTAGTAATTAGCGCTCAACTCTGAATCCAGGTTTATGTAGCCCGCTTATTCACAATATTTTGGCAATGTTTTGTGCATTTTCGCGGCGATTCTTGATTCCTCGGCAGCTGACTTTGGAGCAAAGTTATCTCTCTAATGACGGTCGTGTATTCGTAGAATAGCTTCCATACTTTTCCTGCAACCTCACCGTGCCGTGCACACTGTGCAGTTCTTTTTTCTATTTTCGCTTCTATGCAAAGTTGTTACTCGGGAATTAATTTTCAAATCTGGTGGTGGTGCCTCTGTCAAATAATTCAAGGCACCGTACTAAGCGACCCTTTCACTTTGGTTATGAAGCGCATCCGTGCTTGCATTTTACCGCAGGGTAATGTTCTTATGGGATTCTCCAATTCAATTTGAATCGGGCTAGACGTATAAAGCAGAGTAGCATTATTTGCTGGCGCGTATATTATCTACCCAGACTGAAAAAACAAGAGAACCGTGTCAAACATACAACAAAATATTTGTATTTCTATCACGACGACAGAATTTTATGTTGTTTTGTAGTATTTTTCTGTACAACTGTACTGTTTCTGCAGAACTTTTCTGCTGTTTGTATTTATTAGTACTTTTCTATTCTAGGAACACAATATTCTGTTACCACAGCAATTTTTGTTGTTATACGTTTCTGGTCAAAATCCTTACAGAAAATCAGTTGTGATGACAGAAATTTTGTCAATGTGTGTGTTTCGAAAGGGTATCAACATTTTGCAATTCATTCGCATGGTCTCTTCCTGCTGTGGAATGAATAATAACGTGCGAATAAAATAAAAATTCTCAGCACCAAAACGACTCTTAGTAATCCGCTATTACGGTGCAGGTGTTGTGAGTGACTGTTGCTCCTGAGCGTAAAGTTTCTTTTGACCTGTATATTTTTAATGCAGATTGAAGTACTTACGGAGTCATATCAGCAGAGTCTTGTGGATGGTAGCGTTACGATTCTACTTTTGAACTAACGTGCCGCACCATCGTGGCACTCGCGCTTCGCTTATCTGGGGTGGCGTGTTACGATTATGTTTATCGAATGCCATAATCGCCCTGTGAGATTATAACAAATGTACTGTAATTACTCACTGACCTCTATCGCAATCAGGGTCCTTTCACGCATTCTTAAATCGCTCCCTTCACGGTACTGTCCACGAGTCCATTCGCTGCTCGATGCTTACCGCAACTTTTCTATAGCTACTTGTAACCCCTACACAGGCGTGCACAGAGCGCCCGATAGACGTTTTTAGGCGTTTGATGGCCACTTATGACAGAGCTCCTAATTCTATCACTACGGAGATTGTACGAACCACAAGGCACGCCATTCGTGCAAGGGGCGTTGACCGGATCGCTGGGAAATGCTGTGCGCCGACGCATGATCAAGGGCGAGCGCTCTCCAACTCGATCGTGACGAAGGTAGCGCAAGGCATTTGAGGAGGAGTGGCCATGTGATCTGCTACACAACCACTGACGCTGAGGAGGCAAACGGACCATGAACAGTTCCGATAGAAAGGGCGAAGCGAAATCATTATACCACAATAACACAACTACGTCATGCCACAGTGTATGCTGCAGCATTAGGCCAGAGGGTGCCAATTTCTCGAGGTTGCTGTTCTGAACAGTTGAAAGTTACTGACGATGTCTAGTTTTACAATTCGATGTTTCCAAGCCCGTATGAATTTCTTGTTCACTGAGGTGGCGAAATTTCTGTCATTATTTAAGTATATAGTACGTGATGTAATGCCCGTAAGTAGACTGCCGGCAGATTTTCATTTGTCGTGCTCATAGTGTTAGTGCTCCTGCTTAGAGCTAGACGATTTCAGCATAGGCTAGGTCTATACTTCTGTTTAATAAACACATGGGGTGCATTACTGGTGTTCTCTGCAGCCCCGGTCTGCATGAAATTTATTTTTTACTGTGACACAATCATCCTCTAGTGAGCCTTTTGCTCTGAGAACGTCTCCGTGTATAGCGTCCGGCTCCTTGGCCGAGCAAGGGCAGCAGCACCAGCCAACGGAAACCAGGACTTGAGACGCAGACTACGTCAATCCCTCTCTCCAACAGGTGTGAATAAAACATCTTTATCACGACGACCACCTACATGGGCATGCTATGAGAGGTTGGTACCGGAGAGAACCTGTAGTAATTTTTCTCTTAATATTAGTTCAACATGGTGTGCAAAGATTATCTGGGATGCAGTCTCCTGGGATTTAGGTTTCGATGCGAGTGTATTTCTTCAGAGTAACAGCTGCATGAGCAACAAATAAACTGCAACTCAAGAAGAGAAACAAGGTTGATTTTCATAGACCGAAATCGACTGAGGAGGCGCAATTCTGGTAGACATGGAAACTAAACATATTCTATTTGCGAAAGCCTATATTTTGGCCGAACTCCGTGATACACTGACAGAGGGGTATGCATAGCGCTAGAACCTTGGAGTGGCGCGCATTTCGTGCCGTGTTTCTAAGCTACGCTTGCATGACAAGAAGCCCCGTACCTCATTTCGTTGCAATTACCCCGCACATGTCACTATATGCAGTAAAAGCACCGTCGCTCAGGTTGGAACAACGCTCAGTCCTTTCGCCTAGGTGCATATTTATTAATAGGCGTGTATGTATGTCAACCTCTTCTTCGTACTTCGGAGGATAAAGCCATCATCATCAAATCCGGCAATCACTACGTGGACGAGTTATTCAGGAATACATCTTATCCCACGCTTCCGAGAAACCTGCTGTACATATATGCCTGCAGGACGACCTAATCTACCTCGTTCCACGAACTGCAGCTTACTCTGTGAACGTGTTGTCGACAGGCCAGCGCTTGGCTTCCTTGTCCATCCTCTGCTTCGAACTGGCACTAACCGAGTGGGTTTTTTTTTTTTTTTTGACAGAGAAAGGCTTTCGCCTACTTCTTTCGGTATAAGCTTTCCCCGGATACTTTCGTTTGGTCCTTATTCGCCCTCTTTTGCGCGATATATGACCAGGCTGTCTTCCTTAGGCGGCCGCACATGACAGCAATGTTGGACCATTAGCTCAGGAAGCTCGGGAGTCGTGTTTATTACTCTCGAGCTTGGTGCATTGGTGAGCCATTCATTTGCGCCGGCATACTCGCGTAATCAGCGCTTTTCTCGCTCACGTTTTTCTTGTGGTCAGTCGCGCTATTCGAGCCAATGTTACTCGATACTTGCATTTGCGTTGACAGATGCAATAACGGAGGTTTTCTCTGGCTTGCTCTCTTGCAGTAGATATATGCTTTGCCGAAGGTTCCACAGCACTGGATTAATTGATCGGAGTTTCCACAGTCGTCATAGCGCACCATTATGCCAATATGTGAACTGAAAGTGTGATTTGCCCTACCCAGCACGTAGTTGATGTGGTTCATATTAAAAGAAGCAGCTGATCAGTAAACTAAACAAAGCGCACGCCCTGGAAGTTGTGCTTAGGTCGGGCGAACGGCTGCAGCCAGCATTACCTGGCAACGAAAAGGCTGACTCAGCAAGTAGATTCCTTCACCTTGAGCAGACTGAGTATATGGCTGAAGCCTTTGGAGGCAACGATCCTACTGCATCAAATGGTGGAAAAAATACATTCGGTATGGCTGTCTTGTGTTGAGCGATGTAGAAAAGTTAAGGATTGTAGAAGATATTCAAGAAAGTGAAGAGGAATGGCGTGATCGACGATTGTGTTAATGCAAGTAACATTTGGGCCCGAGATCTACACCACGAGCTTTAAAATTAAACTTTAATGACTCAACATTTTGTGGCTTGAAATATGCGACGCTAATGAAAAACAGTGATCGCTGATAACACATTTCGTGTCATAAGAGTAATGCAAAAAAAGTAAGTAAAAGAGTAATGCATTGGTTTTACGTGGGTGCTTTTTCTCGTCTAGAGCTCGTACGTAATCTTGAAAACAAGCGATGGGAAGCGCTGTTGAAGCACACCTCTTAATTTGGGAATTACTGTTTGGTTTTGCTTCGCGTATGATCTACTTAGCACTTGGTCAGCCTTTCAACATTTTAATGCCAATTGCTGAAATGAGACCTCAATAATGGCTAACATATGTAAAACGGTTTCGGCGGTATGAATACAAAGAAAATAATTGCAGCGTTGCGAGGGTCAAGCAGACAGATCGCATGGCACAACGTACGCTGCTCACGTTTGTTTTATTCTTTTCCTTCATAGCACATATTCTTTTGAACCAAAGTGAGCCGAGCCCGCAACGATGATTTTCACTTCAGTAGATACCACCTGTTGAACAGCAAACATAAAAAATAATGCTGTGGGATTCCCATCTTCATAAGCACGTGCTATAATAGGTTTCGTGCTGCTTTGAGTATTACAGTACGAGTAAAACATCAGGAAAACAGACTCTGATGCAATTCGATTATAATTGTTACCTGTAAATCTCGGCAGAATCCTACCTGACGTACAAACTAAAACGCATGGCTGAGCTGCAGCACTGATCCTTATCTGGATGTAGCTAACATCATTGCCCCGCCTTCCGTACCCCGCAGAAAGCTGACAGTGGTAGGCGCACACTACGTTCATGAACCGCCGCCATTCGGGAGACAAAATTTTGTTCTAAATTGGAGTTATGACTACCCACCACATTAAACTTGTCGCCATTTGCCCTCCTTTCTTCAGTGCTTTCGCCACACACAAGTAAAACTGAAATTTTCTGTTCATTACTCTTTAGGCAGTCCTAGGAAAAGTTGATTTTGACCTCTACCGCATCATTTCTCTCAGCGTTCTATTCCAGTGTTGTAAAAGATTGCTTCTTCGTCGCAATGCTCAGAATTTGTCGCACTTTCTTCGCAATGTTTTATGTCTACCATAGTATTTCATCTGCAATGGTTCTTATGTTTGTAGTAAAATGGCAGCTTGGGCGAGTTGGTTAAGCATCTTGAAATAAAACAGCGCAAGGACACAGGACGAGAACGGCCGTGTGTCTTCTCTCTGTTCTCGTCCTGAGTCCTTGCGCTGTTTTATTTCAAGATTCTTATGTTTGTCTGACATACTCCCGATCAGTTACTTTTCATGATTTACAGTAGTAGTAGGAAATCCACGTCAGCAAATGAAAAGTTCTTAGAGCACTCTGTGATGACAGCTATGCCTAACGCTGCTGTTATTTAATGGTTCCACGGAGGTATAAGCATAAAGTCAATTTTTACGCCTGTCGTAGAAAGTCTATACTTTCGGCTTCCTCCATTTCCACGACTGACTCATAACTCCGTTCAGCGCAACGGCTGTCAAAGAGCACGTACCAAAGAGCGCAATGGTACTATTGTGTTACGGGGAATCGAGTGGTAGTGTGATTTGTGCAAGGAATGCACATTTGTAGATCCATGGTTTAAATATTGTTGACAAATGTCTAAATTTTGCAAAGCAGTTTATGTACTTAAACATCAATGCAGCGAGTAACCTCGTCACTATGCGTTGTCAGTCATGTAAGCTTGAATTATAATTGTTAAACCCAGTGAAGCAAAATTCAGAGTGATAAAGTTCGTGCACTTTTCCTGTGCGAACTTACTCCAGACGGATGCGCAATTGTCTAGCTTAATCGGAAGCTAAACTTTCAGTTCCTCCTGTGATGGTTTTGCTTGCCACTGAATTCGACACCCGTGTTTCACGACTGTGACCGCAGCGTTTCTCCTTTGGTGAAATTGACCGTAGGCTACTTCGTTAAATCAAGGCTGCTTGCGTCAACAGGATCTGCGTGTGCATGTCATGGCAAATGCAGAAGCAAGGAGTGGAAACGGCTATCTATACTACAGAAAGCTTTCCTAACTTCAACTTGCCTCTTTTAAATTGCATCCTACAGTGTGTCGATTATTTGCAAACTCGCTGGCGCATCTCTAATCGACCTACTTCTTGGTCGCCATATATTAGTAATAAACAGCGCCTAGATTGTCTGAGGAGGCTGCGCGACACCCGTAAACTACAAGCTGAGCTTTTTCCAATGTGAGCAGAGTACCAGTGATATTAATGTGTCACGCATTATCGATTCCACACAATTCAACTCAATGGTGCACGTTTAGATGACGCTTACTTAGGTTGTCACAGCAATCGGTGGAACTCTGTCGTAAGCATGGGCATTGAAATTTGGCACTGAAGAACCAAAGTGTTCCTGAATGCTAGTGCTTACAACCCATTTATGAAAGCAGCAAATGATATACGGTGATAGTTTCCGGTACCTGTTCAGCAGCTGATACTTTAAAAGAAAGAAGCGCCAATGAACGAGGTAGCCTTTCATGCGGGAAATTCCGTAACTTCACAAGATTTGGTGTTGATGCAAAATAAAAAAAGATGGTTTATAGGTTGTGCATCTCCAGGCCTAATCAACTCACCGCGAGTCAAGTTACCGTTTACGGGAATTGGGAGCATCGGCAGTTCACCTTTGCCTGAGTGGTCATTGGTCACATCTAATTACCGCGATGCTTCCTCCGCTGCTGCACAGTCTTTCGTTTGCAAAGAGCACAGTTACGTATGCAGTGTTGCAGCAATGGAAAGAAATAATTTTAGAGTTAGCACCACATATATACTTTCAGTGGTATATTTTTTAGGCCAGTTGTCAAGTACGGGAATAATTATCGTTGCACGTGGGCCCGATGCTGCCCTATTCCGAGTGGCGGTGTGGTTCCCCGCCAGCAATAAATTTATCGGTTGTCCTGAGAGCTATACGCTGCAGTTGCTTGCAGAGTTGCAGAGAGACCACCAAGAAAGGAAGTGAAATAGCATTCCAGTTGCTTCTCGCGAATGACAATTCTTGTTATGACGCCACTTCCCTGGGCGCCAGTGGCAATGTTCCACTGTAGTGACGTCACTTTCCTACAGCCAATCACTTGATGGGAATACTCCAGTCTGGTGACATCACTTCTCTAGAGCCAATCAGGTGACCAGCTTCCGATCAAAAATAATATTTGTGACGTTGTTCCTAATGCTTTCGCAATAAATTGGTGAATCCTGCTTTAAAAAAGCACTACCTTCTAAGACCAGAGAAGCTATATTATTAGAGAGTAAAGTTTCAATAAATCAAGCTTCCGCAGGGGTGGCCTAGCCGTTTGGGCATCCGCCTAACATGTGGGAGGTGCGGAGTTCGATCCCCAGTCCCGCCGGGTACTCACCGGCGATACAAGGGATACATGCTTTTCCTTGCTTGGTGCCCGGCTTCTTTAGGGAGAAGTGCTTAGAAAATGGGTCTATGACACCCCACCTTAAGTATATGAAAACACGTTGTGCCATGGGGCTATTTGGCTGCAGATGCCCATGCGCCGTAAAAATTCATCATCATCATCAATACTCCAAGCTTAATTTGCAGCTTGAGGCAAGCTTGTAACCCAAGCATTAATGAGGAAATGCTCTCGTTACACTTTTCAATTTAAACACAACGCGGTCTTAAACTAACGGCGATTTTTAATGCTGGTGTTGCCCCTGTCATTGAGATTTTTTGGGCAGTGTGTCGGTGAAAACACTTGCTCTCGTGAAGCTGTGCACAGAACCTTATAATGCATATGAGTATTTTAGGATTAGTTTTGACTTTTTAAGAAAAGAGCGCTGTTCGTAAATTTTCCTCCTCAAAATACTTTCGACGATATTCTTTTAACATGACCAAGACATAGGAAAAATACAACACAGTGTACTGGGAGTCATTGCACATACATATGCGCGCTCGCGTTTGTCTACGCAGGTTACTTCCAAGCCTTTGGATTATAAAGCCGGTTCCTAGTTGAAAAAATTGGCTCTGGTTTAGCTCTGGTTAAACCTGGAAGATCGCGAAAGCAACATCTGCGCCTATCCATATACTGTTGCTTGAGCCACACAGCCCACAGTCTCGCCATTTCGCGTGCTCTTGCACGAACATATTGCGCATGCGCGAGGAGCAAGTGACGTCACTACGCACAGCTGGCGTGCTGGCGGCCCTGGCACGCTAGCTGTGCGCCGCTACTGCGCATCGGAGAGGAGAGGGAGAGATGCGTTGGAGAGCGCGTGGCAGTGGCGGCGGCACAGGCACTCTATGCGCCACTACTGCGTATGCGTAACTGGCGAGCGCGGATGCGGCCCCTCTGAGTCACCCACCCAGCTATGGCGGCGGCGCGCCAGCTGTGCGTCGTGTGACGTCACTGCTCCTCGCGCATGCGCAGTATCGCCTTTCCTCGGCTCCGCGAAATAGCTCGGCGACTAGCGCAGTGTTGCTTTCGCAACAAAAGATGACAAAGACAGTCATCTCATTGAAACAAAATTTCGGAACAGTTCTCACGGTTGAACTAGGGAAAACTGAAATACTACTGTCTTAATAAGAGCACTATTTGCTGTACTTCACGAAGGTCAGTTGCCAGGCTGGAGGAAGCTTTGCGTGACGACAGAATTGCTGGCGCTCCGATTGAGACGTTTCTTTCAAGTATACGGCTGCGACGCATTTCTAGGGAAGATACAGCCGCTGTGACAATTTTCTTTTTCACTAGCAGGTAACAAGCTGGTTATGTTCTTCGTGTGCAGATTCTCTTCTCGTCTTCAACCCAGCATGACTGTTTCTGCCTCCGTACTAGTCTCCTATGCTCTTTTTCTTTCTTCAGCAAAGCAGCTTGAGGACTACAACAGTACGAAGAGCTCAACGCATCTTACTTAAATTGCTTAGTTTTCCTTGACACACTGTTTTTCTGGTCTTTCTTCGTCGCTTTCAGATTTCTTTTCATCCATACTGCTTTAAAGTTTCACCACTAATCTCACATCCATTAAAAAATACAAAACTAATCACAGTGAGATAAGTTCTTTATGATATTGTACGTCAGCTGCAACTTCTTTTGGAGCAACACTTACTTAATCTAGACTCAGAGCTGAGAGTCACTGAAAAAGTTTTTCAGATCTTATGGTGTTGAGATCCAATTTTCTCCGCTAATCCAAGAGTCTCCTATCTTTTCTTAGATCCGTTTTCGTGAGAATGTCATTAGCAGGAGTCAAGAGTGCCATTGTGAGATTCTCTGGAACCTAGTCACCATGAATTGCCGCAGAGCGTACGTGCCTTCCTATCTCTGTATTTGGCGTCTTCCTACGCTGTGTCGAGGTTTCCTTAGTCCTGCGTGCAAGTGAGCTGTGCTGCGCCATAAAGAAAAGCATTTTGGACTTCATTTCCACGGCACCAAGTACTCTATCAAAGCTACTTTGTTATTTTTTGTGCTTGGAAATACTACAAATCAAAACAAACACGCACGTGACGAGATATGGGGACGAACACGCCTCTATGAACCATTCCAGGAAGCCGATTTTAAGAGCTTGACAGTGAGGGGCTCAGAAAAGTCCGAGCACACACTCTCGCTTCCTGATTCACCTTAGTCGGAGGAAAAAAAAGGGGGAAAGCAAGAAAGGAGAGCTGAGAGAGAAAAAGATGGTCGGAGAATTTTTTCTTCTGAGCTTAGTGTTGACAGCTTATTTTGAGGATTTTGGGAAAGTCTTCACCACATGGCATGGCGACTTTTCTGTAAACTAGAATTTTGGGCTTGTTGCTGACAACAAAGCACTGCAAACTAAAGCTGGAAAACAGGGCAAACAGAAGAATATGTACTTTCAATTCTTTTTCTTCTGGAAGCTTCTTTTTTCGTATATTTTCTGCACTAACATTTTGCGTAACGCTTTTTAAGAGGCAGTGCCCAACACAGGGATTTGCTAAGCGAAGTTTTAAGTCTACAATTTTTTCTCTTTTTAAGCTAATGATTCTCGCTGTATAAATTAACGTTACGAGAGAGCTGTCATCTGGTAATACGGTGTTTCCTTTAGCACGCAAAAGTTTGATGACAAAGTTTGTAGAAGAATATGGAGCGACAGCTGATTGAGCGCTTCACAGACACATGCTTAGAGCAGCTTGCACGTAATGCAGCTTGCACGTAAAGTATTTACACGATACGTATAATGACCTCAGAGGCTGGCAACCTCAGTACTCTTAGTGTTAAGAACGTAGGTCTGGAGAAATATATAGATATTTGTGATAATATTGCACTGCTTTCTTTTTATGAGATGTTGCAGCAAAAAAGCGTAAATCGAAACCGAAATTAAATGGTTTTATCAACGGCGTAAAAGATAGCAATTCTGGCGGTGAGAACAGCCGTAGCTGAATAACAGAATTTTTGTGAGGTGAAAATGAAAAACCATGGTTAGATAATTGTGATGGTCTCGTGCAATATATTATCCAATCATTTGTTTTGAATTCTGATGGCACTGTTTCGCACTCTGGCTATCTTGTTCTTGGTGTTGTTATCCCTTTTTTTTCTCAAAGCTTCACCACAAGAGATTCAGAAGACCGTAACACATACGAAGTCTGTTAGAAAAGTATCCGACCTTTTGCCGAAGAAAAAAAACTGGCAAACTGGAGCGTTGGAAACCTAATCACATTTAAAGTAGTCTCTTTTGGACTCCACATACTTCTCCCAGTGGTGCTGCCATTGTTGGAAGTATTCCGAAAAGGCCCCTTTCGGAATGGAGTTTAGCTCAGCTGTCGTTGCAGCCATAATGTCCTCTCTTGTCTGAAATCGCGCTCCTTTCAATGGCCTCTTGATTTTGGGAAACACCCAGAAGTCACAGGAGGTCATATCAGGAGAGTAAGGAGTCTGTGGAACTACAGCAGTCTGGTTTTTTGCGAAAAAAGTTTGAATTTAGTTCGAGGAATGTGCAGGAGCATTGTCATGGTGGATGCGCCAAATTCCTGTTGACCTCAACTTCGGTCACTTGCGCCGCATAGCACCACGCAGGCGACGGAGGACATCTCGTAGTATTTTTTTGGTCAATGTTTACTTTTGTGTGGTGCGTACGCGTGGTGTGCCACACAGAGGGAGTCAAATAAAGCAGTCAGCATCACTCTGACATTGCTGCGCACTTGGCGGGCCTTCTTTGGTCTTGATGACGTGGAATGCTGCCATTGTGACGACTGGGATTTGGTTTCCGGGTCGTGCCTGTACACCCAAGACTCGTCACCAGCGATTATGGTGTTGATGAAGTCGGGGTCACTGTTTGTGGAATCCAGCATATCCTGTGAGCCTTCAACACGAAGCTGCTTTTGCTCCACCGTGAGCAGCTTCGGCGCGAATTTCGCCGCATTTTTCTCCATGACCAAATTTTCGGTGATAATGGAATGTTCAGAAAAATTGGTGATGTCCACCTCTTCCACAATTTCTCGGATAGTCACACGATGGTCCCGCGTCACCACAGCGTTCACTTCGGCAATGACCTGGTCATTTCGGCATGTTAATGGTCGACCGGAGCGTGGCTCTCTCTGCACCGATGTGCGGCCGTCTTTAAACCTTTTGTACCACTGCTTAATCTGTGTGCTGCTCATAGCATTACCACCGAAAGCCGTCTGAATATTCCGAATGGTTTCCACTCAGCTGTCGCCTAGTTTCTGGCAAAATTTGATGCAGTAGCGCTGCTCCTGTCGCTCCGCCATTTTCCTTGCAATAAAAAACCGACGAGAGCACTGCGCACTGCCTCACTCAAACACTGCGCACCAGTGACTGGCGCTATCGGCAGGCGCGAAAAAATTTGTGCATGCGCACGAAGGTTCAAGGTAGGCTGGTGCAAGCGTGCTTGTTTCAAATCCATCAGGTGTTCGTAAAAAAAAAATAAAGTCGTATATTTTTCTAACAGACCTCGTATACCATTTATTTCAGCAAGTTGTACGTGCTGCAAGTATTGCCGCACTACTCGGTCGGAGGTTTTACACCAGTGTGAAGTAGAATTGCTAAAAATAAGAAGAGTAAAGCCCCAACAGAATTTTTTTTTTGTTGAGACAAGGAAGGCGACATTAAAAATATATAAAGAACACTACGTGAAACCGGCTCTAAAAGTTTGTTCACGAAAAAACCAAAGTAGACTAATACAACCTAATTCACAATCTGATGGGCATCTATATTCCTTTTATCCCGGCGTTATTTAAGTAAGAAATATACTGCCAAGGGTTGTTGTGGAGGGCACCGAGCAGC
This sequence comes from Amblyomma mixtum, assembly GCF_055824585.1. Classification (NCBI taxonomy): domain Eukaryota; kingdom Metazoa; phylum Arthropoda; class Arachnida; order Ixodida; family Ixodidae; genus Amblyomma; species Amblyomma mixtum. The sequence goes on from NC_143019.1 coordinate 1,806,386, forward strand.
GAGAATTTCTGTTACGTGTCGATATGTGTTTGCGGGCATGGTGTTTAATTTTGTAATTCTGTTTCGTGATTGTACTATGTTTGCCGTGATAGCGAAATATATTTGTATTTGTTTCCTTGCCTGTTGCGATCCTCAATGAAGGGTTACCAGTATGCAAAATAAATAAATAAATAAATAAATAAATAAATAAATAAATAAATAAATAAATAAATAAATAAATAAATAAATAAATAAATAAATAAATAAATAAATAAATAAATAAATAAATAAATAAATAAAAAAATAAATAAATAAATAAATAATAAAAAAAAATAAATAAATAAACAAGTAAATAAATAAATCCTGCGATCCAAACTCAGATTAATGCACTGTGCGCTTGGATTTTCATGTCACCAGTGTTATCAGCACAGTAATGTTCACTGTCGGGCTGAGATAGCTCCTTACAGCCCGAACATCCGCACGTAGAAGACACAGAGCTCTTCTGTTGTTAAGCACGTTAGCTTAGCCTTAAATTGCTACTTTTGTTCGGTGACTGAAGTGTTCCCGCCAAGTGCGCGGAAGAAAATGGGCTGAACATTATTGTTAAACATAATGTTGATTTCAACAGGGATCCTGTGCTAACTAGTGGTCAGTACCAAATGTTCGCGCTTTCTGAGGCTTTTGAAGCCCAAGCTGGATTTTGATTTTTGAAGTTTTTGAAGCCCTATTGAGCGATGACGTGTCCTTTGATTTGTTACCAATTATTTAACAAGATGCAGTTTCGTCTGGTGGGGAAAATATTTCTCGCTTAATTACGGACGCTTTTTTGCGGACTGGGAAAAATGTGGTGGAGGCCGAGATTACATTTGTGCAATAAATTTTCGCTGAACAATCCCGGTGAGCTGCTTAGGTTGTGAAATGACCTCCGCCTTCGAGAGCACAGTATAGTACTCATCTAACAATTAGCAGCGAACAACAACTGGACTCTGATTTTCTGTCGACCCGAAAAGTTGTCATGCAGGTCGATATCTGGAGAAGTCTTTTAAGTTGCAAACCAGAGCTGAAAGTAACAACAGCGTGCTCTGATCTTGTTTTCTCATCTCTCTGCTAAAAGCAAAGGAGATAGTTTATACGCAATCTTCTATCGCTGTCCTGTAGCGGCATCCTCTGATAAAGCAATCACTAAATATTTATTCACATCAACGTTTCAGTAAAATTCTACTAACTATGTTTTACTTCCTTTTACCATGCAGTTATCCTAAACTGACGCCTGCATTCCGCTTAAAAGGAATGCATAGAAAAGGCTCCAGTAACGCTAAATTCTACAGGGTGCTTCTGACAACACTTTTTAATAATACACCCAACTACGGTGGTTGGAATGGAAAGAAAGAATCTTTTCAGAAACTTCCTTTCAGCTACAGCGGAAATAAGTTTGAAGGTCTTCATAATTACACAGTGAATGAATTAAGAATACTTGATCACTATAAAATTCTTAGTATAGTTGTGAGTTCCAGTGCTAATTTAAAAGTCACGCAAAAAAAGCTGTCATATCAGTTTTTGAAAGAATGAAAACCTCACCCTCTGAAGCGCACGAGCTCCAAGAAATCGGGTGTTTTTTCCGGCACAAATGATAACCCTAGTGCATGAGGCGCGCAGAATGCTCATTGCGAACGAGCTACCAGGTGGTGACGTGTGGATGTGACTATGGCGGCCAGATCCTACGCTCTGTAGTATTGTTTGGTTTGGTTTATGGGGGTTTAACGTCCAAAAGTGACTCAAACTATGCAGGGCACCGCAGTGGAGAGCTCCGGAATATTTAGACCAGATGAGGTTCGTTAATGTGCACTGACATCGCACAGTGCACGGGTCTCTAGAATTTCGCCTCCATTGGAATGCGACCGCCACTGGCCCTGCAACATAGCATGTAGTTTTACATAGTCACTCTAAAATAGTGCTTCGTAGTTGGCGATGACTATCTTTTTTCTAGAATCACGCGAAGGAACAAAAGCGCGTGCCGTGGTACAACAGCGCAGTCAATTGTGCACCGAGGGCACTGGAACACGTGACCAGCTGACGAGGTGTTTGCAGTGAGCTGCATAGCGCTTTAAGCGATCAGCTTCGATTTTGCGGAGAAAAGGGCACTGAATTTCGTCGCGCTGCGGATTTTGACAGATCGACTTTATAAATTTCAAAAACTGATATAGCATCGCCTTGATCGTTCTTGATATAGCATCGCCTTGACTCCTTGTGGGCGCTGGCCACTAAAGTAGATTAATTATAAACTTAGTCAACTTTTCCTAAATAAGGAAGTATGAAGACAAGTTTAATTGACACCAACTTCAGCTGGTATTTTTTGTAGATTTCTACTTAGCTGCAAATAAAACTTTTTGGAAGTGCTGCCTGAAATACTTATTAGCTTTTAAAATGCATACTTGTTTCCTCTGCGTTTGAATCATCCAGCGTCGAATGCACCTAATTTTGTTGTACTGTCCCCCGCAGACCTCTCTAGAGTGCACGAATGGAGCACAGGGTTGTAAATATCCGCCATTTACGACTAGCCCAGGGCTCGAGACAATACCTTGTCATGCATGCATATTCCCATGGATCTTGTCCAACTCCTCATGTCTGAAAATTATATTGGGCTGGGCAGGCAGAGGCGGTTATCACAAATGCGCAGCAGAACGGCCCGTTCGATCGCTCTGGGTAAGTATATGTGGATGACTGAGCACAAGGTTACTCAGATTGCTGTCGAGTTTGGCACAATCTCCTGCCTGCGCCAGCTGCCTACATAATATTCCATCCCCTTTCGAACCCTCGTGATGGTGCCGGCATGCGAGTTGCCCTCGGGGAGCATTGTTTGTCTTCCCCGAGGCAAGCCTATTGCGTGATAAATCTTCGAGGGAACAGAATTACAGTGGCGCAGACCTCGCTTTGTGTTTGCTCTCGCCAGCAGCGGCACTTCAGAGTAAGTGCTTGCTCACAACGTGTCCGTCAGATGTAAACAGGTTTACGGTACAAGTCCGCTCAAGGTGCTTTATCGCAGCAAGTAGTGCGCTGCCGGAGATGAAGGCATGGAGACTCTGATACCTGGAATAGGCGCTCTTCAGTCTTTCATTTGTAGCGGTAGGTGGGCTGAGAACCGGTTTTTAACTGGTGTGGCGAAAAAAGGGTGCATCTCTGGGGAACACGTGCATACATTCGCAAAGAATATCAGGAAATCTGTGCATTATGATATTAGAAATTCTTCCACACTTCTGAGCGGAGGTAAAATCTTGAAAAGGTAAATTCCAGTCTCCCTCTCCTTTTCTCAGGTCTTCAATTGGCAATTGACTATTCTAGATGGTTGTTTGCCCTTTCCAGAGTGCTGAGGATTATTTTATTTCAGCGCTTTATTTAACCCTTTACTGCACGTTGTTGCATATATGCAACATTAGCATAAATGGCTCCAAAAACAAAAGGAAATCTGAGTTGGAGCTTCCTGTGCTCGTTGTTGCATTTCTGCAACATAGGTTTGAAAAGCGCGCCATCGTGTGTGCTGCCATCTGTCCTGCTTCAGTGGAATCACAGCCATAACAAACATGGTGGATGCTTCGCGCGCTCACGTGCTGTAACAACGGTAAGTTTTGCCGTTTTTTATGCCTTTCTGAACTGGATAATGTGCAGTGAAATTGTTTAGTCTTTACTACGCATCATTGTTAAGGCAGAAAACGTTCTTATAATGCAATATTTTGTTTCTGGCGCGTTAAAGTTGGTATGTTGCACATATGCAACAATGTGCACCTTGGTTGTTTTTCTTGACAGAACAGGCTACATCACTCTGCAAGGCGGGAAAAAAGCAGCTGAAGAAAAGGGGCAGACCAAGCAGCGAATCTATTGAACAAGCCATTGAGGTGAAGAAGAAGAGGGGCCCAACTGCACCCACTCCTACACAGGATGTTCGGCTAGATGAGGTATAATTTCTAAACAATCATGAGTTGTTTCAAAGGTTATAATCACATATATTCTTTCAGGTTGGCCACTGGGTTCTTTGGAGCCAAAAGAGGCAGCGCTGCAAGTTTCCCAAGTGCACCGGAATCTGCATGAGCTACTGTTCTAAGTGTGGCATTCATCTCTGCTCTACAAACAAGAGCAATTGCTTCTACGTGTATCACACAATGAAATGACCGTTTTACTGTGGTTGATTCAGTGGTCATTATTTGTATTTCATTCTCACCAAGAACGGTGTTCAGCTTTGCAAGGTGTTTTCATTGTGCACATTGTTGCAAATATGCAACATACCATTTTTCAGCCAATAAAAAATGTTGATAACCAGCGAATCAAATTTCCATGTGCATATAGTGATTTTTATGACTGCCTGCATGTCCTGAAATAATCTTATCATAAAATAAAAAATCGTGCAGTAAAGGGTTAACAGCGCGCTGCAGAATGGAATGTGCAGGTATACTTTTTTGGGGGGTTTGACATTAATTTCGGCCACGTAACCTTTTTTGAAACTCCAGTAACACTGCACAGCCCGCACACGTTATTTCATTTCGTCTGTATCAAAATTTGAGGAGCGAATTCTTGACCACTACAACTTTTCATCGTGTACTAGGCACAAGAAACTAACAACCAGAGCAGCGCTGAGATTTCGAACACTTCTGAGTTCCGTAAAAAACCCTTTAATTATATTCATATGCAGACCTGACTTCATTAAAGGTTTCACATTAGGCAAAAAAGATGCAAAGATCATAGAAGCGTCAGAGATTACAGAATTTAGGAATATCTCAAGGTATGTACAGACTCTGCAGCGCGACTGCGGAACCTGATTTCGCTGCTGGAAAGCCTGCCCCAGTAGGTGCACTTACAGGGCGAAATGCCGAAAAAGCTCATGCATGCAGATAACGGTGCTATTCAAAAACCAAGGAGAAAGAAATCAATCTATGATTTCTTTCTAAATCTTTTCTGAAAAAGAAAGCCGGTTTTTGGTACACGAAATCTCAGTTATCTAACACTGCATATCAGAGGGAGAGAATTCAAGGGACATTTAGGAAAACACTATTAAGTTTTCTTAGCCAGGACAGCAGCTTGGGCATGTTGGTTATTCATTTGTGACGGAACAGCGCATTTGTGACGGAACAGTGTCTCCTGTCCCGGTGTTTTGCGCTGTTCCGTCACAAATAAGTTTTCTTGTCCGTAAAAATCAGCTCTATAGCTCTAAATAGCGATTTCGACGTTTGTCGACACGAAAAGGCGCATTGATTCTTGCGAAAATTGCCGTCGGTTAAGGAATATACTTCTAAAGCCTTACTGTCCTAACTCAAGACTTTAAGGCTGAAAACTGCTCGGTGAACACCATTTAGAAGTCAACGACCATTTAGCCTAGTCTCAGAGCTCCACATATTCCCCAGTATTCTTGAACAACCGGCTGTAGGTGGCCAGAGTACCAATACTTTATTTTCGGTATTTTCTAACCGGACAAGGTATGTTTTCAGCCATTTACTTGTCTCGGTCTGAAAAATGACTCAGTTGTGGCCAAAAAAGGACAAAAGTTCTGTCGTCTTGGCGTAACGAGAGATATTTCTGTGCAATTCTGAAGTCACCTGTTGTTATGACAAAGTTGGGGTGTCGCTCCGACAAGGGACTTCGCAGTACTGCATAAAACTCAGTTGTGTGTTATATGGTTATGCAATTTCTGTTGATAATACAGGGCCATATTCAAAATTACTGCTAAAATTTATTCGAAGGGTACGAGGAAAATTTTCGTTCCGTTGTTCGGTTTTGGTGCCGTAAGAATCTGGGCGTCTAGCGGTACCAGCGAAACTCAATTGGTCCTGTCTGCCCCTTTAATTACTCCTTACTGCTGATTTAGTCTAATTTAGTGTACCCGTCGGTTACTTTTCTATTTAAAGTAGTAAAAAAATCAATCATAATGTGCCCACATGGTTGTGTACTTATTTCTGCACTTCGTCGTTTCTCCGCGCCGAGCTGATTCTTGGCGTTGATATTGATAAGGATATTATCAAAGCTCGCTAATACGAATGTCATTATTTGTCATGCGCCTGCTTGTAGCCTGTGGCTGTCGAAAGGAATGCTGGAAACGCGTGGTGCAAAAGCCCCGCAGCAAGTTACGCGAAAGCTGTGCACTATAGAACACGTCTTCTTTTCTTTACCAACAGAATTGCATAAGTTTCTCGAATTTAAATCTGTTGAAAGAACGGCGTTGCTTTCTTTTTCTTGCCCTGCAATGGCGAAACCGGAACAACGCCTTGACTTTGTTGGAAAAAGTGGAAAGTCTTCTGCCAGCACACCCGGTTTTCTTCCACTATTTTGGGACTCTGGGATCTTAACTTGACTCCAGAATGCAAAAAATTGTGCTGTAACGGTAGAGCTTGCTTATTGGTGAGCAGTCGCCTCTGTTCAAGTGTAACCCAGTTTTCTGTCTCACGGTGGTCGTTGCGCAATACAAAAAGAAAATGCTGTTGTTGCAGGAAGAAGCGCGGAAAGTTTTTTCGTTTCCTTCACTGCCACTGCTGTTTTCTTCAATTTGCAATGACCTTTGAAGCGTGCGATTCCTGAAAGCTCACTAAAACTTGCGCCTGATTTTTGCCCTCTGAATTCGTATAAAATATGCAAAAAAATACGGCGAAAACATGCGGAAAGGTCATGAACGAAAGAATGAAAGAGAAAATTTGCGGCCCTTCCTGAGTTCCAGCATAGAGACCTTTTACTACCATGCCGCGAGAAAAAAAACAGCAGCATAGGAATGCACTTATGCTAGCAGGGCCATTTCGCACGAGTTACTGCCAACCTACTACGGCTCATTACGATGGGCGCATAACGAACAATGCTCGTGCTTCCCTGCCGCAAGAAGAATATTTACTTTTTCTGACGACGCACTTTGGCCTGTTCTGAACCGAAAATATGGTTTTCATGCAAATCTAGTAGTTGCCTTTCAAAACAGAAGCAGTATACCGAAGAAAATTAAGCTTTTTTTACATAACTTCGTCCCCCGGTTGATTATGCAAGTAGAAAAGATGGGAAATTTCTAGCTGACTCAGAGAAATGGCATCGAAATATGTAATTATGCAAAATGGTAGGTTGTGCAGCCACAATACTTTCCTCGCCGAAAGGGAGTAGCAACAGATGGGCTGCTTTTTCAGCAAGAAAGAGGGGTGAAAATGTTGAACTACGGGGCAGTAGGAATTCTTTGCTAGGCTTATTTTTCTGTGCGTTCCTTGCCTGAATCTTCACTTAGGCACTGGTAGAAATTCGAGCGTGAATGTGAGCGCAAATGTTGAGTGCTGTTGTAATCCACGGTCAGGCTCAGCGGTTAGCTGTCACTGGTCAGGAAACTTTTCCCGAACTTTTGATAAAATTAAGCCGACCAGTTTTTTTGCCGTTAGCATCAATTTTGAGGTGGGAACACAAGCCGGGTTACCTGACCACAGCACCATACTTTTCCTCATAAGGCGAGATCGGTTTCCCTAAAGGGGTTTAAAAAAGCCAGTATAAAAAGTGTTCATCATGTAAGCAAGGGAACGGACTTCTTTCAGAAATTCCAGGTGCATAATATAGGCGCTGATCTTTCTATTTGAACTGTGCGCATATCAGCCGACTCTGCAACTTGTTGCGATCATTTTCTAGAGCTTACAAACCTCTCCATACTGTTGCTCAAAAGCTTAATGACTCGAAGAATAAAATAAACAGGCTTTGTAAGGCCATGTGATAACGCTTTTTCGGAGAATAAACAATTCATTGTCTCGACGGCAAGATCCACATTGAGCATGCGTACCTGTCATGCATACCTGTGACATTGGACATGGAACATATTGATGTTATCGTGTGTACCGATCGTGATATAGCTTCAATCCTTTCTGAGCGTCATGCATTGAAAAAATTTTCTTATTCATACACAAATCGTGTAAAGGACTGATGCTTACCATGTAGAGGCAAAACTGCAGCGTTGTTTGCTAAAAAAAAAAAACCACTTATAAATTGTGCACAGCGGTCGATTTCCTGATGAGCAACGAATAGTACGATCTCGACCACAATTCCCTGGAGGGTTATAGCAACCGAGTCTTGTTTTACAAAGACTTCACTTATCGCTGCAGCGTTTATTAGAGCAGAAGGTGTCTTAATCTCCTAATATATTTGAGAACTCACCTAGGAAGTAAGCGTACGCTCTGCGCAGAAAACATCTGCAACTCCCCACAAAGTTCCCTTTACTAAGAAGACCATTTGGTAAAAAAGCAAAATGCTGAGTTAGAGCTAGTTTTCCAAACAAGCGTCTACAATAACAGCCTCTCCGTTTGCAAACTTTAGGCTTTAATTTTAAAACGCTTGAACGATATGGTTGCGACACATGTGTTTTGAGGGTGTGGAGAAGTTATAAGAAGCCGCGTTTCTTCGAAATAAAAATGAGTTGTAGTCAGCGCTTGTCTCTTGTCCCGGTGTTTTGCGCTGTTCCATCACAAATATGACAGATGTGATGATAGCATTTAGTGGTAGTGCTATGTGTAAGAGCTACAGCTCGTACACACAATTAGTATACTAATTGCACACAGAGATTAAGGAACCCGGCAGGAAAAAATCGTGACAGTATAAGGTTTCAATCTCCAAAAACGTGTCAGCCCAGCTCATCAAGAAACACAGTGCACTGCGCACAGGATCAATCAGGATTTGCACATTTAACTGAAGGATCCAAACGCATTCGAGAACGGAATTTGTTCGCGCATTTTAGACGCGTGGGCTGAAAAAGAACAAGAGCAAAAGCAAAAAAAAAAGCTCATAAGCGCACACCAGAGAAGACTAATAAAGAGAATCCTGAGGTACCTTTATCGATTCAGATACTTAGTCAAGTAATGCTTAAGAGCTTTCTTGTTATCAAAGTTTTATTGCTGTTTGCTGGAAATATGGATTGGTTCAATTAGGCTTTAGCTGGTATTTGATGCGTGGTTAACGCCAATTTTACAAAAAATGGTATTGCTATAAGGGAAAAGATCACCACCGCATTTAGGAAGATTTTTAGTAGTATAGAAGGATAACTACACGTCACTAGGGCCAAGAAAAGTTGAGGAACGCGAAGGTAAGGGAAAAATATTTTCGTTCAAGGCGGTGGCACCGCACCTTACCAATAACATGTTCATCTGGATGCTCTCAACAAATCCTGCGACACTACATCGAGTAGTGGCTGCAATGGATGAAGAATTCTGATATAGAACGGCGGCACCACCTAGGGTAGTGGTTTAGACGGGACAACGCAGGTCAAATGAAGGCAATGCATCCGCAATGTTCATGGTAGTCGCGTATCGAGGCAGTTGCTTGCGGCGCTGGCTGGTTGGAAAGTTACGAGGGCATCCGAGAAATGTATTCTGGTCACGAACGGGTCTGTAAACAGTGACGCAGCAAAAGACAGTGAAGAGCGACAGCTCACTCCCCTTCCAACTTTCTTAATCTAGGCTTTATATTGGTCGCACCAGAAGAATTTTAACGCCCAAGGATTCGGAAGGAAATTGGTGTTCTTGAGTCTAAGAAATTTTGCTTCTCGATAAAGAAAGCCAGGAACATTACCATTTAAAGCCATAACATGAAAACACAATTCTTCTTGAAAAATGCACATTTTTTTTCGTGAACTGAATAACTATACCAGACAGTTAATAATAGTTGCTTTGTTTTGGTTCTAAAACGAATGCCACATTCTGTTACTTATTTCTATCAGTCACTTCACTAGTTGAACGGTAGAAACACGAAAACGTTATCAAGAGCAGTTTAATTAGATTGAATGACAAGTATTGCTTCTGGGAATGCTTGCAGTACGAGTTTTCACTATAAGCCCCATCCGGGTTAATTTTCCGGCTATTGATTATAATGTCAGTAATATTGGGGGGCGCTGCTGTTATAACAGAGCCGGCAACAAAATCTTAAACTTTTCCCAAGACCCTCTTCTATATGCTGAGAAACAAATATTTGTCTCCTTATATTTCGCCATCTTTTTGTATTGAGATGTAAAGTGAGGGAATAAAATATGCCCTGAAACATTTCGCACCATTGTAGTATTCTCCCTTAACGAACCCTTGTGGATGCCTAGTATTGAAGTGAAAATTTTAGGTTATGTCGCAAGATACAGGCTTGTTCGCTCATAGATGTAGAACAGATGTAGATACGGAATCAAGTCCCATTGGTTATAGAGTATTTCGCAACGCAAAACTGTCGGTCGTTATGGTTACTTCCTTGCCAACTGCCTTCGCTTCCAATCACTATGACGGCGAGCCAAATTACAAGTAATGGTCGGTACATCTCGTAGAGCCGAAAAATATGTACAACAGTACGCTATAGATGTCTTCACTGCAAGAATTGGTAGTAGCAGGAAAGTAAAAATCGAATGCTTTGATAGTTAAAAAAAAATTGCGAAAACACACCATGCAAGCATTCATTATTTCAGCCGCGGGGTTTTTAAATTTGCCACAACACCTTCAGAATCGAATTCACAATCACACTCAACAATTCTGGACAAAAGCATTTTGAGCGGGAAACAATTAGTGAACGCTATTTTTTCGTATATTTAGGGATTTCACTGCAACAACTAAAATGTCCACAGATCAACCGACGGCAGTGTTGCTTTTTTTTTCTATTAACGTTTTTGCTGTCGTCAAAAGCGTTCCCCATTGGTTTTCTATGCCAGACATAACTGCTCGATGCGAAAGATGGAAGCACTTTGAAAAGAAAGATTTTGCTACATATGAGAAGAATGAACTATTGCCTTCAATATTTCCATAACGATATCTTACAATTTTTCAATTTTAAAAATATTTGTCTGAGAATGTTCGACAATAATCCGCTAATATATCCTGTAGAAGTTTTTGGCAGAAAAGATACATCCGCGCTTAAGCGACCTAACGATCACCTACCCACCACTTCACTACTAAATGGAACATTTTTTGAGGCATATGTGAGGGTATTGCGTTAAGAAGTACACTATCCTTGCGGACAATGCTGACGCTTGGAACCAGCTCTTTGCTATTCCGAAGCGAAAATTCTAGTGCCTAAAATAAGCCTACGCTGCAGTCTTACGAGTTTGGTTCGCACAAGCGGTTCTATAAGTCGCGGCCTTGCTCCGAGTCTTGAAGTCTGTTATTGCTTACTACCTGGGATCATGCCACCACGGGCATAAGGGAATAAGGCGCGCCAATTACACAGTCTAATACCATTGACACACGGGCCCCTTTAACCGCGGTTGCGGTAACAGCTGTTTTCGCTAAATCTAGCTATTGGGGTTAAACCACGGTTACTCCGCTAACCACAGATATCAGTAACCAGGGATGGGACCCTCATTTTGACTCGTTAACTTAGAAAAGGGGGGCGTCTCGTGACGGAAAGTGCCCGCCGGTGTCCGAGTGCGAAAAGTGCATGAGTTGAGCTTCTTCAACGAAGTAGATTTTTCACATGGAACCATATTTTAAGAGCAACATAATAAGCAGCAGCGTACTGCAGCGCCGAAACACGGTGCTGAATTGTAGCGCCGCGGAGCACAAGCTCCGCTCCGTGCAGTATCTTGACAGTATGCGACATGTTGCCAACACTCGCAGCACTGAATGCCGCGAGCTTACCGCAATGGTGACATCCTCTGCCACGGCGCTATTGCAATGTACGTACTACCCACTAGTCTTCGCTAGGCCTAGTTTGTTTCGCATCGAAGCTACAGCGGGCGGCGCTTTCCAATGGACCAGCGATATAGTAAATGTTCTACTCATGACACGGCTTTACTGTCAGCTTCAGTGTCTCATACTAAAATGTACAGGGTGCCCCAGCTAACTTGGACCAAGGTTGAAAAAAAAACTAAGCATTCTTCGGAACTGAAATCGCGTGAACGTTGTTAGGGTTTATCTAAAGTTACAGAACCATTTTTTCGCTCCTCCTATTTGAATAATTAGTCAAGATAAATAAATTAACTTTTAAAATACAGCTTGAAACATTCAGGCGTCAATAGGAAAGTTCTCATCATCATCATCATCATCAGCCTGACTACACCCACTGCAGGGCAAAGGCCTCTCCCATGTCTCTCCAATTAACCCTGTCCTTTGTCAGTTGCCGCCACTGTATCCCGGCAAACTTCTTAATCTCATCCACCCACCTAACTTTCTGCCGTCCCCTGCTACGTTTGCTTTCTCTTGGAATCCACTCCGTTACCCTTAAGGACCAGCGGTTATCTTGCCTCCGCATTACATGCCCTGCCCAAGCCCATTTCTTCCTCTTGATTTCAACTAAGATGTCATTAACCTGCGTGTGTTCCCTCAGCCACTCCGCCCTCTTCCGATGTCTTAATGTTACACCTATCATTTTCCTTTCCATAGCTCGCTGTGTTGTTCTTAACTTAAGCTGAACCCTCTTTGTGTTAGCCTCCACGTTTCTGCCCCATAGGTGAGTACCGGGAGGATACAGCTGTTGTATACTTTTCTCTTCAGGGATATTGGTAAGCTACCATTCATGATCTGAGAAAACCTGCCATATACGCTCCACCCCATTCTTATTCTTCTAGGTATTTCCCTTTCATGATCCGGATCTGCGGTCACTAAGTAGACATATTCTCTTACTACTTCCAGCACCTCGCTACCAATTGCGAACTGCTGTTGAATATTTGTGGAGCTCCACAAATATTGTCCAACCCAGGCACCTCCAACGAGGTTGATTTAGCATGGCCGTTTTTATTCGGGAAAAACAAAAGCCCGCAGAGTTTAAAAAAATACCACGTGACAGCGCGCTCCTGGGCCCGGTTGCGCCGCGATTACAGCGCTCTCATCCGTGCTTTGTAAAAAACATCACCCGCTTCGCGCCTTTCGAGCTGCCCAAGACAGGGCTTCGCGTTGTGCTTGGTTCCAAGATAAGCGCCAGTGTGTTCGGGAGGCAATCAAAAGAAAGCGCAGCTATTGTTTTTCAGCGTAATTCCCACGACGTTATCAGGCTTGTGACATGTGTCTTCGCTTGTTGGGATATTGCTCCGAAATTCAAACTCATGAGATTGTCATCGTTCCTCCGCATGCATTCTGCTAACTTGAGAGCGCAATTATCGCCGCAGAAACGGGAGCAGCTCTTTCGAACTGCCGCCCGTACCCACTGGCGTTTATCTTGGAACCAAGCAGAACGCGAAGCCCGTTCTTGGGCAGCACGCAAGGCGCGAAGCGGATGATGTTTTTTACAAAGCACGGATGAGAGCGCTGTAATCGCGGCGCATCCGGGCGCACGGAGCGCGCTGTCACGTGGTATTTTTATCGTTTTGCACGAATAAAAACGACCACGTTAAGTCAATCTCGTTGAAAGTGCTTGGGTTGAGCAATATTTGTGGAGCTCCACAACCTTCCTATTGACGCCTGAATGTTTCAAGCTATATTTTAAAAGTTCATTTATTTATCTCGACTAATAATTCAAATAGGAGGAGCGGAAAAATGGTACTGTAACTTTAGATCAACCCTAACAACATCCACGTGATTTCAGTTCTGAAGAACGCTTAGTTTTTTTATAAATCTTGGTTCAAGTTAGCTGGGACACCCAATATATACGGTTGACTTCCGAAGTCATGCAGCGTAGCGATAGCAGGAAAACAGACTGGGGGAGCCCCGCAACACTGGCGGCAGCTGGTACGCGACTCGGGACAGAAAATTGTCTTTATCGCAGTTCTGTTTGCCACCAGTATCTCAGCCCATGTCATCATCATCAACATCATCATCATCATTAGCCTGACTACGCCCACTGCAGGGCAAAGGCCTCTCCCATGTCTCTTCAATTAACCCTGTCCTTCGCCAGTTGCGGCCTTGTATTCCCGCAAACATCCTAATCTCATCGGTCCACCTAACTTTCTGCCGTCCCCTGCTACGCTTGCCTTCTCTTGAAATCCACTGCGTTACCCTCCTGGACCATCGGTCATCTTGCCTTCGCTTTACATTCCCTGCCCAAGCACACTTCTTCCTCTTGATTTCGACTAGGATGTCATTAACCCGCGTCTAATCCCTCACCCACTCCACCCACTTCCGATCTCTTAAAGTTGCACCTACCATTTTTCTTTCCATAGCTCATGTCAGTAGGCTTCAAGAAGGACTCATCTTTGAGATTGCTTTATACGATAGCCTATTATATTCCAGAACAACAAATCGTGTCACGCTGTTGTGACGATGACGCCAAGGATTCGCCATAGAGATGATGTTGGGTTGGCGCGAGTGGCTAGAGGGAGGAGCTGTGGTGTAAGGCGGCTGTAGCTGCGTTATCGCATCACGGCGTCGTCGTACTGCACTCTAGATACTCATGGTAACTAAAGTATTTGCAAATTAATCTTTGCTCCGATGATTACCGTCTCACTTTGCTTTTTGAACCCAAGCGGCGATTGCTTGCGGTAACCTAGAACGGTGGCGCGCCGTGTGACAACAGTAAACTGGGATTCGGGATAAACGCATTTTTTTGTAAGTTCCGTAACTGCGGTTTTCACTACCCGTGAGACTACGGGGTAAGTCGGCCCCGTGCAAGCGCGCCTTGGTAAATTTAAAAAGTTTGAAGAGATCCCGGCCTCTCCAACTGTGGGAAACAGCTGTTCCTAGAATAACCAGCAGCGTCCTGATTAAGATCAAACAGTGGGCTTAGACTGCTCTAGATTTTAAATTGATACAGCCCATAAGGAAGCCGGCCATATTTTTTCTTTTTCTCCTAGAGTTAGAAAGCGAAATGAGACTTTTGTAGCTGGCGATTTGTTGAAGTTTTCACCACAGTCAGAGTCATCGTATTCGTGGAACAGGGCAAATGTGCGTCAAAACTTAGGTCACTGGCTGACAGCTTTCACAACATGACGACGAAATCCGCCACATTAAGAAAAATAGAACGAAAATGTTTAACTGAAGCCCTGCGAAAAGAAATTAGATAAAGTTAATGGCGCCTCTTACGAGATGTAATTTCCAGCATCTCGCGCTGTAGTGAAAACCGATGTGATTGTGGGGGATCTTACTCCGTAGTGGGAGTAGTTACATGACCTGAGTAGCTCATGAATGCTCCGCTTGTAAACTGAAAACACTCCAACAAAGACTCTAATGTCGCTGCCAACGCCTCCCTCTTATGCGCTCTTTACGCCTGTTCTGGCAGCGAGTGAAAGATGCAAACTTGCAACAGTCTTTGTTGGTTTTCTAGACGTTGTTTCATTTGAGGCGCTTTATAATCTGTAAGGATTCACTTCCACCACCGCTGATAATGTTAAAAAAGAGAAAAACACGGTGGTTTCTTTAAATGGAATGCTCGATGTGGTTCTTTGAAAACAAAACGAGCACATTTCGCAAGGAGAAATAATTTTTACGAGAACTAGAAGGGGTTATTGGACGGATGCGAGAATCTGGAACGTTCCGGTGTTAGTAGAAATAGATAAAATGTGTATTAATTCAACCAGGAGCCGGTATGGATTCCGTCCTGGCCTATGGCTGGCTGCTTCAGGCAAATCTGCGCGAGAAAACCGAAACTGTGTGAAAGGCTAGTTGGGCCTGCTGCAATAATTTCACACTTAAAGGGTAAGGTAAAATGAGAAAAAAAATCGATTTTTTTCTTTTCCAATTTGAGAAGTTCAATTCCTTCTACACATGTTCCATGATCGCACTTTCCTCAAAAAGCCATGTTTCGGGCTGAAAAACGCTTTTTCCGAAACCAAGTAGTCAGCGGCCACTCCCCTTTTCGCGATACCCTCCGCGTTTATCATCAATTTTTTCAACTGAAAAGTCCACAACCTGGCTTTAAAGCGTGTCTGTAATCAGCTACATATAGAAAATTGTTTGGCAACTATTGTTCAGTTGTCTTTTTTAGCCAGGACAATCCTGAGAGGCTGCGCACGTTTTTTCGGCGTTTCTGCAACCTTCATGGAGCTGCGTTCGAGTGCTTTCCCTTCCGATAAGCATTGTACTTTGTGCCGGTGTTGGTTGTTGTTGATAAGTTGAGATGCTCAGGGCAAAGAAGGCCTTCGCCAGGCGTGAATTTCACGGCAACCGTTACACTCATCGTGAAAAAGCAAGAAGATCTCCACGACCGAATGAGACGCCGAACACGCCAGCTCCTGGACATCGAAGCTTGCAAGGTTTTCTGTGTGCTTTCAGGAAGAGAATGTGCTACAGAGCGGCAGCAAATATGCGTAATGGACATGGATGGCATTTGTGTCGCAATTACACAGAGTTGTGTGTGTAGACAGTGCGGTAGAAGTATTGAGGTCATCGAAACTGTGAAAAAGCGCGCGTGTTTGTTAGGCTTCATACCCTAAGGATGGCAGCACTGGACGCTGTTATTTCATTTAATGTTGGTAGCATCGCACGGGCCTACGTTCTGAAGGCGTGTGGATTGAACTCAGGTCGCAACACCATCAAGTGGATGAGAAAAGCTGACCACAAGCGTATGTACTTTGCGCACCGACCAACACGACAGCTCACAAGAGAGGCCTGGCAAGCAAAACGACAAGCCCAAAAGCAAAAAAATGACTGCGACAGTGATTACGAAGATGGGTGCTATGAAACCAATGACTATGAATGTGTTTGTGCCAATAAAAAATTGTTTTTGACATCTCTTTTTACTTTGAGCTCAATTATCTCAAAACAGAGTTTTTTCATACAAAGGTACCATTATTTCCAATCTCTTTCAAGACAGAGAGCTGATTTTCTTTTGCAACCATCTGCATAAGTGTTGCCAACTACTGAACTAGAATTAAGCAATTTCACTGATAATAATTTCCTTTATGAATTTTCAAATGCCCAAAGAAAGCCGAAATTCAAGTACTACAGGTAGAAATTACATTAAAAATCAAATTTTCAACACATTTCAATTATTCTAGTTCAGTAAAAAGCGCACAAAATTTGGAACAAAATGATATATACATTACCAGGGTACTCTGATCAGTTGGGGAGAAACATGTACCTCAACATGGCCTAAAATGCATGTGAAGTATAGGGCTTACCCTGTGCCCTTAAGAAATTTCAGAGCGAAAACAAAATTTAAAAGACGCGATAACGAAGTAGAAGAAATTTAAAAATTTGTTTTGGGCCCATTAACGCGGGTAATGAGAGCTAAGAACTAAGGCTGGTGCCTTTTTCTGACTGTCATGTTTCCTGCCTTCCGTTGCAGTCTCTGTTCACCCGCACTGGTGGCTTAGTGGCAATTGCGTTTGGGTCTGGGCCAAGGTCGGAGGATCGAATTCCAGCAGCGACACCTGTGGCGTTTCGCGACAGCTGCGTGATGTCAGTGCAAGTTATTAGCAATACTGTTTTTTTTTAGATTAGTTTGGAACCTTCCATTTCCAGCGTCTCTGAAAGGTAATGTGCAGCATTGAAACGAAAGGGGTGTTCGAGGTTGGCTATAAAAGGGCCTCTTTAAGTAGAGTACAGGCCACAGAGCGTTCATGCCACGTATGAGACCGCAAAAGACAGATAATATTTTACAATGAATTTTCAAAAATTACAGTTCTGCACCTCACGGCGACCAGCGGCGCTGTGCTTACGAGTGCAAGTGACGTCATCAGGGGAGGGCACTCTTTCACACGTCACGTAGCTACCATCGGCGCGTCAGAAAACTTCTCCCCTCCGCCCCCCCCCCCCCCCCCCCCCCCCCCCCCCTACCCTCCCCGGGGAATTCCCGAACGCACGTCGGCAGTCGGCGGAGGGGCCGGGTCTGTAGGAGCCGGTGGAAGAGCACCGACATTTCAGCGTGTAAAAAGTGACGAAAAGAAAGGGAAAGCGCAAAGACGCGGGAATTCAAATTTTGACTACAGATAACTCAGCTTTCACAAAACTTCTTGCTGGAGGATATTAAGTGGTGTCCTTTAACATCTTAGGCATACCGCAACATTAGTAAAAACCCCTTTCAACGCCCCTTTAAAGCCTACATTCCACACACGAGATACTGCGTGGCCCTGGCATATTACGATTGTGATGATAATGTAGAAATGGAACCAAAGGCTTTGACGTCCTCAGCCAGCAAGGGCTTCTACAAACGACAGAATTGTAAAATCATGGCCAGCCGAAACGGACTATGGCCCCCGTGTTCCCTCAGCCATTGCCAGCAAGTTGCTTTCGAAATCTGGTAAACTGCTCCCCTCCTCCTCCCACCCTTCCCCGGAGGGTTAGTGAAGTAGCCGCAGAAATGCACGTGCTCTTGGCTGTGGTAGCCAACTAGAATGTTCCCGGTTAACTTCGACCTCGCGTGATTGCAGCGGAATAAATTAAAAGTGAGGTACAAAAAAACTTTGAGCAAATTAATACAAAAATTTCAGGCAATTTTAACCAATTCGTTCGCCTTGCTCGCCTCGGCTGACCGCGGACTGTTGCTGCCCTGGTCCTGAAATCCCAGTGGTTTTAATGAACCCCCGTCTGACAGTTTGCGACAAATTGATGAAGGAGCACTGCAAGTCATTTGTAAGTGGAAATGTTTTGTAGCAATGCGCACAAGTGAAAAGTCTTCTCTAATGATGATAAACAAAATAAATTTCAGTGTCCGCTTAGGAGAAAAAGTGTATTTTTCGTTGCGTGGCCGAAGAAAATGGGACAAACAGAAGTGCGCTTTCTACAAGGTGATTGCGGTCATGCATATCAGAGCATGCTTTATTGCTGAAGATAACTGGAAGACTTTAATTACAAATGACTATCTTTATGAACTTTTGAATCATGAACTATATCTGAAACCAACAACAAACGCAGTGTGTGAGCGTATTCCATCGACAAAAAGTATTTGCTGACATGCCATTTTTTAATCGCCATAATTGCTGATCTATTTTGAAGAGCACAGCTGGTGTCACCTTTTAGTGTAAGCTCGAATCTTCTCTTTACTAAAACGAGAGAATTGTGCTACCAGGCTCTGTTTAGCTTAATATGCTTCAGTATTTCTGCATGAACAGCTTGTTTCTAGCGAGGACTTTCATAACAAAAGTTAAAAATCCGCAGTCGAAATAAATGATAAAAATTGAGTATTCCAGATCTGTTTTACTAAATATGTGGGTCTTTCCGCACGCGAATTGACGTCAAGCCGGGAATGCATCAAGAGTGGGAAGGTGATCACGTTATTATTAAAGTTGTGCCTTTCACGGGCATAGTTCATCACGAAACCAACGCTGGATTGTATAGTGTCCACGTGAACATCTAACGTCGTTGGTAATACGATACGAAACAGTTGGGAAATAGAAGGTTATGTGTCCAATGAAATGTCAATGCTCATTTCTGGTGGCTCCTCCGTGTGAGCTTCTTCGTCGTACTGGTCCTGAAGGCGCATAGGTTGGATGCGGGCAATGGCGCTAGCGTTGACAGCGTCCTCAGCGGTACTATTTTCAGAAGCCACCATCAATTCCGCGTTGCTATCGTTACTGGGGTTCCTGTAAGAAATTGCATTCCGTAAGCAGAGCGCGGTGTCCCTCTTTCCGTTACAGATATAAAGAGCCCAACTCCTGGCCTTTTGTACATATGCGAGATACAAGGCATTTAAAATAGCGGGCAAGATATGCGAATCTAAAGAAGGAGGAAGAGGGGTGCAGGTATCAGGTTACATAGACGTTCTGATGTTCCATTCTCTACTAGCTCCTCTGCCGTCAGTGAATATATACAGTATAGACACGGAGTCGTTTTCTTTGGCTGATTAAGTACGCCCTTCCGAAAGGTAAAACGAGAATCAGCACAAATTGGGTTGCGCGCGACAACACGATTAAGCAGCACCCAAAAAAACAGTACCCATTGCTACACCCCACAAGAGAAGACACAACGATAAAGCAACAATGTGACAAAGCAGCAGACAATAAGATAGCACAGCGACTGGGCAGCGCCAGTCCTACGTGCCTTCAAGGGCCTAATTAACCAGGACAGTACGCATGGAAATTACACAGAGCGAAGGAACATCGAGAATTCAGTAAAGCGAAAAAAAAGGAGATTCATAAACAATCTAGTGATAAAGTAGGAAGCGTTAAATGAGCATGATGACGTTACAGCAGAGCGAGAAACCACGAGGCGAAGAATTATCACATTTTTTAAGTTGGACGTTTCAACAGAGTATATACATGGTCTGTTCTGAAAGTAGTAGGACTCATTTTTTTAAACAAAATTTATTCAAGAGAATAGTACAAACGATTACACACCTACACTCTGCTGCCAATGAGTTTTACAATTTTCGCACGCCTCCAGGAACCCCTGGACCGGAATGCTGTTTAGCTCACTCGTCACGGCCTGTTGAACCACCTCTACCGATCCGTGATATTTCCCCTCGAGCGTCGAGTTTATTCTAGGGAATAGAAAAAAATCTGGCGGGGCCAAGTCGAGGCTGTAGGGGGGCTGAGGCCACGTTGCCGCCGTGTGCTGGGCAAAAAATCGGGGTCCTCATTCACATGATGAAGAAAATCCTACCGGTTGGCCTTTTCCTCCTCTGACAACACTCCCGGCACCAACTTCGCGCACGCTTTCCTCATGGATAAGTTTTCTGTCACGATCTCAAAAACTTGGATTTGAGGAATGCTCAAGTCATCAGCAATCATTCTGATACTCATTCTACGATCACTGTTAAGTAAATTTTTCACTCGCTACACATTTTCGTTGGTCTTGCTGGTCGAAGGGCGTTTGGAGCGGTCGTCTTCCTCCACTCTTTCCTTACCTTCCCGGAAAAGCTTGTGCCATTCAAAAACACCTGATCTACCCATGGAAGCGTCACCGCAGGCCTCCTTAATCATGTTGTGAGTCTCTTTGCCCATTTTACCAAGATTTACTCAAAATTTGATCGCGTATCGCTGATCCATTAACGCTCGACGATTCTGCGTGACGAGACGTTTCGATAGGGGTTCACAGTACAAGCGACCTCCTCTCTTCAACGGCCGAGAGTCGACTGCCGATTTTCCCCAGCATTCCTAATATCCCCCTTCAACAATCCTGCACGCGCAGATCACCTCTCGTCCGCCCGTTCGCCCAGGAAAAAACCAGTCCTACTACTTTCAGAACAGACTCTGTATAATGTCTTCCAACCCGCGCCGCCTCATCCACAGGTTTTAACGTGATGACATCATTGCGAGGAAACAGCAAAGCTCAGAACTGCACTCTGTAGGAAGAGAAGAAGGCAGCGTTATGGACCATCCTAAGTGCACATATTGAAAGAACACTGGGCACAAACTGAAGTTTCTATGAATCGATAGGATAAAATCCCATAGAGACACCTTTCTCTGAAAACGGTAGTTTTAAAGTTTGAAAGAGACGGAAAAAGCTGCTAACATGTGTCGTTCCTTCAGGTATAATTGCCTACAAAAGATCTGACTGCTGGGCTAGCTGCTTCTAAGACATTGCAAAAGGATTTTAGTAAACATCTCAGCCGCTTTTACCTCATTAAATAGTTGTGAGTAAGCGCCCGTGTTGTCTTCTTTCTTGTGTGTAGCCTTGGCTTTAAATTCTTGTTACAGTGGCGTAATAGCCGATAGGTTAATTGAACTTGCTCTATATGAAGTCGCAAAACGCTCGCCCGCGACACACTTTTCCGGGCACCGTTGATCCCCTGGCCCAAGCCCTCGGAGGACGGTGGGAGACTCACCCTTCGCCGCACCATAAAAGAGGTCTACCTTGAGCTCCGCCTCGACAAAAGCCTTTACCCTCCCCCTCATCCATCACTCACGGTGCCGGAGTCTCGCCTTCTTCGGCACATTCAAATGAATGCAATTATCACCCCGTCCCGCCTCTTTCTCTATCGCTATCGATCGGAACCTTCCTGTCCCAACTGCCCCTGTATCTATGCGGACCTGGCCCATTGCCTCTTCTATTGCCCGGCTGCTCAGCAGTCGGGTTCCTTCCCCCCACCCTCTCTATCCATCACAACCTGGCTCCACTGGCTTGGCGCTGAAGGGGAAGAACAGCGGCTTCTGGTCGCCCAGGCGGTCAACATGCTCGGCCTATAAATTATGGTCGAATAAATGTCTTTTACTACTATTACTACTATGAAGTCAATGAGGTTTCCAAGAAAATGCTAACTTAAGTTTGCTTTACTTGTAAAATTAACACAAGGAAACCACCCGCAGCCTTCAGTTGAGCTTCGGAATCACGATAGTGATTGACAAAAAAATTAACTAATGTCAGTGAAGAAGGATGGCTCGTAGGAGGGCTCGACGTACACTGAGATTTGTCTCGATTGCCTTTAGCACATATTAGCCAAGCTTTATAGCGACTTAAAAAGGGTCTTATGATACTTTCGTACTCGCCACGAAACTTCTCCCTAATTCTAGGGTACAGTTTTCTTCGCTGGATATAGCCATTGTGAAGCGCTCCACGCGAAACGCGAAGGTACAGCTTTTTTGTTTTTAGAAAACGTCTGTTTGCATGCGTTCAAAAGCAATTGCATTAAGGGCGAAAACACTAAATATTAAAGTGTTGTTAATGCATGCTGCAATTAACGTAACTGAAGTTACATACCACAAGTATCGAAATAACACAGATAAGACCACAATGACAAAAAAGTTTTTTGAAAGGTGAGAACCAATCAGGGAAAGTAGACAAATACTTTGGACGACTAACATTATGGACACTTTTTCTAGGAAGCAAACTTCTTCAATGGATTTGCGCCCTCGTTAATATGGAAACTCTCCGGACGATGGACAGGGTGAAAACGAATCTGTCAATATGGACAGTGATGGGAACAAAATCCCGAGTGCCTGTACGAGATGTTCAGCCCCTTTTATTCTGCGTGCAAAAATGCAGTGAACGGCGGTGTGAAAGCGCGAACACTATAGTAATGGCCCTTTTGTGTATGTGCAGTTTCACTTTATAGTTAGTTGCAAGGTTCCCGGCAAATGCACCTTACTCTTTCCCGCATTGCATGAAAGGCTGCCAAAAATTCCTCTCTGTGTGCTACTTCGAAAACCACATTCAACAGTTGCATTTCAGTGAGTACAGAGTTCTTGGGAAGTGAACCGTTCGAGATATAGATACCTGATCACAACAAGAGGGTTCATCACGCGTCTGATGAAGCACCAGGCGCTTGTAGCGTGCTTCAGTCTGCACCGCATGGTTTTGAAGACTATGGCGATCAAAGTAATACGCGTGGAGCTTCCAAAATTGCAGCATTTCGAGTTCACTGCCCATCACTAAACACAAAACCGGTCAGCAATCATAAAGCACTTTCGGTTCAGAATACTTTTTTGTTCATTATCCTTTATTACGGACGACTCGCTTAATGGACACTTTTGCTCGGGAACGAAAGTGTCCGTATTAGCGAGGCAGGAATAGATATCATTTACGAGGAAGCGTTGCGAGCTGCAAAACTACCGAATGACGTGGCGGAGCTCACGCGGCCTTCCTTTATGACATCATGCTCACGTGGCAGGGTTGGGGTCCACGGTTTCCCAGGGCAGTAGCACAGTGGTCTCGAGGATGTAAGCGAGCACCATGACGAGCGCGAAGGTGGTGCCGGAGAGGAGCACGGCGACCGTCAACTTCACCGCGGGCTGCGAGTTGTCGGGAGGTGGCCTCGGCAGATTGCGGGTCTTCATCATCCGTATCACGCGTGCCGTCTCCGAAGAGGAGGAGGACGACGAAGACGACGAGGTGCTGCTCCTGTGAAAAAAGAGGCGTCGTACATCGACTGGGGTTCTATTTTTTCACAGCCGCATGCTTTATGTGGGATTGTACATCGTGACGCTGCACGTAGGGCATCAAGAACGCCAAATTGCAGCCGTTTTTCTGGCTACCCTTTACACAAAACTTTGAAATGCAAGATACATTGAATTGATGGCTGACATGCTAGACCCAGGCGAGTACGCTAGTCGTAGCGGGTACTGTCCGTAGCACACAACCGGCGCCCTCTAGAAACGTGTCTTCTCTTTGTTGATGGGGTGTTTGGTACACTATTAGCACGTTCTGAATGTGTAAACTGTAGAACAAGCACCTGGTGGTCGCACGGCCCGTGGTGGCGCCAGCCGTCGTCGCCATGCCGGTCGTGTAGCGGGACTCGGCGCGACTCGCTCCTGCCGAAGTCCTGGCGCCGCTCTCGTAGCCTGACACGCTGCGCCTGCCGCGCCTGAGGAAAAAGAAAGTGGCCAAAACATTTTCTGGAACCATATGCATACGTCTCCCGATGGGCACACTTTTTATTTGTAGACCTTTAGCACTACACAGCTTTCGTTTAGTTCGGCAGTGTAGTCCAGATAAGAAGTAAGAAGCATGATGTGAAGGACATACGTACATCTTACAATCTACTGTGTGCCAAAAAAAAAAGGGATTCAAGTAATTAAAAGAGCTTTAGGGTGGGCTCTATGTTGAAGAGGGCTGCGAAAAAAATAGTTTAAAAAGCGATCCAAGGCTTCCGTTACGAGTCGCAATGCTGTATAAACATGGGGACGTCATTCTGTTTTATCCTGAGCTCTGTGTTTGCGTGGGAGGGGAAGCAAATAGTTCGAAAAGAGATAATGTCGAAGGGTTCCATTGCGAGTCGGAACTCTTTATTAAAGTGGCTACACCGTTTCATTTTATCATGACCTCTATGTTTAACTGTAGGTGAAACAAATGATTTGACAAGAGATCACATTATTTACAGGTGTTTAGTTATGGTCGCAATACTGTATTAACGTGGTAACGTCATTTCATGCGAGGTTTTGTTGGCGAGGCAACCGGCCGTTTCAATTTTGTATGTGCTATTAGAGAATAAGTCTGGTGCTTAGTCGCAATGCAAATTCCGGGTCTATTAACAACAGAGTGAGGTCACTTGAAACTTAGTGATGTGGCCTTCCTCCGAGGTGATGTCATTAAGTGAGAGAAGTCTTGTTGATGAAAGAGCGGCGCTATGGTAGCTCAGTGAAACACTTCGGTCACCAAAACTCTCCCCGTAGATTGACTTGAATAGAGCCAACTTCTGACTAATGTGAGTTCAACTAGACACTACAGAAAGGAGGAGGGGGCGGGTAAGAGAACTGAAAGAACTGCATGCTAACTACGCATGCGTCGAGGCTAGGTTTTAAGTTCGCAATGTTTTTAAGGTAGTTAGGGCAGGCTCGTTTATTTCAGAGGCGATACAGGCACGATCGAAGAGGGAGTTGTGTTTTGCGGAGTAATGCAGATGCCTTGTTCAGGGGTGTCGAAGCCTCAAATCTTCCTTATAATTAAATGAAACGGCTGAATTATCTAAATAGAAGGGGAAAAAAAATCACGGAATGTATCCTCACGTGACAGGCTTAAAGCGTTTTCGCAGAAATAAAACCGAAAAAAAAAAATCTACGCCCCCAAAAGATCCCGGGTTGGTTTGCTGAAACAGGGCGGACCTCTTCCCGTATATAGAGAAGGAATAAAAATTTAATTCGTGGAAATGAGGGAAGGCAGTATTGAGGGAACGAAAAAAAAGATAGAAATAGCCGCCGTATTAGAGAGCTGCAGGTAAATTTCTCCCAACTGGGTTTCTTTAACGAGCACTGATATCACGCTCTAGACGAGCGTCTCAGAGGGCAACGGAAGCTCAGAGGTCAACGAAGGGCAGAAGTCGCAGAGTTGCGAGAACATGAGACGGATGCCATGTGGCGGTCGCTTCCATTTGGCCTCTGGTAGTGACGTCCGCATTTGACATTGCAAACAAATAATGTTATACCATTCGAATGATAAGATCACCCTCGTAATCGTCGAATAAGTGACGCATTTTTTGAAAAAAAATCGAAAGAATATGTTTCAGCACCCTCGCTGAATTCCTTTTCTGGAAGCATCTTACTATCCACGGCCCTATGGCTTGTTTTAAGAGGAACATTACAAACCACATGCGTGGGTACACCAGCCGGCGTCATCCACAGCACGCTCACGGCGAGCTCTCATCGAATATTTTGCTTCCTGCAGGAATTGTGGAGAGTTTTAAGTCCCAAGAAACTGAGGACGAGTTTTGTGCTGAAGAACAGGGCGTGCGTGTTGCATCTCGCCGCGAAGATCCCGGCTGCTTTCCGAAAAAAAGCAAGCTTGATGCTTTTGCTTAAAAATATTCGAAGGGTCCGCGCTTTCGTTCCTCCCCTTCGTTATGGTTCACGCAGCGCCCCTTCTTCCTCAAAACTATAGAGCAGTAGGACAAGCTTGGTTCAGCTCAGGATATTGAATAAATCATGATGAGGCGCAGAACAATGACGCCACGCCAGAAAATTGTCAGTTACGACATCTATAGCTTGAGAACCACTTGAACTGGCTGCTATGGAACTGCTTAGAAAACCTTGTGCGCAGGCGTACCCTATCTAGAGCTCACTGCACCAAGCTGGTGAAAGGCATGTCCAGTAACCGTGCCTATGACTCCCTGGCGGCACCACGTGAAATAGTGTTATGGCATCACATTGAAAGAACTAGCTCATCCATGTTTGGTGTGAGCTTTTACGCGGATCTGATGGACTGAAGTGGCCTACATGTACGTGATAGCGTTAGTGGTGCAAGAGTTTTGGAACAGTTTCTTCTCCTGAATGAACAGGAGTTTTCATACGAGTCGGAAAAAGATCTTCTGCATTTCTAGTCTCATGTAATGAGTGCGCGCCACAATTTATTCACGGTTGCTTACTTTTTTGGGGGATCCGGAAGCGTGAATGCTTTGTACTCAGATCAAAAACCAGGAATCATGCTGGTGTCGTTTCTGTTACGAGCAAAGCAGAGTGCCCTCCATCCTTCTCCAGACAGTAAGATGCGAAACAAGATGAATAAGCATTTAGAACACTACTCTGCATAACGCTTTTAGAGCGCATTGGCCAAGGAGTTCGGCCATCTGGCCAAGGAGTTTTTTTTTACATCAATCTCACACAATATATTTAGAATACCTTCCTGGTGATTCGCAACACCAGGAATTGAGGGTAAATTCGCGGAATAGTCTGGAAGACAGCAGTCGTCCTTTGTAAATACTGACTTGAATTAATTCCTAAAAGCCGTGCACATCAAAGCACCATAACGTTCACACTTTAGATTGGCCATAAACGTGCCATTTTATTGTGATCATGGCGCTATTTCACTCCTGATATTCTCAGGTGATGTTTAATGATGGAGGGCAGCTACGTAGAATAACACATTTCTTTGTCACGTGTAATCCGCTGCTTTCGATTTTTTATTCGTCATCAATGCTTGTTTGAGATCAGCTTTCTACTCGTAATCTGTTTTCATTTTTTTTTTCCAGTTTGCCTTGAGACCATAACGTCTCTCTTGTTGTCCAAAGGTTACATTTTGGAGAGTGTTTGTTTGCATTTTCGAACAAAGAGTTCGATGGATTCAAACCACTAATGCTTAAAAACAGTCACAGGTCACTCACATTCCAATTAATGTTTGACAGTTGTTATATCACATTGTACTCTTTAATTTACAGTACCATTTAGACAAAAGAACTCAAGAATTGAACCTAAGTGATTTTAACATATAGTATGGTTCTCGACCACGTTTAACAGGTTAGATTCAATGGTTATGTTAAGCGTAGCTTGTACACTAGGCTTAGTAGGACACGAAAAGATACACCAGTATATTTTGTAGTTTAAAATCACCAGTAAAAATCAGCCTTTTATTAGGATTTAGATTTTTCTCCGATAACTTCACAGCTTTACATTTAGGTGCAAGCTAGGGTTTCCCTCCAGTGAAACCATATAGTCCAGGAGTGATTTAAATGTAGCCGACTTCACAGACTTCGTGAAAACACCTTTAGACTGTAAAAAAAATTCAAAAGTTTCAGCTGGCCGCTGCGGACACCCGCCAGCCCAATTACCCCATGACATACCCGCTCACAGCAGAAGAAAAATGCTGTAAGAAGTTGTTTATGCAAATAAACTACAGTTGCTAACACATGTGCGCTATTGTGTAAACCGTTTTGTGAAGAATTCATAAAACAAGTATATGAATGCTTTGTGATAACTATTGCCTCCCGCCGTGGGAAATGCTTAAGGTAAACTCGCAATGGCAGCACCATGTGAAACAAAAAATTAATGTTTATTTATTTGCATAGTTGGGCCAAATTCCAATTAGGTACGGTTTTTCCTTCGGTTACGGTGTTCAGATAAAGTGTTCACGGATGGCAGTTGTTCGGATAACAATAAAGAGTTAAAGTCTATACATGCGCAATTGGTCATTCTGTCCAGTCATAGATATCTGAGAATCTCCCTAGCATCCTAACACAGTGGTGCTGCGGCGAAGCAATGCCCTACTGCCTTTCTATGGCAGGTGCTGCCATCGGTGTGATTTGGGTTGGTTGGGTTGGGATCAAGGTTGCTCTTCCCGAGGAGCCTCTCGTGATTAATTGAGCTTACGCCTGACACAGTGGGCACGCTGCTCAAACTCATGTGCCCAAGACTTGGCGGGAAGGTAAGTAGCCGGCCACAAAACCGACTTCAGACAGACAGACAGACAGACAGACACAGACAGACAGACAGACAGACAGACAGACAGACAGACAGACAGACAGACAGACAGACAGACAGACAGACAGACAGACAGACAGACAGACAGACAGACACAGACACAGACAGACAGACAGACAGACAGACAGACAGACAGACAGACAGACAGACAGACAGACAGACAGACAGACAGACAGACAGACAGACAGACAGACAGACAGACAGACGGACGGACGGACGGACGGACGGACGGACGGACGGACGGACGGACGGACGGACGGACGGACGGACGGACGGACGGACGGACGGACGGACGGCTAAATGTGGGCAGTGGCCACTGTGAGTACTAACGAACTGAGACATGCAAAGGATACAAGCTCCGAGTGAAGGGTAGGAGCGTTAATGGGCCCCTTCAGCAGCCTGGGTCATATTTGCGTATCACTGCGCCTATACTTCGTCTCACAAGATGTTTGCAGCACTACGGAAGGTAGAGCTCTCTCGTCCAATCAGGACTGCAGAAACACAGAAAATAGTCCCTCGAATATTTGAGGAGTGTATGACTATCAATCAAAACAATAAGCATTGCAACTTAAAACATGGTTTGGACAGGTATATTTAAATGGTAGGGAGTGTTTCAATCACTGGTGATATTACCAGACAAAGCCCGTACGGACAGAGCTCTGCGGAGGCCTGCTGCGAGGTAGTGATGCGTCGCCACTTTCCAACATGGCGTCGGTCGAGTCTGTTGTGTCTCCTGTGTGCTCTACACCGACAGTACGCTGTTTCCTCAAGCAGGCGAAGCAGGTGGCTTTAAATGTTCTTGAAGCGCTTAGCGTCGAGTGGGGGGGGGGGGGGGGGGGGCAGTTCGAGTACAAATGCGCTCATCAAGAGGACGGCAAAACTCACGCAGGTGAGCGAGCGAACGCTTTACAAGTGGACAACGGAGACGTTGAAGGCGGGCCGAGTGTTGTCACCGAAGAAGCGTGCTGGCGGAAGAGGCCGCGACCGGACGAAGTAGCTGGACGATTTTGACCTGAGCGTGTTGCGAAGGGTGGAACACACCTTTTTCCAGAGAGGGGAAATTCCAACTATTGCGAAGGTGGTTGCGCATTTCGAAGAGGACGACACGCTACCGACCGTGTCCGCAGCGACAATGCAAAGGATGTTGAAGAAACTTGGCTTCCGATACAAGAAGCGCTCTCGGAATGCGATGTTAATCGAAGCGACGCACATTGTGCAGTGTCGCCGCCGGTACCTGCGCCAGATAGCGGAGCTGCGACGCCAGGGTAGGCCTATTTTCTTCACCGACGAAACGTGGGCTAACGGCGGCCACACGCGAAGCCGAGTGTGGACTGACTGCACCATCCAATCTGCACACCAAGCGCATCGATCCGGACTGTCGACTGGTCTACAAAACCCCAGTGGCAAAGGTGGCAGGCTTATTGTGACGCATTGCGGTAGTGAGCAAGGTTCTGTCGAAAGCGCAGCGGAAGTTCTCCGAGCGAAGAAAAACTCGGGCGAGTACCAGGAGGAAATGAACGGGGAACACTACGAAAACGGGTCCTCCAGGAGACTTCTCCCACTACTACCACCCGGCAGCGTTATAGTGATGGACAACGCGCCATATCATTCTGTGAAGCAGGATAAAGTGCCGCGGATGAGTAGCCTCAAAAAGGACATACAGGCTTGGCTGTCCGGAAAAGGTGTCGCGTGGAGCAGCGGCATGGTGAAGGCCGAGCTCATGCAGCTTGTAAGCAGTGCGAATACAGGTGGGGAGCGATACCGTGTCGACTGCATTGCTGAAGCTGGTGGCCATCTCGTTGTGCGCCTGCCACCATACCACTGCCAACTGAACCCGATAGAGCTTGTCTGGAGCGACGTCAAGGGTTTCGTGGCCAGCCAAAGCAAGACGTTTAAGCTCCAAGACGTCGAGCCTCTGGTTTGGCAAGGCACCACGCAAGTGACTGTTGAGAAATGGAAGAATTACGTGCAGCATTTTATCAGTGAGGAAGATGTGATGAGAAAACTGGACCACATCATCGACGATGTTGTTGACCAGGGACCGGCCATTGTTGTCAACCTGGAAGACGACACAACCAGCAGTGCTGAATTCAGTTGTGATGAGGACGATGAGATGATCGAACCAGTTTAACGTGCGTTGACTTTCGCGCAGCACATGGGCTTGTTTTGCATTTCGCCACCATCGACACTCGGCTGCCTCGGCACGCTGGAGTAAATAAATTTATATGCACATGACACGATTGCTGAAATTTACTGCGCCGCGATAACAGAGGAACTGATGAGAACAGGTCACGACAAAAAAAAAATGGGGCCAGTCCCTTTGGAACGGGCGTCCTCCTGTCCAAAAACAAACCAAAAAAAAGAATAACCAGATATCAAGCGCCACCTGCTAGAGGGTGGAAGAAGCTAAATACTAGTACGCGTTCTTTCACCTGGATGGAGCCACCTGTCAGTAATTGGCGGGGCGACAGGCGCGTAGGAACACACTAATGTAGTGCGCGCCATCCTGATTGGACGAGAGAGCTCTACCTTTCGTAGTGCTGCAAACATCTTGTGAGACGGAGTATAGGTTCAGTCCACGTGCTCATATATATCCCGAATTGGTCACTCTGTACTTTACGTTCATAGACAGGAGGGAGTCCTAATACCGCTCCTGGCGCAGTGGTGCAGCGGTTAAGCTATGCGCCATTGCCCTGCGATGGCAGGTGCTCTCGCCGCTAGGACTTGGTCCACGAGTGAACTCTCACGGTTGGTCATTAATTGCTACCTGTCACTGTGGGCAGTTTGTTCATAATGTGATCACTGCGCAAGGTAATCTGGCTTAGGCGGCAGCAGGGCGACTTGCTTTACCGCTCACAATGCCGACAACGCTAACGCCGTATTTTTTTGCAATATGATAGCCTTAACGCTATCACGTAATTATGTTCACGACAGATCAGCGTAAATATCTTACATGAGCATTCTTTCACAACAAAGAAATGGTCGCTTTTATTGTGTACAACCTCATTAAAAATTAAGGCTGCACGAATCGGTGATGGACAAATTTAAGACGGGGCGACAACTAAGTAGTGTTTAAACCTAAGAGAATTATGGAGCACGCAGCCATGATCAACCTAGGGAGCCCTGTACAGTGGAAATCTATGCGAAGTATCCATTCTCGGCAAATTCACTAAAACTCTAGCGGAAAGCATACGCGAGACAACTATTATTGCTGTCTATTGGAAGGAAAATAACAATACAGAAGTATGAGCATCGCCTCACCTAGTTGTGTCCGCTGGGCTCACCATGGAGTGCTCACGGGTGCGCCGTCGCTTGGCGCTGCGATCGTGTTTCGGCTTAGCGACGGCAGACGTAGCTGCCAGGTGGGGCTGCGAGTTCACAGGTGATCTTCAGTCACATGAATTCAGAAGCAAGAACCCTCAACTAATTCAGGTACCCTTTGTGAAGCTTATTCTAGGATCTCTTTTTCGACATAAATACTCAAGCAGGCCTCGGGATGGAAAATGTGTTGCTTTTGCAATACTGAGAGTTAAAGGACCATTTTTACTCTCATGCACAAATTTTCGCACACAATAAGTCGAAAAATATTCAAGGGACAAGGGCATCCCAACCTTGCTTTGAAGTTGGACATGACTACTCAAATGCACGAAAAATCATGCGCGATAAAATTATTCTATATGAGCATGTCGAAGGACGCCCTATAAAATTTATTGTTCGGAGAAATACTGCTTACGGTGTTTTCAAACCAACATTCTCACTGCTCATGTGAAGAGAAATAAATTAACCTGAAACGAACCTATTCAACCCTAGCTACAGTACTTTGTCATAGGAAGCTGTGAGTTTGGGATGTACGTTGTTAGAGCATCTATTTTGTCTGAAAGGACTAATCTGCATCATTTACTTCATGATATATGTAAAAGTGCGCCACTTTTCGCACGACTAATCGGAGTAGCAATGAATATCTATAGAGGGAGCATCGATTATATCCCCTATGTCGCACCTCGAAATTCGCGTTCAGGAAACAATACGTATCGGAAAACTTGCCCCAAAGTCAGATTTCTTTACATGCAGTCCATTACTGTTAACGCTCTAACTATCACCATGCACACCCTGACTAACCAGTGGTTAGTGAGAACTTGTGTTTTTTTATTCTGCGTGCCACGTTTCACGCTCAGTTTAGCTACAATTGCGACTGTGTAAATTTTCTTGTGCGGCATACACCATGCGGATCTGGCGGATCATCACTGGTGTCTGCTGCTATCGTTATTATTATTTCCAGCAAGCGCCGCTTTAAAGTTGCGGGCAGTGAAAACAGATATGTCCCTTTCTTTCGGTATAGACGGCTATGCCCCACAACCAAGGGACGGAGGCAGTTAAAGCTTCTTTAGCTCCTCTGGTGGTAGTTCGGAAACTGTGGAGTGCGGTTCCGAGAAATTGTAGTAAAAAATGTGAAAGATTAGTTTCGAATACTCCATGGAACGGAAGACAACTTGATTTACAAGGATGACCAGGATCAAGACCGAAGAAGCACCGACAGCAATACGGAACAACCTTTAAGTATCTACAATTAGGCCAAAGAATTAGCGTGAGGCAGCATTGCGCCATGAAGTAGATTCCCGCGAATAAAGTTAAAAATACGAAATATGTCGCTTTCGTACACGGGCCGCTCACTGCCGAAATCACAAAAGAAACAAGTGCGGCTTGTTTTTAAGTGTTTATCGCACACAGGTTTCTCATCTAGATTGTAATGTGATGCAAGAGTTAATGGCTCATATTCGCCTCATTGTACATTTCCTTTCGGAGTAGCCGGCCCCGCTATTATTTCGCGCCTGTTTGGGGAGGGAGTACTCTGGCTGCTTATATTCGCCTAACGTTATTCATGCCCTGCAATTTGTTTTTTTTCGCCACACTTTCCGTAGTTTATTCACCAACATGGAAAGTGGATAGATGGACATGATGCAAAATATAAGACAGGATAGCGGTTGTCCTATCTATCTTTCGTGTTTCCTTAGCGCTATATTCTACATCATGACCGTTCACCAACTATCCCAATTTTCGGCTTTACGTGGATAGGCGGACGAATATGAACCACTGTATCTGAGGGAACTGAGCCAGAACGTTGCCATAGATCACCACACAGACCCCCCGCGGTCTGAAGCCAGCTTCCCGGGCACCGCTGGAACCTTTACGCACAAAACAATCGCTAGAATGTAATATGTGAGGCTTATTGATAATTAGCTGTACGTGGCGGGCTATGAGGAACACTGTTGTAGAGTGCTCAGGAGGAATAAACCAAGTGCCAATTGTAAACAAGGTAACTCGGAAAATCGGCGAAGGTGAAGAAGCGATACGAAGCTGTGAAAGAATGTGCAGAAAAGACCATACTTAGCGGGAAGTTTTGAGTGTGTGGATCGGCGTTTCACGCAGCGCCAGCCCACTGTTTGTGGATTGCCAAACTGGCCAGAGTTAACTTCAAGCTCTGGTCATCATCCTGGTCACAACACCAGCTAACTTGCAACACTGGTCCTGGTCACGGCACCAGTTAAGTTTCTCCTTCGTAGAACGCAACAATGGCCGGTTCGGGCTCGTCGGATGCCAACGAATAACGATAGCACGTTGGCCGATGATCGAATGCTACTTCACGTCTTCGTACGCTCGTCTGGCGACACGTTGCCGGTTGGGGCAGCCACTCCAAACTTCTTGACCGAAAAAACTGATTTAGTGAAGACTGGAGCAAAATACAAGGACTTAGAGAAGAAGGCAGCTTAAAAAAGGCTGTTAAATAAAGGGCTGTAGAAAAGCGGCCGAGACTGAGACTTGGCGCGCTCGTCCTGCTCTTTGTTCGCAGCGGGTTTTAACACCTTGGATAATTGGGCGGTTTAACACCTTGGATAATTGGGCGGAGCTTTATCAAATCTGCTCTCGCCCAATTTCAACCAATACTGCCGCGATGGCACCGTAGATACAAGTGGGCGGAGCCCAGTGCTCGCCAGAGCCCGACTCTGGCGGACCGCGCACTTTTCCTGAAACATTCGCACTTTCCGAGGCGCCAGCATAGTCGACTCCTTAGGTAGACAGTCGGGGGTTTAAGAAGTCGCCGACATCACTGTCCCCCACCCCCACTTGACAGCTCATCTCTCTTCAATGTGAGACGGTCGCCGACCCTCTGCAGCCCTGACAAGGCTGTTCGCGGTCTGCTCCCCGCTTCCCGCGGCCTTGGAGAGCGCCCGAAGCGCGCGAAGCGTTGTCTCCATTCTCGACCCGTCCATACTTCCGACGGACACGGTAGTAATCGGCCAGAGGGGGAAGGAAGTTACTGGCGCCGTAGGCGTCTCACCTCGGCGAAAGCTACGCGACCACGAGCTGAAATGTTGCCACTGTCTTCCAACCTGTACCTGTTTCCCGCAAATGGCTCGAAGTTATTAGGGAGTTTTAGAATAGGGGGCCCCAACGCTTGGGGGCCCCAAAGAAATAGCGGGCCTAGCGCAACGTACGAGTGCGCCGGTGAGTTTTAGAATAGGGGTCTCCCCATGGGTCTCCCCTACTCAGCGGTGCCAGGCTTGCGTTTATGGACTGCAGCGCCACTACGGCAAACCAAAAAGCTACTGTTAAAAAGGATTTTAAAATATGCGTTCATTTCATCGTCAGACACAGTTATTATTGCAGACATACGATTTAAGAGTAGAAATTATAAGTGTGTGTTTTTACTGAGGCGGGAAACTGCACTCGAACGTCCCACCAAGTCATCTCTACGGCAACCAAATGATGCGTACTCGCTAAGCCAAGCAGCTTTGTAAACACAGAAGGAATCTGAAAATATAGCGCATTTCACCGCTAAAATTTTGTGGAGAGGGCATCATCAGAGAAAGCGATAGCTTCGTGCGCTTTTCGTTCGCCGTGAACTTAATACACAGAGTAGCGGCGACAACGAAACGGTGGTGAAGCGGGAGGCCCCGCTTCGACGGGCGCCGCCATGTTGCCTGTACGTAGAGCGGCGTTGGGGCGCACGCCTGTTTGAACCTCGCGCGTCTCTGACCTCAGACGACGCATACTCGCTAAGGCTAGCAGCAATGTAAACACAGAAGCAATCTGAAAATCTGGGGTGTTTTATCGCTCAAATTTTGTGGTTGAGGCAAGTTCAGACAAAGCGAAAGCTTCGTGCGCATTTAGTTTGCCGTGAAGTTTGCCGTTCATCCCTTGACAGCCATCTTCCGGTTGCGCATTCATTCGCTCTCTCCGTGACCTCTCAAGACACTAGGCAATCGGTCGTCTCATTGATTATCACACTCGCCTGCTCTGTGCTCTCCCATAAAAGTGAGAGAGGGGTTTTCCTTCTCAACTTTGCATCTTGAAACCCGTGGCACGAGGCAATGGAGTTGAACAGAAATAAATGAAATTACCTTAGTGTAAATTTCGGTAAATAACGTAAAATTAGTTGTTCCAGCTAGTGGCTAACGTCTCACTGCTGTTTAATTGCATTCTACGGTAATATGGATGTCTATATGCCTAAGCCAAAGCTATATTAGCTTTTCCTTTAAAGGTAACATCCTGCCAACAAGCCATCCTTCTGATGCGAGCGCCAAGTCTGAAACAGATGCTAGTGAGCTGCAACAGCGCGAAGGCGACTGCCGTGCCTGTTACACGAAACAATAACCCTGATATGTCCTTGAGTGCGAGATTATTGACCACACGGAAATGTTCAGCTATAATTGTAAAACCCATGAGCAGCAAAATAGTACGCTGGAAGAGAATAAGTAATAATCGACATTGTTAAGAATTGCATTCTACGGTAATATGGATGTCTATATGCCTAAGCCAAAGCTATATTAGCTTTTCCTTTAAAGGTAACATCCTGCCAACAAGCCATCCTTCTGATGCGAGCGCCAAGTCTGAAACAGATGCTAGTGAGCTGCAACAGCGCGAAGGCGACTGCCGTGCCTGTAACACGAAACAATAACCCTGATATGTCCTTGAGTGCGAGATTCTTGACCACACGGAAATGTTCAGCTATAATTGTAAAACCCATGAGCAGCAAAATAGTACGCTGGAAGAGAATAAGTAATAATCGACATTGTAAGAATGCTAACACACTGGAAGCACCAGAAACCTCTTTACATGCAAGCACGAATAGAAATATCTGAGCGCCAGAGTGCCCCGAATGAGAACACGGTAGGCGCGGGCTGGCTGGCAGTCACCTTCATAGGCGCCGCTGCGGCCACGGGCATAAGCGGTGCCTTCGCTGCCTGCGGAGGCGCGGCTGACGGAGCTGGCATAGACCGCGCCGGAACCGCCGGTGCGGGCGGGGCCACAGGCGGCGCCGCTCGGGCCTCGGCGGGCTGGTGGTGATGGGATCGCCACGGGGCAACAGCTGGCTGGTACGGAACGGCAGCGGCGGGAGCGGGTGGGTGCACGTAAGGCAGTGGTCGGTCATAGGTCTCTGCGTTTGGGAAAATACATAATGTATGGCACATGCCGATGAGAAAACAATGCTTTTTAAGTCGGACGTCCGGAAGCTTGGGGACCAAGTGGGTTTTTACAAGGAACAAGGGAATATAACATGAAATTATAATATATGCTAGGACTGTTCAGTGGCGTATGCCGTTCACCGGAACTTTTGACGCCCACAAGCAGGAATACATTTGTACTTATTTATTTTCATTTCAATACCTACGAGGCCTCACAATTAAGTCATTACATGAGGAAGACAGTAAATTAAAATCTTCTGTGAGCCGTAGATGCTATATTCGGCCGAGGTAATTCGAACGAGAGAGTAGCTACAGTTTTTGTAGATGTAAAAAGCAAAGCAAGCTTAATCATGTGCAACCATGATCAAAAATCTATAACAGCCAGTATAAATGTATACACTTTTCAACCTTGTCTGCATTCACTCTGCTATAGATTATTGCAGCCTGATTTGTAAAATGTGGGTTATTGACTCAAGCAATAAAAGCTCTAGCAATGTGTCAGTACGAAAAAAAAAGTCTTCGCCATAGTCGCATTCCATAATCTTTCGACGACGACATTGGTTTCAGAGGGTTTACTTAAGCGTCTCTTATTACGACTTTGGCATAAAGTTTCTGCTGGCAGTGTGCGACTTTCGAGGAGAAGTATTTTGTTTCTGCCGACATTTTAAGCCTTCATGCAATACTTATCGTACTTGTGAGATTGAAACAACCATCTCGAACTAATGTCTCCCTGGGCCTATCTATTTACCATGACTACGACCTCATTTTGTAGTATGTTTAGTGAGGTACAGTACAACCCGGGAGTAGATTTAAGGATGGTTTGTTCTCCTCATAAAGGCGCAAAACCTTTCAAAGGTGCAAGATTCGGCGACCATGAAGCGAGAGATGAGATGCAGATGACGAGACGAAAAAATGTACATACAAAAATTTTCAAGATTCGAAACTGCATGTTACATAAATACAGTAACATCGAAAATTACAAATTGTGACTAGCAAAAGGATCCCACTTAGAGCCTTGACAGAGCCTTACTTAGTGAATGATTAAATAGGCCCTGTAGAAGTATGTGCTATGTACGAAGCCTGCGCCTAGGCTCGTGTTTCGGGCTTTTACATCCCCTTTTAAGGTTCCGCGAATTTTAAAGAATTTCGGGTGGTGATTCCCAATACCTGTCTCAAGCTTCCAGAAACCAACCACACGCTTATACAGCAGCCGAAGGCTGGGTAAGATCTCCGGAGCCTTCGTGACATAAACAAAGAGCAAAATATACGGAACCTCTCACCACCGACAGAATTCTCCTATTCAACTCTGCTGCCCTCGCCTCTTACATGAAGCCGCTGCACCCTCAACAGCATGGCGCACTGTACATTGACACGTACGTTTCATTCAAGCGAATACTCGGAGGTTCTCGGAGTGCTTGCAGACGTCAGACTATCCGGAGCCAGACAAGAAAGCGAATAGCTACTAAGTGCCGACGGCCGCTGCGCGAGGGGATGGGGTCGTCGCGTGTCGGAAAGGGAGACGCAGCCAGGATGCCACAAAAGAGTGGGGGAAGTATTGTATACCTTCGCAGTTCCGACGGCCAGTTCGGGTAAACATGATTATCGACAGCTGCCTTTCGAGTGGACACACTTCGTGTGCGCACCTTCCTAGGTGCTACCGTTGGGCTCGTTTTCAATGTACCAAAGGACACCCATGCCATAGCGCTGCCCCCACGCCGGTAATGACTTTGGAATGGGCCGCTATTTCGTGCACGCTTGCGAGGGCTGTGAGAGCAGGGGACTTTGTGAAATCTTTGCGAAGTCCAGAGCAGCACAGCGACTTGACCCTAATGTAATTAAAACAAACTAACGTGGTCGTGAAAGAGGCGCTGGCACACATTGGGCTATCACAACAGTCGCAGCGAGCACATAGTCACGAGACTGGTGTTATGATTGGCTATCTGGCTGGACAGGTGGCAGCTTTGGTAACGAGGTGACCCCTCACTTTTTCATTTTCATGAGAAGATCACATGCTTGATCTTATCGCCGCACACTGTTTACGGTGGTGATCCTCTCTCAAATGGCTCCAAATAAAAGGCTTGGCAGTTAAAAAATTGGCGGGAGCTTAGCTTTGGTTAAGCCTGGTAGGTTGCGAAAGCAAAAGCGCAGCGTCTTCAACTGAAGGAACGCAGTGCGCCGCGTCTACAGGTCACGCGTGGCTACCGGCCGCCGCTGCGCGACCACTCAAAGCGTCTTCGGTAATTTTTCTATATTTTGTTTTTGAAGTGTTGCGACTGAGAGAAAGAAAACAATCTACAACTGGTATGACGTCACAGCGGCAGTAGCGCCACAGGTGCGCAGCGCGGCGTAACTGCAGCCGGGCTATCTGAAGGAGCGAGTTGGTCGCCCATATTCACTCCGCTAAAGGTCAAACGTAACTTCAGCCGGGTCACGCGAAGGCTTGAAAGTGCGAATAGTGTTGCTTTCGCAATAAAAAAAGGCCATGTCATAACCGCCTCCGCCGACCTGCAGGGCGATGATGAGGAGGAGCTTGGTACGCGGGATAGATGTCAGCTGCGTGGCGACCATGCGATGGTGCAGGCCCCGCTCCATACGGATCGTAGGGAGCATTCCTAAGGTGGTTGTAGTGATGTCCCCCCGCTGCCTGTCCCTCATCATAAGGCAAGTAATGAGCTGGTGGTGGCAGTGCTGGATCGCCAGGGTACCGGTGCGAACGCCGCCCGCTCCGCCGAGACCAAGGCCACCATGCTCCGCCCTCTGCCATGACCTGCAGTCAAGACGAACAGGTTATGTGGCGACATGAGAGATCTAAGAACAACGTAGTTCTCAATATGCACAATGCGTCTCCTGAGATGGCTTTTGGAAAATTTTAGGTACGGTTCTTCGTAAATATTCCACGCCACAGGTTTTAATGCTGATATCAGTGGCGAAGCCGTCATCTCGGCAGCTTTCAAGCGTTGAAAAACTCTTATCAGCCTTCGTAGATTTGAACCAGTAGAATGAAATACGAAGTCCAGAGTGATGATAAGCCAACGTGGTGGTGGACTGACAAGTATTGAGTGTAGCGATGCAAGCTCTCTTATCGAAGGCTGCTATGTTCATGTGGCCCTGAATTTAACATCTGCCAGCTTAAAACATGAAATTCCCCAAAAAATGCTTAGGCAGCTGTGGGTAGGATATTATCCGCTTGCCCCCTACATATCTAACCTGCTCATTAGCAGAATTGTGCGACAGCATCGAGCCAGTGCGGCTATGCTTGGCGGCGCCACAGTTTCTGTTCTGCAGCCCCTCGGTCCTTGTCTTCCTTTCAGATGTCACGAACAATACAAACACGCTATTCTTCAAAGTCCAAAGACATGTGTCACATGGAGGAAGCAAAAGGAGCTGAAAGCGCCTTTCCAAAATTCGTGGTGATGGTAATTTTCTGCTTTCCGTCCATTCCATAATGGACCAACCTGACGAGCGGACTATTCAGGCAATGTACTAGTGGGCTTCAAGAGGGCGCCAACATGTCGATAAACGCAAGGGCAAGATGCGTCACAGCTATGCAATTACAAAGAGAAGCTTTAAAGTTTTCACACGAATATCTTAGTTAAAGTAAAGTGCATCCTGATATCGGGTTCGAACCAGGAACAAGCACCAGGACGAATTTTTCTTTAACTATCAAGACTCTACGCAAGCTGTCTAGGTTTCCACTGTAGCCATATGCTTGAGCATGCGTGGATGCTAACGAGTAATGACTTCCTTGGTACTAACAGACTTTGCTTTGGTAATTCGTCTAACTTTGAGCTAAGTTGCGTCGCCATAACGACGTCCCATCGCAGTGTCTCAAAACCTGACTTCCCAATGCGCAACGCTGGTCGATGAACAAGTTTAACTCTCCGAACACTTGATTCTAAAAAAAAAACCTTTAGAAAGTTTTTACAGGTGAAGGAAAAATGAATTCAAGTCCTCTTGAAACTTCCTGAAAAAGACCTTTAAAGTTAATGCAGGTGATAATCATTATTAGCCTTCCTGATCTCGTCAGCCACACGAAATTAGCTTTAGTTGGAGGTCCCTAGCACTCCTCGACGCTTCACACCTCCGAAATATGATGTGTTCAGCATCTTCTTCAGTCTCTGGCTGAGTGCCCAGGATAAATCGGGAGATCCAGGACGTTCACTAACGTTTTGTTTTTTTTTAACAAAAGTTTGACATTATTTAACAACCAATATACACAAAGATTGAGCGCTAGCATTACAGCAATGACCCGGGCCAAATTTCAAGGTCGCCATCGTGTCGGGCTCGCTCACATATGGTTGGGCATCGATTGTGGCCCAAAATCGGCCAAGGTCAAATATCGTTGGTGGACCAGGAGCAAAGTTTGGAAACTACAGAGAATGTTCGCTACTTTCGAATCAGTGAAAAAGCACGGACTTGTGCTACGTAGAAAACGACGGTGAGTGGGCAGTGCGCGAGAAGGAGCAGATGGAAGTTGATGAACACGACGCTCTGCAATGCACAGCGCGAGAGTGTGGTTCAGTTTAACACGATGCGTGTTCCGCTGTAGCGATAACCTAGTGGTCTCGCGTATTCCTGTGAAGCTGCTGTGTCAACCAACAGAGCACCTGTATCAAATGTCAAGTGGTAATTGTGCACAGGTTGTCTGGAACTTCGCTTTCGTCGGCACTTTTCTACCTAAAACAGACCCCTGCAGCGATTAGCATGCCTAATTTCAATGCAATTCTAGCACACACTCGCTAAGGTTCAAACTCCTCCCCACCGCGATGCGTCTTCAAGAAAGCAGCGACATGCCTTTTATTCGTCCTCTCACAAAATATCTAAATAACACAAAAAACCGATAGGGATCCCGGATCAGCAACACTTTGCCAGGCTGAACGCCAGGTCAAGATAAATGAAAAAAGAGCTAAATGCTCCCAACACAAAGGAAACTAACAGAAAGAGAAAAGCAGCGTAGTAAAACAAAACTAAAAACAACATGAAACCAGAGCACAGCACAGTCAAAGTCACAGTCACAGGCAGACTGTCAAAGCATAGAGTGTAGGCCAGGACGAAAAGAAAAACATGAGATAACCAAAGTCGCAGTACCGTTAAGGTCTCAGTAACAATCAGGGACAGTCAGGCCACAAACTGCAGGCCATGACGAAAATCAAGCAAGAAAAAAAATCAAAAACAAAACCAGACACAACCAAAGTCACAACACAATCAAGGTCAAAGTCACATAGTCAAAGCACTCTACGCAGGCCACTACAAGAGGCACT
Organism: Amblyomma mixtum; assembly: GCF_055824585.1. Classification (NCBI taxonomy): domain Eukaryota; kingdom Metazoa; phylum Arthropoda; class Arachnida; order Ixodida; family Ixodidae; genus Amblyomma; species Amblyomma mixtum. Next base: position 1,848,412 of record NC_143019.1, read on the forward strand.
TATGCCCAACAAAGAAGCACGGAGCCCTCCTCTGTCGAGAGCTGGTGTAAGGGAAATGAGAGGAAAGAAAGAAATTAACTTGGATAATTAGGAATTGTGTTGCCTATGAGGTGAACCACTTGAAGTGGAAGCGAAGCCGCAGGGTGTCTCAGAAGGGAATGTTAAGCACATGGTGCAACGTATAATCACATACTTGATTCATATTTTTAATTCCTTTCTTCCAAGGCAGTGTGGAGCTCGCAAGCCTTGTTTAGACTCTGTTCGCCCCCGGTGTTTATGTAACTCGTGCACTGAAAGGCCTCGTGCATTCCCTTGATGATATGAACGAACACTGCCAGTTTTGAGACAACTAATGAGAAACCAGTCTGGTGTCATGGTTCATGAAGTGAAAGCTGCTCCGTCTTGCTCAACAAGTGCTTCTTGGAAAGTACAAAGGTGTCTGAGCGATGAAATTAGGGACGTCGCCTAAGGAGCACTGCAGCTCGAATTCGACTTGGAGGCTTGACAATTTGGGCTAGTGGATAATTAAAATGTGCACTCATATCGGTCTTCAAGTTTTTTTTTTATTTAAAGCCCTATGCAGGCTACATCAAATGGCTTGTGCAAATTTTCGCGTGTGTCATGTGCATTCAGCGTACCCTTCGGATGGTTTTTTTTTTCGCGCTTTGAATGTGCACCCTCAAATCTAAGACGGTCTGGTTGGAGGCGACTGCATGTTTGTATATTTGCAGTGGTGGGAACTAAGATATATTCTGACGTGTGGAGCAAGACAGACGCATTAACCTTTAATACTTGAGCAGGACGGTAGGATGGGATGCGGGTAAGCTGCATTTGCTAAGCGGTAGCAGTCTCAGAATTAATCATGAACAGGCCGCTGAGGTAGTTTTATTGCGTGCTCATTGGCGAGGCAAGCCTATGACGAGGGCGAGTCGTTTGCTGCCATATCGACCAAAGATTTCTCCTGAGGCTTGTGACTTTCTTTGAGAAGCATGTCAAGGAATTTATATGGTTCAATTTCATCACGGTTGCGACAATGTAGAGATCTGTGGCACCAAATTCAGCCTGATTAAACTCAATATTTTCGTCCTGAAGAAGAATTACATGTTGCAATGGATGGGTGGATGGATGGATAGGAGCGCCCCCTTTGAAACGGGGTGGTAGCAATTGCCACCATGCTCAGCTTTTCTTTCTTTATTATTATTATTTTGTTTACTGTGTTGGCAATTCTCATTAAGATTCGCCATCACCTTTACCTACGGTTTCCTACAATTCTAACCTTATGTCACATCTCTGCTTTTCAGCCACCAATCCTCCATTCGCTTTTTGCTGACTTCCACTGCAGATTTATTTACATGACCATTGTTATCTTTAAACACTAGGGCCTCAGGAAGAGTGATTGTGCCTGCATCGACATCCGGATGGATACCATCACATTTGATTATGAGGTGTTCAATTGTTTCCACAGATCTACCACACACTGCACCGCACTGCTTGGCAGCCTGCAGCGCCACTTCCTAGTCTTCAACGTCTGCTCAGCCGCGCGCCACTCAACAGAGCCTTCGTTGAAACACCGCATGCCAAACATATCCAGTGAGAGGAATGCTTATCACACTACTTTTGATTATTCCTGTAATCGTCACCGAGGTGAATAATCAAATCGAATATAAGCAGTTGCGTTGACTAGCGAGCGGTTCGTTCCGCCGTCAAAGAACCCTAAATCCGATGCGCGAGGTAAAAACCCACTTGTGGCCCTTTTTTATACTCAAGGTGGGGTCAAAGACCTCTTTCCCAAGCATTTAACCCTGAATAAGCCGAGCACGAGGCAAGGGGAAGCTTGTGCCCGTTGGTGTACCCGGCGGCACCGGGGATCGAAGCCCGCACCTCCCGCATGCGAGGTGGATGCCCAAATGACTAGGCCACCGAGGTGAAGAATCTTCCTCTTCTCCACATGAAAATGGCGCATACCCACGCGGGGGGATTGGCCAAGGTAAGGTGGTGATTGCCAAGGAGGTATACGAGGTCTGTTAGAAAAGTATCCGACCTTTGGCCGAAGAAAAAAACTGGCATAACTGGAGCGTTGGAAACCTAATCACCTTCAAAGTAGTCTCTTTGGGATTCCACATACTTCTCTCAGCGGTGCTGCCATTGTTGGAAGTATTCCGAAAAGGCCCTTTTAGGAATGGAGTTTAGCTCAGCTGTCGCTGCAGCCACAATGTCCTCTCTTGTCTGAAATCGCGCTCCTTTCAATGGCCTCTTGATTTTGGGAAACAGCCAGAAGCCGCAGGGGGCCATACCAGGAGAGCAAGGAGTCTGTTGAACTACAGAAGTCTGGTTTTTCGCCAAAAAGTCCGAGTCAAGTGCGAGGAATGTGCAGGAGCATTGTCGTGATGAATGCGCCAATTTCCTGCTGACCTCAACTCCGGTCTCTTGCGCCACACAGCACCATGTAGGCGACGGAGGACATCCCTGTAGTACTCTTTGGTCATTGTTTGACTCTGTAGGGTGCGTACTCGTGGTGTGCCACACAGAAGGAGTCAAAGAAAGCAATCAACATCACTTTGACATTGCTGCACTCTTGGCGGGCCTTCTTTGGTCTTGGCGACGTGGAATGCTTCCACTACGACGACTGGGATTTGGTTTCCGGGTCGTACCCGTACACCCAAGACTCGTCACCAGTGAATATGGTGTTGATGAAGTCGGGGTCACTGTTTGTGGAATTCAGCATGTTCTGTGAGACTTCAACACGAAGCTGCTTAAGCTGCTTTTGGTCCACCGTGAGCAGCTTCGGCACGAATTTCGCCGCAACTCTCTCCATGGCCAAATCTACGGTGATAATGGAATGTGCAGGAAAATTGCTGATGTCCACCTATTCCGCAATTTCTCGGATAGTCACACGACAGTCCCGCATCACCACAGCGTTCACTTCGGCAATGACCTGGTCATTTCGGCATGTTGATGGCCGACCGGAGCGTGGCTCGCTCTCCACCGATGTGCGGCCGTCTTTAAACCAATTGTACCACTTTTTAATTTGTGTGCTGCTAATAGCATCGTCACCGAAAGCCATCTGAATATTCCGAACGGTTTCCACTTGACTATAGTCCAGTTTCTGGCAAAATTTGGTGCAGTAACGCTGTTCTTGTCGCTCCGCCATTTTCCTTGGAATAAAAAACCGACGAGAGCAATGCGCACTGCCTCACTCAAACGCTGCGTCCCAGCGACTGACGCTATCGGTGGGCGGCAAAAAATTCGTGCATGCGCACGAAGGTTCAAGGTCGGCTGATGCAAGCGCGCTTGTTTCATATCCGTCAGCAAGGGCGTCCGCAGAATTTTTTGCAGGGGGGGGCCCCGTTGGTGCCCCGGGGGGGGGGGGGTATGTTCGTAGCAAAAAGGCGCTATTTGCGGAGTAAATTTATTTATTTATATATAAATAAAAATTAAACAAAATGCACACATGAAAGAAAAATTACAAACAGCAAATTAAAGCGCGGCTAGGAGAGGTACATTGGAGTTTATCAACGAAGAAACAACTAAAATTAATAAAAAATGCAAAAAGATGCTATATCACTTCGTGGAGAAGAGTGCTCAGTCTTCCTGCATACGGGTTCTCGACTCACCCGGATTGATGACCAGCACACAGCACAATATGTTCGCAAACACGCAACTACAGTCACTCAGTCAGTCTTCCTTGAACAGCAACTGTAGGCGCCTCGGATTTTTCTGGGCGAATTGCGTAATTACACGTGTGATAAATTCACTTCTGTGCTTCATTACACGCTCTCGGTGCACACTCATCATACACATTGATTGGAAAAACTGTTGAACGCGTACGTTGAAAACAAAAGATGACTATATATACAACGAAAACTTATTTACAAGATAAATGCACGCTCGCAGCTTCATACACCTCGCTCCATCTTGCTTGCGCATCCGCACAGTCGAGCAACCCCACACACACTGCTCGCCGCTCGTCGTTTTCTCGTCCGCTGTCTTGGTTGTTCTCAGCTTCGCTGACAACCGGCCACTAAAAACACCCAAGCACAAACACAGAGGCGCGCACACGTGCGAGGGCTTACTTGCCGCAGTATCCCCGAATGCGCACTTTGGGGGTGAAAGGAACGCCGCGCAACTTCCGAGGGGAAGGGACACTCGCCACTCCGGTCGGAAAATTTGTTTTTGTGTTTTTATGGGGTTCAGAGCCCCAAAACGACTCAGGCTATGAGGGATGGAGTAGTACAGAGTTCCGGGTAATGTCGACCACCTGGGTCTCTTTACCATGCACTGACACGCACAGTACATGGGCGCTGTTGTGATTTGAGGCCCAGCCAGAGGTGACAGGCGAGCCAGGCAGGCGCCATCGGGCTGCGTTGACCAAAGGCGCTGGTTTTCACAGAAGACGCAAAGAACGCTGGTGAGGGGGCGCCTCGGGAGACTGCGTCGCCGTGAACAAAAGCAGCTAATCCCCTTTGCCAGAGATTCTGAAAGCGGCGCTTCTACCGAACTGCGCTACACGTGGATCGGAGGAGACAGCGAGCGGCGGCGGCGCCAACTCATCGCCCGCTTGCCCCTGAGCAGCCCGACAAAGCGGGGGTGGACACGGCTGATTTGTCCTTCCCTCCTTAAGAATTCATCGGTGACCGGCGTAACGACATAGGCGAAAACAAGATGCCCCGTGCACTGTCTGCCTCCGTGTCGCTATCTCTTTAGAGATCAAAGAAACAGACACCCATCTCAAGGCGGCTCGAAACACATGCTCGCCGGTGCCGCTGTATGTCTGGAACAGGTCGCCCTTCAGTAGAGCTAACGATGGCGTGGTTTGAAAACGGCGGAACGACGCACGCCCGGACGCGGCATTTCGCAGATGTGACCATGCGGGGCTGCTTTTACCCTTTTGACTGAGCGCACCACCGCCCCTGGTGTGCGGCCATCACTCACGGTTCGAGTGAGTGATTTTCCAGGGGGATGCAACCGCCCCCCCTTGCCCCCCCCTCCGGACGCCCATGTCCGTCAGGTGTTCGAAAAAAAAATAAAGTCGGATACTTTATAACAGACCTCGTATGCGCGGGGAAAAAAAAACTAAGTAGGATAGTGGAATGATTGAAATGAGAAAATATATATGAATTGTTAAAATTTTTCAATAAATAAACAAATTAGATATACCAGGAAAAAAATAAAATACGCTTTTGGACATGCGGTGGAATTTTATATGGAGTTAACAGGGTAAGCGACCAGTTGCAATGATGTAATCATGAAGGTAGCCGCAAATAGTGCTTAACAAGAATCCCGTGACGCTCGCACCAAACGAGAGCAGAACTGGTAGAGACAAAGGGAGTCCTAACCTCAAAAGAGGGACCTCCAAATACTGTTCTCTCTGAAATGCGAACCACCTGCAGGACGGGAGAAAATGGTCAATTGCTCCAACTTCTCCGCATGCGGAGAATCACCTCGTTGACTTTGTTCTTTCCAGGTTTAGCGTCGATTTGACAAGCAAGAAGGCCAGAGAAAAGAGGTACTCACTCGCAATGCTGGCCGACTGAAGCCCAGGCTTCTTCTTTGTCTTCTTCACTGCCTTTCTTGTCCCGCGTGCTATGCGCTTCAGATATTGCTTCCGCAATGGTGGACACTACCTCAAGAGTATGTTCACAATGTCCACAAATCTGCCGGCAGTAAATATGCTGGAATTTGTATTGCGTTTTGTAGAAATACAAATTCATTCACGCAAAAAAAAAAAAATCTTGAGAATACCGTTTCAGGATGCCTGCCCCTTTTTACGGTAGCTGAAGATGGCTACGGTGTATTTGTGTTTATTCCGTAGCAAGCGAGGGCCCTTTAAAACACATTTACGTGAAGAGAACTTAGAAGCAGAGTCGAAGCTTCGAAATAATTCTTGATCCATGACATGGATATAAGAGAGACCTTTAGCATAGCGCGTAGCATTAGTGCTATTACCGCGTACTGTGCCCAGCCACTACACACGCGTTGATTTGTCCTGAAGAGACAGGCGGGCGCACTGTTGATGGGAACGTGGCGCCATCTGGCTCCATCAGATCGATCTGCACATGCGCAGTGGAGGGCGAAGTATACGGTAAGCGGTACGGGGTAGCGGTAGCTGTACACGCTATGTTACAAGTATCGAAGAATTTCACGCGAGTCTAGTCTGTTGGTTGACATACTTGAGTGGTTTAGAGCGCGAGAAAACAAGAAGGAAGGCAGAGAAGACAAGGCGAGCGCTTACTCAGACTGAAACTTTATTAGGTAGAATGGAATTGAAGAAAAGAAGCACGTTACATTGCGCATGCCTAGGCGTAACAAAAGTCAAGGAAAGGAGATCTTACGATTAATACAACTCTGAAGCGATAATCCGGCAATGTTGCGTGATTTTTTTTCTCATGCAGCGCCACTGAAGGCTTACTCACTCGGATCTCTCCGAATTATTCGATATGGGACGCTTCCACGATTTTGCGCGATATCTGATATGTGTGGTTCTAGAAAACTACTTCTTTTTTCGCGCTATTAGCTGCTTATGCATGTGGAAATACAATGACACAACGGAAATCGCATAATTATTCTCAGCAAAAATTCAGAGCATTTTCTGAATATCGCTGAATGGTGGTTGAAGATTAAGAGAATGAAATAAAATTGATAACAGAGTAAAAAGTAGCCTCTTAAAGGGATAAACTGGGAAACGCGCTCTCGAAACTACAGGCGTTTCTAATTTCTTTCCTTGTTTAGCGGTTTATATTTTGACTTATTTGGATGAAATTCCACCACAAGACCACTCCAGGCATGGACCCAGTTTGTACGTTCCACCTCCACTTTAGTGCCAAAATTCATTCAATTAATGTTTCTACCTGAGAGTAAATAAAGGGTGCACTTCACTGATTGCCCTTTCCAGATAAATTCAAGAATTATTGCTCAGTCAGCGCAGCTTATAATCCTCTTATCTTTCCTGTTATCCTGTGGTCATAACATATGCATTTACTCTGCTCTAACCCGCAATTTTTATCCGAAGGAGGAAGAGGAGAAGCAATTATTGAAGCAATCAGAGAAATTAGTTCTTGAGGTTGGATGTGGCTTCCTCATTCAAGGACTCTGGCCTTGGTCTAAAATGACATGCACGTTAGAATCGAGTGCGTAACTTTGTACTCAATTCTGAGGCACATGTGATTTTCAGACTTATGTTTCTCCGAAGAAAAAAATATGCCCATTAGATTCTAGTAAATACCGTATGCATTAACTCTATACGGTTATGGATCCCCTGTGGGGAATATTAGCCGTCTTCGTCGTCGGTGCCGGCATCGCTGGCCGAAAAATCTCCAGAAAAACAACACAGGTAGCAGGCCACGGTAACGAGACATTGTGACCTGCCTCTCGGAATGTGAGCAAACTGCCCACCATGGCGGGTGAGAGTTAAGTTAATGACCGTTTGCGAGAGGTTTCTCGGGCAGAGCAACCTGGCTCTCAGCTTCTATCGTAGGGTAGCGGCGCATCGCTTAACAAAAATGTACACTTCACTATACCCATCCTATTTCGTGTTTGGGAAAGGACGCCAATACGAGAAGGACGCCATTCACTGGGCGCCTGCTGCAGTCTGATGCAACTTAACAACGAAGCGGCAAATACCACTCAAACCTATTTACCCGACTGACCGATTCTTGCCATCTCCGCCTTAACGAATCCGCTTTTACCTGCAAGCGTGAAATTGAGTGGCACATGAGCGCGGAATAACCACGGGGAATAACCTGCCGCTTCCGTTTTTATCTGTATCCGGCTATGGTATCTAATACTTTTGTCATATTACAAAAAGGCAGGCGCTCCTCCATATCGTACAGCGAGTGATCAGCGCTAGCTTGTTTTCGAATCATCGCCGAAGAATTATGCAATTATTAACCTGTTTTATAGTGGCTGCGAGTTTATAAAATAACGAGAGTGCCTATGATTTCGTTTTGTAAGTGATTTTACTGGCGCTGTGCCCTTTGCGTTTCTTCATCTTGGTTTCGCCGGCTTTGCGGTCATTGAAATGAGTGCTTGTTGGCATAAACGCTTTTACACAACGCGGTGCCTCCTGAACTTGAGCTCCGTGCGCGTGTTTTGTGGTGTTGTCTACTGTCTGGGACCGTTTCGGTGAGCGAAGCGCTCGGATGCGACGTCGACGACAAATTCCTTGCGTTTCATGACTACTACGTTGCAGTCGCTAGCAAGGCTAAATATATCAAAGCCAGGTCAAAACCGGTGAGGCGAGACCTGACGAATGCAAAAATGTTTCCTTGAGAGGCCTTCCCAGCCATGCGGTGGAGACTTGTTGCGTCTGAACCCCCTATCCGACTACGTGGAATGTAGCGCGATGCACGTCAGCACAAAGCTTTGCAGTTCACAAGTTTATTTCGTCCTCTGGAATGAGTCCCTGCTGAGGGCGCCGGTAACACTTTCTTTTATTTCGCTACCCTCATTATTTTTTCGCCAGTACAGGGCAGGTTTTTCTTATATAAATTCTATAATATAATCGCGATTCCTTTTGGCGAATATTTTTCTTTTTTCACAGGCAGAAAACAAAAATCGGATATTCTCATGCGCTTAGCCTTCAAATTGGCTTTATCTCTTCATACCCGAACGCCAACGGAACTTCAATTCCTGTTGGGACTTCACAAAATTGTGAATGAGTTTGTCGAAGCGCATCTGAAAGCACGGTACAAAGACCTTAAATGCACCCCGGCTGGTTGTCACATTGTTTCGCCACCACACAACGCGTACGAATCGGCTTTCACAGACAAAGATTCCCTTCCGAGACATATTCGCATCAGGCTCTTCATCCCTCCGATACCCAATCAGATGAATCCGACTTATTAGATTGACTGCCAAGATCCGTGCACGAAGGCTCTCCACAAAATACCAAGATCGCGAACATACCCCATACGTCGACGCCCCTGAATATACTCCGCAGGAAGCTTTTACTACGGCAGCTGTATCCCCTACTGGCTCTCTTGTGTCTGCGATGGTTCGTACTCGGACACCATGGCCATCACTTCGAAATCATGTTGCATTCTTATTGACTCGAAGTCTGAAGTACATAGCTTTGCCTAAGGCCGGGTTTCACCCCCTCTTCTTTTCATCCTCCGGACAGTTCCAATCGATAGCCGCATCATTTACAGCACCTGGATGCCTGCTCGCACAGTCCACGCACTAGGAAACAGAGTCACACGCGACGCTACCACAGGTCTCACCAGCCGAGCAGGTCCGTTGGCCGATCACGCGTAGTATTTTCCGCGAAGAACCGCTTGGTCACGTACCACGTAATCACCGTTCATTAAAGACTCGAATGAATCCGGTTCTTGCCCAGTGCTAAATCGTTTGCAAAATTTGAATCAGCCTTTTGGCGACAGCTTCAAACGCTGTCGTTCCTTACGTCAGCCCGTGTAGTCCGCCATGTTTCCCGGTAGCTATAGCCCCCGACTGCGGCCTCTGCGGTCAACGTGCCGATGAAGCCCACATCCTGCCGGGGTCGTCCCGCTGATCTCCCTGAACAAGAGCAAGAACTCACGCCGGGACCTCGAGCGAGCCAGCGAGGTCACCACGAAGCAGCGTCTATTGATGACCTAGCGTCGACCTCAAGTTTCGCTCTTTATTCTTTTCTGGACACAAAAGTGTTCCTCCGCAAATTCTGCATAAAATCTGTCGGATAATGGCAGGCTTTGAATCCTTGCTTTTGTGACCAGTGTCGCTCGTATGTAAGAGACAGTGACCTTGGGCACAACAAAAACAGTAACTGAAAAATGGTGCATCCAGGCTGCAAAGTTCCGAATTCGTGGTGCCTCGTTTTACTCCGTGAATAAGCGGCCGCCGAGGGCGGCTGCACACGAGCCACCACGCGTGCAGCCGCTGAATGCCATCGCCTTTAGACGACCTATACTGCCTAAATGGAGCGGAGTAGCCGCCAGATTAGGCTTCATCCCAGCGCAGAGCTGCCTGTAGGTAAAAGCGGCTATCGAAAGAGAAATAAAAGTACGGAACTCCGAGAGCTGTCACAACTACTGCCTGAAAGGAAAATCTTAGAAGCCTTTGTAGAGCTTGTGAATAATCGTTTCAGGGCACCTGTGTGACCGCTTTTGTTGGGACTGCTCACGCATGCTGACCTCCAGCGACGCACGACGCACGGGTTGCAACTAAAGATGGATGAAAGGTAAAAGCGACAGACTTAAAATAAATACCTCATTAAGCAATGAACCCCATTTGGTTGTCGATGCCAACAAATTGCAGTATGTAAGGGCGTGTTTTAACGCGGCAGCTGTAACGACCCCGTTCTCCAGACAATAGTGCCGGCGTCGTCGCGTTCGCGAGAGAAAAATCACGACACCGCAGGTTGCCCCAGACAACAACCCAGGAGGCACGTGGTCTAATTAGGCCACGCGACCTAGCGACGTCATCAAAACCTGCCCACCAGATAGTGAGAAAACAGCCTACCATGGTAGGTGGAAGTTAAATTAATGATTGGTCACTCGCGAAGAGCAGCCTGAGCTGCACAATGCCCACTGCTGGAATATTTGCCTTCTCAAGGCACTGGCGCATGGCCTAATCGCTGAACCACTGTGACAGGAAGGTATGACGACTGCCAGGGACATATGAACGTAACGAATTACCTTCTGAATATATGCGAATTAACCCATTAGGCTATCGCGTCGTACCCTTAAGGCGGAGTGCGCAGCGGTCGCTGAGTGGTTATGGTGCTCGGCTGCTGACCCGAAAGGCGCAGGTTCGAACCTGGCCGCGGTGGTCGCATTTCGATGGAGGAGAAATGCTAGAGGCCCGTGTACGGTGCGATGTCAGGGCACAGGGTTAAGAACCCCAGGTGGTCGAAATTTCTGGAGCCCTTCACTACGGCGTCCCTATTAGCCTAGGTCGGTTCGCGACGTTAAACCCCATAAAAACCAAAAGCCAAACCATATAAGGCGGAGCTTGAGTGTCCCCTACAATTTTTCAAAGAGACACGAAAGCCTAGATAGCAAAAAAATGACAGAGTTACGGTGTCCTGTGCCTCTGAAAAAAAAATGGCAGTACTGATTACTCGGCACCATCAACAAACAAACAAACAAACAAACAGTAAAGGGTGGTTCTTTTTACTCTTCTTGATGTACGGAGAGGTTGTTCCTCCGTTCTTCAGGCGTTCGTGGGGAGCCGAGCGGAGCGGACGCGCTTCACATGGGCGCTGTGAACTTTCGCCTTTATTTTCCCAATTACCCTTTATAGCGCCCTAAATTTCTACCTCAGGCTTTTGTGAACACCCAAGGGACCTTTACGAGGACTCCTTTGCCCGTGTGTACGCTGTATTTTGCACAAGCACCTTAAGAAGATCTCCGAAGCGGAGTCGCCGCACTAAGCCTAACCCCTCTCGGCGGCGCACGGCGGATCGGCGTTCCACGTCAACGCCGCCTAGGCGGCGCACGGCGGAGCGGCGTTCCACGTCAACGCATCATATGGCCGACGCCGCTGCCTTCCCATCCAGCCGCAGCGGGTCGTGCTCGCTGTCCACGGCAACGCAGGAAGTCCACGAACTTGCCGACATGGATACCCAGGACGCCATGCCCGGAATTTCTACCACCGACACACCGGAGGGGGGCCTACCGCACGGGACGCAACGAGACAGGACTGAAGCCTACCCGAAGGTTACGCCATGGTTCAGGATGATCGACGCACGCAAAAAACGATTCAAACCTGTAACGGAGGCAGAAGCACACATACCTGCCGAAAGATCACGCCCGCACGCCCCATCAAATTACCGAGGCTGCCGCACGATGACTACAAGTTGGTAATACGTCTGCGTGGAGGGGTGACGCTGCATAACAACTCCGGTAGGTCACTTCTTGCTGCTTTGCAATTCAAGCTCAGCAGCCAACTGACCCACGAGGGCCAGAGTCAGGATCAAGCCAGAGCAAAACATCGCTATTCTGAGCACCCCAGATCCGGACTTCACTGAACAGATATGTAACATCCAAGCAATCAACATAGGAGGAAAGGAATATTCGATGAGCGCTTATGAAGCCTCACCAGATAACTCATGTAAAGGCATCATTACCGGCGCCTTACCGATACCATCAGAAGAGGAATTACTAAACAGCACAGAAACATATCCCCAACAAATAAACATCATTCAAGCGAGGCCTTTCGGCACAAATGGGGCATGTCTATATACCTTTGAAGGCAAAGCAGTGCCACGGTTTGTCTACCTCAGCGGCATAGAATACAGGTGCAAACCATTCCGACCAGTGATGCAGGTTTGCGGATGCTGCCTGAAAATAGGGCACCGTGCTGACATTTGTCCCACTCCGCAGGAGAAAAGATGCTACAATTGCGGAGTACGCAATCCTCCACCAGGACATGTCGAATGCAAAAAGTACTGCATCGTCTGCGACACACCGAACCACTCCGCCATCGACACGAACTGCCCGGCAAGACTGAAGAACTACACCAAAATAGGGAAAAAGGCAAGCAAAGCTGACGAAGCCGTAATCCGACGCCATCATTATGAAGACATTGCTGAACAGAGCCAAATGCAGCAGAACCAAAAGCCTGAGAAGCAAAAGACGGCGCAGAAGAACAAGACTGAGCAGGAAAACAAGACTGAGCATCGACCCAAAAATGAGCATCGGCCTAAACTGAACCAAACCCAAGCCGACCGGCCGGGAGAACCGCAAGGATATAGCAGCAGCATATCACTTACCACGAAAGCGAATCAGAACAACGGACCAAGCGAGGCAATCACCATCCACCCAACGAAACCTTGGAACTAAAGCACAGAACAATGGCCACCCCTCCCACCACTGAGGAAAGAAAACCCAGTGGCCACCACGGCTGCCCAGACACCTTTTGAGCAGGCCATGGAGACCGAGAGCTCAGAACCGTCGGACAACCAAGGTAGCAAAAACCACGCGGAAAAGCGCAGTGTGGACACCGTCAACGCCGGATATAAAACTTTGCAACGCGATTTCGCACAACTTCGACCCCTTCGGGGGCCCAGTGGTACCGAGACAGACGCCACCGAGCCACGGGCCTGTCCCTCGAAAGCCAGTGATTGCGCTGCCCACATCCGGTAGACCCAGTAGACGCAGTCACTCCGGAACGCTACACCCGAGAAAGAAGCCGGCCCTGCTAAAAAGGGTGAGTTCTCCGTCCAAGAAGCCTCCACTCCTACCTCTTATCAAACCCCTGACCTCCCTATTACACCTCAAGAGGCGGTTAAACAGTTCATACGGTCCGCTGAATTTCGCTCACAAATCACTAGCATAGTAATACTAGTAGTAGAAGACCTTTATTCGGCCAAAATTTGCAGGCCGAGCATGTCGACCGCCTGGGCGACCAGAAGTCGCTGTTCTTCCTGAAAAACATGAGGCCGGCATCAAAAAGCTTTTCGAACTTGTACCGCATCAGGAATTGCCTCGCAAGCAGCGCGCAGTTCAACCCGCTGCCTGTCCTCATCCAGTATCTCCAGACCAGCAATATAGCGCAGAACAAAAGCACGCGAAAAGGTCGGCGGCGACGCTAGTCCACTACACCAACAGAAACAATTATATGGCAATGGAACTGTCGGAGCATACGCCGAAAACAAGCACAACTAGCCGCATATATAGCAAACTCCCCTAATCCACCCCATGTCATCGCTCTGCAAGAGATGGAAACAAATCGCATTCATATCCGCGGTTATCACACGGCAGCCCTTACACCATGTACGGCAATCCTGACACTCGCATTAATGCCGGTGCTAGACCGCACACCGACAAACACGCCCGACAGCAAGGGCACTCAATATACCGCGATAGAGCTCAGCTCACCAGGACACACATATGGCCTCACTATTATTAACAAATACAGCAATCCTGAAGATAAAGGCAGAGTTATTCCGGGCATCCTGGGCTCCTTCCGTTCCTCAAAGCTCCTTGTGGTGGGTGATTTGAATGCACGTCACACGCACTGGGGATACACCTCCGATACCCCCAAAGGTAACCTGATTTCTACCAGAATGGCTGATTACAACCTTAGCCTGATCACAAACCCCACCGTACCCACTCGCACTGGTCACCCGCGCGACACCACACCCGACCTCACATGGGCCACACCGAACATAATCGTTAAATCCCACACGGTGCTCCAAGACGGCCTTGGGAGTGACCACTTTCCAGTCTCCACTATTATTGCTTATGATTCCAAGATTTTCAACCCTCGTTCGTAGCTTCTCACAGATTGGGATAAATTACGCTCATACTTGGCAGCTAATTCTACCGAACCTCGTACTGTCACCGACTGGACAGATCTGTCACCGACTGGACAGACTGGACCGGCCTGGTGGAGGTCATCCAGGCTAACAGCAAACGTGTTAAAAATATTCCTACGGCACCGCAGGTTGGTCCACATCTGGCTCATCTATCGGAGGCCCGACAGGGACTTCTCAAGCGCTGGCGTCACCAGCGACACAATCGTAAATTGAGACTCCGCATAGCCGCTCTCACTCGCGAGGCAGAAGAATACGGGAACACTCTAGCCCGCGCGAACTGGGCAACCTTTTGTAACGACCACAAGGGTACATTAAGCACTAAACGCACGTGGTCCCTCCTACACGCTCTCTTGGAATCAACAACCACTAAATCTCAGACACAAGTAAGCAAACAACGTCTAATACAACTAGAGCTCCAAAAGGGCACCGACATAATTGGCCAACTACGGGACACTTATACACCCACATCTCTTAAGTCGGCAGATCCACCCAATTTGCCAGCACCTAACCCAGAACTTGATGCCGACATCACCTTAGGCCAGGGGTTCTCAAACTGGGTTCCGCGGAACACAGGGGTTCCGCGGGCTGTCTTCTTGTTTTCCGCGAGAACCCTCACCGGCCCTGACCCGGCAGCTGATATGAGACTGGCTCTGAGTGCTACTGAGCCACGCTTTGAGTTGCTCTTAAAAGGGAAGCAGTACCACCCATCCCATTAGTATTTGTATTAATCTGTGCAATAAATATTTAACTTTTGCAACTCTCTCCTTGCAAAAATGCACTCGACAACATTGCTGGGAAGTGAAAGCGGGGGGGGGGGGTCCTTGGAACTTATTGAAGGCTTTTGGGGTTCTTCCAAGCAAAAAAGTTTGAGAACCCCTGCCTTAGACGAAGTCCACCGAGCACTCTTTAGTATTCGCCCCTCTACAGCGCCGGGGCCGGGTGACATAACGTACAAGGCACTACTCAATCTGGACGAAGTCTCCCTCCAGGAACTCACGGAGCTCTTTAATAACCACTGGCAAGCTGGGACGCTCCCATCAGCCTGGACCCATGCCAGCTAGCGATTTATACCCAAACCGGGCAAACCCTTCAAAACTCTTCAAACTCTTCAAAATTTGCGCCCCATCTTCTTAACGAGCTGTGTGAGCAAGCTCTTCGAGCATGTCATTCTCAATCGCCTGCAACCGTTCCTAGAAGAAACAGGCTTTCTCTCAAACGTTCAATTCGGCTTCCGCCCGAACATCTGGGCGCAAGACGTACTTCTCACACTTAAAGAGTCCCTCTTTTGGACTAAGCGCCGTACAGCCGCTAGGCGAGCCATACTGGCCCTGAATATTCATAAGGCTTTCGACTCAATAAGCCATGACCATATCCTCACGACATTAGCCACCACGGGATGCGGCACCCGCATATGGCAATATATTCGGGCCTCCCTTCAGGGACGTACGGCAGACCTACACCTTGGGGATATTGCCTCCCAGCCTTTCCCCCTGCCTGCCTAACCGGGGAACCCCACAAGGGGCGGTTCTATCACCTTTACTCTTTAACGTTGCCCTAGCGCCACTGGCAAAGGCCCTTGCTGCCATCCCAGGGCTCCACACAGCCATATACGCAGATGATATAACCCTCTGGACAATGGGAGGATCCCTTGGAACAGCCCAGGATATCCTGCAATCTGCCATAGACATCACCACCACTCATTTAGCAAACACAGGCCTCCGTTGCTCTCCAAATAAATCGGAACTCCTGCAGCTGAAACCCCTCTCCAGTGACCCCCCGATTGAAGTGCACATGTACGGGAATCCACTGCCCATTGTGCCTCGGGTGAAGATTCTCGGCTTTCTCATTAACAACACACTCGATGCAACCGCCACCCTTCAGCTCTTGCAGAGACAGACCAAACAGGTCGCTGCACTTATCAGGCGGGTGAAAGCACGCAATCATGGGCTGTCTAAACGCGAGACCCTCAATATGACAAATGCACTAATCATTAGCCGCATTACATACCACCTTCCGTACCACATACTCACTCAGCGGCAAACACAACAGGCAGACATCCTAATACGCACGGCTGTCACCTCCGCCCTACGTCTTCCACGGACGGTTAGCACGAAACGTCTCCTGGCCACTGGTACCCACAATGCAGTGATCGAATTAATAGAGGCTCTACGCACCAACCAATTAGTCCGCCTAACTCGCACAGAAATAGGACAACGCCTACTGCGACAGCTACGTATCAATCCACCCATTCCCACCCCAACAAGTCCTACACCTTACATGATTTCTCTGCGCACGCAGGATCACATATATCAGAAGCCCCTACCGCGCAATATGAGTGCTAGTCTCCATTACGGTAGACGGCAGGCACGAGCGAGCTATTACACCAAAACATACAGCAACCGCTACGATATCCTTTATGTCGACGCGGCACAAAATTCTATAGCAGGATATTTTACGGCAGTCGCAGCCTATGAAGACGGCACAGTGGGGGCCGCCGCCACTATCCGAACTAATTCGCCTGCAGAGGCGGAAAAAGCAGCCATCGCACTTGCTCTGGCCCATTCCACTATTGACAAAAACATAACCGAAATTTGCACAGATTCCCAGGCCGCGTACCGCCACTACCTAAAGAGCGTGGCGACGCCAGCAACACACCGTATTCTTACCACGGCCACCTCTTTCGACCGAACGGTTACTCTGTCGTGGGTCCCTGGGCATGCCTCAATCCCCGGTAATGAGCGCCTTCATGCGCTGGCCCGAGAACTCTTCTCCCGGACCCCGGATGATCAGGCACCCAACCCTGCACAAGAAGCCCCATAGGTCCTCTCTACATATCACCAAATCACCACATTTTACAAATTCAGCCGCATCACACTGCAACCACCCCACAGTACCTTGTCGCCCTCATTCAGCGTCACATGGCGACAATTACAGACAGGCTGCTTCATTTCCCCCCACCGTCTCTCATGCTTTCACCGCACCTTTCCTCCTGATTGTAACACCTGTGGCGTGCCCAGATCCACACTTTTCCACTACCTTTGGGAATGTCCTTCCCCAAAGGCAGTACCCCCCATCCCCAATCCCACTCATTCTTCCTGGGAGGCTGCTTTACGGAACGCTCTGGCCGCCAGCCAGAAATGGCTGGTGAATCGGGCTTAACGTGAAGCACAAGCCCGGGGTCTCCTGGACCAGTAGGGGACCACCCTGGAATTTTTTTTTGTGTAATAAAGTTGTTTCCCTCCATCCAACCCCCGTTGTTCTTTTTTCTAACGAAGTACTGAGCCAGTAGCAAGAGACTTGCAGGAAAGAAAGGGACCTCTTGTCGAGCACTGATATATATATATATATATATATATATATATATATATATATATATATATATATATATATATATATATATATATATATATATATATATATAGGTTTTATATACACGACAGCATGATGTCTCACCAGCCGCCCCATGGACCCACTCCACGGCTACTCGAGTGCACGGTCTGCGTGCGTGGCTCCGGTCGAGACCAAAATCTCTGTGTCGCGATGGCGGCAGAGCATCGCGCGCCCTGCGCTCTCTCCCCACGCGAAAAGAAAAAAAAAGCATCAAGGTGAATTGTTCCCAAGCCGTGAGCAGGAGGAGTCTCGTCAAACCAGGCAGGTTCACAACATGTGTTTTGCTCTCTCCCTAAAAGCGCCGGCCTCGGCGCCATAGCCGGCTTGTAAACGCGGCGACGAACGCCCACCCGCAACAGGGACCGCGACGCCCCCCTCGGGGCAGGTAAGATGCCGCTAAACTTCCCCAGATGTGGCGAGCAAATGGGCGTGCAGACACCGGGCATTGTCCGTACCGCGCCACGCCGTGTGGCACCGGCCCTGTCAAAGAAGGGATGCCTTCGCTAACCGCAAGCGCACCCTCCACGAGCTTAACTCTTTCAAGAAAGCCGCGAGGCGCGAATGTTGCCTTTCCCTCCCCCCCCAACAGACATGTGGACGATCCGAACTCGGCCACGGAGGATGCTTTCTTCCCGCAAGCCACGACCGGGCGGGATAGGGGAGACCTCTCGTCTTTTTCGGTCGTCATTACGGCGCCGGTTAAAATCGAAATAGGTGATTGAATGGCGCCAACCTTACACAAACAAACAAACAAACAAACAAACAAACAAACAAACAAACAAACAAACAAACAAACAAACAAACAAACAAACAAACAAACAAACAAACAAACAAACAAACAAACAAACAAACAAACAATTCGTTTATCAGGGGAGCTCCAGGCGCTTGCGCTTGCCCTCTTCTGGTAGAGAGAGAGAGAGACTCTATAATGAAGAGCAGAGAATTTAGCCTTCGTTTGGAACAATTCAACTTGATGCTTTTTTTTTTATTTTCTGGTAGAAAAGGCGCGATAGATAGGTGATACATCCGCGGTATTTCTGGCCTCGTTTCGCTGCCACCCCTGCTTGCATAAGTCAACAAATGACACGAGCTAAAAGCGTTACCTCGCCGCTCGTTGGTTATTATTAATGTTGTCATTTTTTTTCGAAAGCACGTGTATTTTGGCACGATGTAGCCAAATTTCATCGAGCCATAGCGCCTAGGATAATCCCGTTTCGAAATTCTGAAAACTGATATGGCTAATACTGACGACCTGCTACAAATCTCTAATTGGAACCAGTTGCCTAGCTGTGATAGTCAAATCTTAATTATCAGAAATTAGTTAACCAGCATAGTTCATAAACAATTCACCAGTTTTTCAGCGTCCGCCAACACTTGTAACAGTGCGCTGCAAAAGGCAAATTTTTACCCAAAAAGGCCTATTTCTGAAAATTTCTTAAAAGCTTCCCTGAAAAACGTGGTGTGAGCCAATAATCCTTATGGTGTTCTTCTCTAGCTATACTGGAGATCACTGTGTGCATGCATGAATTTTGACGTCAAAGAACCAGAGCGAATGCATAAGCTATGCACATCGCACATTGTTTGATTGGTTATTTTATGTCAACAAATCATTATTCGATTTTATTTGTTTACTTATTATTATTATTAATCTTGTTGTTTTTATTACCTTTTTAGCTTTTATTTCATTTCATTTTTTAACGTTTTTAGCACCTGTCAGTCGCCGCCTGTGTCTTGGCCAACCCCCCGCAGCGGGTACGCGCTATTATCTTCTTGAGGACAACAACAACGACTGTCATCCATAGCAGCTCGAAAGAACGAAGAGAGCAAAAATGAATAGATCTATTTAAGCAGACACGATGGACCTTGTCGAATTGTCGGTCTTATCGCATTCGCCTTTATCTAGCCGTTTTTGCAACCCCACGCTACACTCGAAAGCAATAAAATACACTCTGTGACGTCGTCCACTGCTCTTGTATAAAATACAGTACTCGGTAATATTGTCCGTCGGGAGATGGACAAGTCAACGGTGCATCAGTGGAGTCTGCGTCGTTCTGTGCTTGCGTGTAATCTCTTCATGCAGGTAAAGTATGCTAACCATTAGGAAGTGTATTGTTAACATTTCTTTAATGTTAGCAATGCTAGCCACTTTTTTTAGTGTTAGGCATCTCTACTTACAAAACCTCAGAACAAGATAATAGAGGAAAAATCTATGCAGCACGTCATGTTTATTTGCTGCCATCGTAATCAAATCCTCCGTGACGGTTAGATGCAGCCGCACGATGCAAGATGGAACCGGAGCCCTGGTGTGAAACGCGGAATTGGCAGCCGAAATCCGAGGTCGGCCACTGTCATGGCGTCGCGGTCTACTTGAACAGTTCTTCCCTGATGACCTTGAGACGGGCGAACTTTCCTTTTCCGCAGACGTCTTGGAAATCGTCCATCTCCACGTGATACGCCATCAGCCCGGTTGAGTTTGCAGGCAGGCTATCCTGAACACGGGCCGTCGTCTGGGTGCAAGGTGAATAAGAGATATCTGTTGCATCTTTTCCGGATGAAATCGTTCCATTTAGAGAAAAAATTAACAATGAAAAAAAATGGGAACACCCTGTAATGGCGGGGTCGCTCGTGAGCGGATTCGACCAGTGACGCTTTGCTACAACCATAATTATAATAAACTATTACAATTTTTATAGTTTATTATTATAATAAAATAATTGTCTATATCGTTAACATGCTTTTTAGAGGGTCATTTTTTATAAGGCACGCATTTTATGGCTGCTACCAGTTACAACTTTGCTTTTACTTCGTTCTTCTCTTCCCTATTATCTCTTTATATGCGTATATAATTTTTTATTTCCCTGTCTTTGCTACAGCACCAAGGAGCAGTGGTTCCTGCTGCACACTGAAAATAAAAGTTTGATTATCATATCTAGTGCATAGTCCTCTACAAGGTGACCTTAGGATAATAATAGAGGGAAAATCTGTGCCACACGTCAGGTGCTATCGTCGTCAAATCCTCCGTGACGGTTAGATGAGGCCGCACGGTACATGGTGTCCTTGAGATCTCTACTGCAACATGGACGCTCATGCATAGAAAGTCACGCAGAAGGGCGAAACACTGTCGTGCAACTGATGGATGTACGAGAATAAAAAGACACGCGGTGAGGGTGTAGGTGAATAACCCTGTAGAGCTGTTATAGAATGGAATGGCCCCAACCGAGATTCCACTCCAAAAACAGGGTTACGCATTAGCCCCCATCTGAACGTTGAGAAGCAAGCGAACACAGTGTTCACAAAACATCGTGTTCTGGGAGCTCACCTTTGCTTTGAATGTGTCGACGGTGTCAAAAAGGCCGAGAAACCTGTTGTCTCTGGTTCCTGCATACATGGTTCCGGGGTCAAACGGGTCAGCGCGGATTTGCTGCTTGCACACCTTTGAGAGAGAAGATGAAGAAAAAGTTGGTTTCCTCTCTCATACGCTCTCCTTCAAATGACAGCACTGCTTGTTTTTGCCTCCTGCTTCATTTTTGAAGCGAAAAGCTTCACTAGGCTAGTCAACACCGCGCTTCGCGTGAGCAGGAGGCCATATTTGCCACTTCTGCGCATGGGTATATAGGAGGGGTATATAAGGCGCGCTTGCCCATAGAACAGGCGCAGACACTCGCCATGGAAGCAGAAGAAGAAGCAACAGTCGGACGGCGCAAAAACACCGATCCATAAGTGGTAGCTTGGGAGTTGACGGAAAAGCGGCGAGAGCTTTTCGCTTCGAGATATCCAGGATTAACCTTAGCTAAGCCACAGCCAATCTTTTTCATCTAACAAGAACAACCTGGTTAGCACTGTGTGTTTTCTTCAACTGCAGCGCATCTTTAATCCTGCCGCCGTTTACATCCTCCTTCCTTCTTTCCCTCACAAATGCGTATCGATGTACGCAGAGAGTGCGACAGTCTCTCCGACTTTCAATATTTTCGTAAAACATTTGCATTTTTCCCAAAATTGTTCGGAGACCCCACTGTTTGCTTTGCTTTCATCTGCTCTTGTTTTTAGCAGGAAATGAGGTACAAAGCATGATCTATGAGTTAGATACGCAGAGCACAACGGTAGGCCTAAAAATTAACATGCAGGGGACCAAAGTAACGTTCGACGGTCCCGCAAAGGAACAGCAGTCCCCAATTGCTAGCGAGGGGCTGGAAGAGTTAAGGGAATACCTCCCTTAGGGCGGGCAGTGGCCTCTGATCCGGATCATGAGAGGGAAATAGCTATAATAATAATAATGGATGGAGCGCATATGGCAGGTTCTCTCAGACCACAAACGGCAGCTCACCAATATCCTTTAAGAGAAAGGTACACAACAGCCGCATGTTACCGGTATTCACCTATGGGAGAAAATGTGTAGGCTAACGAAAAGAGTTCAACTTAAGTTAAGACAACGCAGCGAGCTATGGAAAGATAAATGACAGGTGTAACGTTAAGAGACCGGTAGCAGGCAGAGTGGGGAAGGGAACAAACGGAACAAACGCGACTTAATGACACCCGAGTAAAAATCAAGAGGAAGAAATGGGCTTGGGCAGGACATGAAATGCGAAGGCAAGAGAACCGCTGGTCCTTAACGGTAAAGGAGTGGAATCCAAGAGAAGGCAAGCGTAGCAGAGAGCGGCAGAAAGTTAAGTGGGCGGATGAATTTAAGACAGATGAGATGGCCGCTGCTACCAAAGGACAGCGTTAACTGGAGAGATATGGGAGATGTTTTGCAATGCAGTGGGCGTAGTCAGGCTGATGACGATGATGATGCCATAATTCCTAAAATGCTGCACCAAGATCTTATTCTTCTTCATTACTTCATTCTTCCTTGCGCAGTTGGACCCGTATTTATCCTATTCTGACTGCCTTATATCCAGTATAGGATTTAAGCGGCCATATTTTCAGTGCGCTATGGAAGGAAAGAATATAGGTGTAAGTTTAAGCGATGAGAGGGGACCAGTGTTTAGTAAGCTAACAAACGCGTGTTCGTGATACCATATTCTAAATCAAGAAGAAATGGGCATGGCCAGGGCACGTGATGGAGGAAAAGGTAACAGATGGTCGTTAAGGGCAACGGAGAGGATTCTGATAAAAGCGAAGCTTAGCCGGGATAGGCATAAAGCTAGGCCGACGGATAAGAATAGGAACGGTGCGAGGAGTAGATGTCTATAGATGTCACAGGAGAGGGTTAATTCAAGAGATATTGAATAGGCCTTCTTCCGTGGGCAAAGATAAGTTTATGATAATGATGAAGATGATAATTTACAGTGGGTTCTTCCAGTGAACCGAGAATGCCGACAATTTAGTTGGCCTTGCATCGATTTGTCAGTTATGACAAATTGGCAACTTTGCCTGGAAACTGAGCTTTTAGAAGCTAGAAACGGGTCGGAAAGACGTCCACTTATGGTCGCCAATGACCATTTTCACTAGAAAGCTTTGATGAGAGCAATGTACCTCAAGGATACTACAGTCTTTGTCAAAAGTAACCGGGCTCCATGGTTTGCTTCTGATTCATATAACAGAGCACTCAGGGCTTCCCTAAAGATCAGAAAGTTCTTTCAAGGCGAGAACAGGAGTTCTTCTTACCATACAGAGATTTAGAGCGTCAGGGCTGACATGATAGCTTTTATATAAGACTGAGAAGAAAAACGTGCAGCCCGGTAACTTTTGACAAAGACTGTATACATTCTACCATTCACTTACCGCCGATGACAGACAACGAGTCTTTTTATCACTGATGTCATCAGTTTCAGTCGAGAGAAGAAAAAGTTAAATATTTCTCTGCACATGCAATTGTCACTGTAATTAATCCACCTTTCACAGCCGAATGAACGTCAAAAGCTACGCCGGGGGCAACAATCAGTTTTTACGTAACAAATAAATCGGGAAAACCGTGCTTCGAGTCCCCAGGACAAATAGATGTTGGCCTGTGTCGACAGATCAGTGCGATCTAATGAAAATGTGCTAACTTCGCTGAAAACTCAGGTTTCATTAACTTGAAAAGGTCAAAATAGAAAATTCAGTTGTCGACGCACCAACTGTCCTCGCAAGCGAACCGCTGTGCATGCAAACTATTTTTGCCCCCGGACTACCGGTTATATATATGCTGCACCTCCATCCGACCTAGAAAAAATGTTCACCTATATTTTCGCGATCTTCGCCTAACTGTTTGTAATTCAATTCGGGTAAAATTTTGACAACCAAAATTTAGAGAACTAAATTAAGCCTAAGCTGCGGGAGGAAACCCAGCGCAGCCCGAAATGCCCTCGAATGATCGATTATCCCATAGAAAGAAACTTCAATAAAGTATAGCTCAGTCTCCATGTGAAGTGAGTACGATTGTCGTAAGATTAGCGAAACAAAGCCGCCAACCTTGAAGAACGAGCTTGACTCCGCAATGATTCTGAGCCTGTAACAGCACTAACCAGTGCGTAGTCCATCTTTATCGAGCTCTCCGCCGTGGCCCGGTCCTCTTCGTTAGCCCAGTTGGCATGCATGCGGTAGCTACGCGCATACATGGCGAACGAAAGCAGAGCGTAGAGACCGTGTTGCCCCGAGGCGGTGATATCTTCAAGGCGGTTCTTCAGCCCGCTCTTAATCATTTCCTGGAAGTGCGAGGGCAAGAGACAGAGCAGTTGCGGGAACAGCGTTTCGTCGCATCCACGCGACGTTGTTTCTGACCACACCACTGGAGGGTTTCGTTACAGCAGCCTGTGCTTACAAGAAGCTCACAATAGTGGAGGCTTTTAGCACAGCGCGCACTGCACCACATACTGCGCACCGCCAGTGTGCATAACCACGTCCCCCTGACGCCACTAGATTTGCGAGGGGCCGGAGAGCTGTGTGCACGACTGCCGCATCAGGACCAATCAGCGCGGGAGCACAGGCTGAGCGCTGTAAACTGTGGCACTAGCCGTATGCACCATGCTAAAATTCTTTAGTACTGGTAAGCATTGCAGCGTTACCTTAGTCACTGTATCCTGTTACCTGTATCCTGTTACCTTAGACACTGTAAGTTAGACACTTATAAAACTGCATCCATCGGGCTTACATTAAATGAAAAGCGGGCCTAATCACAACGTAAAATTTAAAAGCTCCGGTAATTTTTTGCTTCAAAGCTGTAATTGCGCGGTAAACTGCTGGACCAATTGATAAAATGACTAGTGTAAAAACACTTTGCTCAAGGCTTCCAATACAGAGTTCTCTATTTTTATGCATGTCAAAGTACGTAAAATAACAAGGCGCACTTGAGTGGAAAGCGCACCGAAAATACTCCACACAAGCGTTACTCTACAACACCCATGGTAATGCTCGCTGCTGATGTAGTTAATGGCTACAGTTTCGAAGCAGCTGCTTCCCTAACGCTTGTTGGCGAGTCGCCACTACGTAAACAGCCCGCATTTCGAAAAGAGGAGCTCAAGAAACGGCTAAATCAAGGAAGATCTGCGAAATGGTCAAGGAAGCCATTTGGACCTAGTTTAAGTAGTGTTCACATAAGAACTCATGGGCCACATTGCTGTTAGCGTCAGCACTCAGGGGCACAGTCAGTTCGATCGCTTTAGGCTTGACACAAAACACACGTGACCAGCGATGACATGAAAGCTGCCGGAGCCGCTTCCGCGCTGCGCTCACTTTTCTGTGGAGTGTTCTTCTGATGCTACACACTAAATATGCATATAACAAAATGGTGGTATAAAACGGACACACACCATTCCAGTTCCCATGCCCTGGAATTGTACTCCATTACTGCAAATAAAACTGGCTCATCTTATCATTTTATACCCGTTGCCAATAGAGGAGGCAAACGAGTAATATGATTTGTGACGGAATAGCGCAAAACACCGGGACAAGAGACAAGCGCTGACTTAAAACTGATTTTTATTTCGAAGAAACACTGCTTCTTATACCTTCTTCACCCCCTCACAAAACATATGCGTCACAACCATATCGTTCAAGCGTCCAAAAAATTACAACATACGACAAATAATCACAGATTTATAATCACATTTTTAACATGTCAAATTCTTTCTTTGTCAAAGCAACAGACGGCGTGCTGACACAATCGTAGCGCAGAATTGCTATCGAAGCTGCCTCGATTATTTCACGGACTAACTGGTCTTTGTGATTAGCCAAAGCTCTACATTTTTGAAAATCAGGTGCACAACTTGTTGAAGGGCAATCTCTGCAATGAATTCCCAGGTTCCTGTAAGCTTGCTCGAAATTAGTTTTGTGTTCTAGTAGCCTTTCGTTCATGCACCTGCCAGTCTGCCCTATGTATTGTTTACCACATGTCACTGGCAACGAATAAACAAGGCCTTCAGTACACTCCACAAAGGAGGTTCGATGCTTTACCGTGCATCCCTGCTTCTTTTTGGTCGGGTCGGAATTGACTCGTCTGCACAGACTTTTGAGTTTATTAGGAGCCGTCATCACAACATTCACGCCAGCTTTTCGACCAATGCTTTTTAGGCGATGGGAAACGTTGTGAATATACGGTATTGCTACCACCGGCCTCCTTTCTTTCTTTTTATTTGCCTCATCGTGCTGCTCGGGCCTAGCCCGCATCAGGTGCTTTTTCATTGCTGGTGCTTTTGAAAAAGCACCTGATTCGGGCTAGGCCCGAGCAGCAAGATGAGGCAAAGAAAAAGAAAGGAGGCCGGTGGTAGCAATACCGTATATTCACAACGTTTCCCATCGCCTAAAAAGCATTGGTCGAAAAGCTGGCGTGAATGTTGTGATGACGGCTCCTAATAAACTCAAAAGTCTGTGCAGACGAGTCAATTCCGACCCGACAAAAAAGAAGCAGGGATGCACGGTAAAGCATCGAACCCCCTTTGTGGAGTGTACTGAAGGCTTTGTTTATTCGTTGCCAGTGAAATGTGGTAAACAATACATAGGGCAGACTGGCAGGTGCATGAACGAAAGGCTACTAGAACACAAAACTAATTTCGAGCAAGCTTACAGGAACCTGGGAATTCATTGCAGAGATTGCCCTTCAACAAGTTTTGCACCTGATTTCCAAAAATGTAGAGCTTTGGCTAATCACAAAGACCAGTTAGTCCGTGAAATAATCGAGGCAGCTTCGATAGCAATTCTGCGCTACGATTGTGTCAGCACGCCGTCTGTTGCTTTGACAAAGAAAGAATTTGACATGTTAAAAATGTGATTATAAATCTATGATTATTTGTCGTATGTTGTAATTTTTTGGACGCTTGAACGATATGGTTGTGACGCATATGTTTTGTGAGGGGGTGAAGAAGGTATAAGAAGCAGTGTTTCTTCGAAATAAAAATCAGTTGTAAGTCAGCGCTTGTCTCTTGTCCCGGTGTTTTGCGCTGTTCCGTCAAAAATGAATAACCAACATGCCCAAGCTAGTGCCCTGAGTAATATGAGTCGATTCTATTCCCATCCTGAACCG
This sequence comes from Amblyomma mixtum, assembly GCF_055824585.1. NCBI lineage: Eukaryota > Metazoa > Arthropoda > Arachnida > Ixodida > Ixodidae > Amblyomma > Amblyomma mixtum. The sequence goes on from NC_143019.1 coordinate 1,875,498, forward strand.
GCAGGTCTTACATTACGTTGGTAAAAAATCCCGTTTGTACGTTATGGTTCGCTCCGGCTTCTAAGCCTAATTCAGATTTCAATTTAAACAGTGTGGTTCCTGTTCTTCCACGATAAACAATAGGAACTAAATTAAAATATGGAGATAGTGGAAGGAAACGTTGTTGTGTGTTTTCTTACAACCTAGTAAGCATCTCAGTTTCATTGGTAATGCCACAAGAATAGGTAAAATTCTCGTGAACCAGCAGCTTGGAGTAGACAGCTACCCTCGTTCGACTCCGAACACGCTTGCGATAGCTGCAACCCCAACAATTTCGAAGACCCTTCATCTTCTGAATGTGAACCGCCAACTCAGTGTTGTCCCACTAACGCCGCCATGAGTAAAACTGGCCACATTGTCTTTTCACATATCTCGAGTTACGATTTGTCGTCAGCCTTGTCTTAACCCGAATTGCACGGGTAGCGTCTGAAACGATAAATTTTATTTCTAATAGAAAACGTTCTGCTTACGCCAAGCTCCTAGACGAGATATAAGCCTCTAATATGCTTCAAGGTAATTTACATCGGTCGTGAAGGAGGAGCTTGAATGCGGTCTACAGGCAAGCGACAGCGACATCAGTTAGGGCTGTGGAACTACCCACCAAAATGAAATGAGTGGGCAAACAAATATTAGATCAATAAGTTGGTTACATATCTGTGACTTACAACCATGCCGGACTTAGTGCCGTGCACTTGGTCGTAATTACAAAGATTTTTATAAAAATAAATATGTTCAAGTTGCCTCAGCAGCGGGCAGCGGCTCTTATAGGTACTTGACGCTAGCTATGAAGCATGACAGAAGTATCGCGTCATCTGGTGACTTGTCTACGTTCGAGTGCTGGCCTTTTATCAGCATTTAAAGTGTTTCGTTACTTTCTGTCTTGTGACACCCTCCCCTACGTGGTGAGCGTTATTTGTCCCAAGCCACGTCGTCTTCTTCAAGGCAGCAACGTCCAAACCGTACATAACACTACAAAGCGTACAAAACCGTACCTATAGCCGGTGTCATAACGTCTGTGTAGGAATTGCCAGATGTGAATTTCAGATGATCGTTTGGTAGTTTGTACAAATGTGCATGTTCCCTAGTGTATTCTATTATTTTCCCGCAGCTGGAGTAGGACTGAATTATGGTGTTCTTTGTTGACTGTACTGAGTGCAATAATGCACTAGAACTTTTTGTGTTCTTGGTGGGAAACGGTTTGACTAGCATGCATCTGGCAGCGATTCGAAGTATTACTTGCTTCTTGCACTCTAAATTTTGGGCACCGCTTTCATAACAGAGAAAGCTATAGCCTTATCTCTTGCAAATGTAGAGTGAATGTGGCACTGCTGACATATTACTGAGTTGTAAAAACTGCAACTGAAATAAATTTTGGGTGTTGACATTTGTAGATAATATGATGAGCACATAATACCCTCTTATTATATTTGGTCACAGAAGAGAATGCTTTATGTGAAATGTAATTCTCTGCTCCTTTACGAAATCACGCTTGCTAAGGTGTTTTTTCTTCTTCTCTCTAAGGAGTAGATAAGTATTTAAAATGGTCAGTTGCTTTATTGAAACCTTCTTGCGTAATCTCCCAGAAGAAATGCATGCTTCAACGTTTCCTACGACCACAATCTCACTATCAGAAATTGTTAATTCTCACGTACCTTCCCTTGCTTTCTCACTCTGTGAGAGCTAGATTTCATGTTTAACTAGGGTTGCGTAGCTCGTCAATGTATTAAAGAAAATGCCTGCACACGCTACGTTCAAAAAGGCACCGCTAATTTCGGTGGGAAAGTGCTGTGCTATTTTCCACGCTCTTGTGCCAATCATGAATAGTGAGCAACTAACTTTTTCCCTGGGTGTGGAAATTTCCTAAGTGTCTTGTGGGTTACTTCAGTAACCTTTTGTTGGCCGCTATTCCGAGTCGTTGTAGCGTCCGCCTCTCATGCGGGAGGTGCGGGGTTCGATCCCCAGTGCCGCCGGGTACCCACCGGTGATACAGTGGATACAAGTTTTCCACTGCCTGGTGCTCGGGTTCGTTCGGGTGAAATGCTTGAGAATGCGTCTATGACCCCCCTTGAGTAGAAGGAAAAACTCTGCACAACGGCGCTTTCTGCCACAGATGTCCTTGCGCCACAAAATATCATCATCATCAGTACGAGTTGTGTGTGTTGTAGTTTCAGATAACATATTATGACTTTTAAAAGTTTCCACTATTTCTTTCTTTTATGTGAGCGAAAGTCGACAGATAAGGTTCTGTAACAACCCATTACTCGCCACCTCGGGTGCTGAAGAACAGCTCCAGGATAAGGCGCTACTCCTATACCAATAACTCGTCCCCTGAGGCATTAAGAATAGCTGGGCCTTTTGACACACTAATACCTTGAATAATACTTGTTGCTGGGCTAGTTGGTGCATTTTTCTTCGTACAAAAGCTAGCGCCAAACACGACACACACAAGAAAGGCGCGTTGTCCTGTCTACCTTTCTTGTGTGTGTCGTGTTTTGCGCTAGCTTTTGTACGAAGAAAAATGCACCAACTAGCCCAGCAACAAGTATTACTTGAGTATCTTTCCAATACTGTGGGCCCTTTTCTAAGTGTTTCATCAAAAGCGCGTTGTCCTGTCTACCTTTCTTGTGTGTGTCGTGTTTTGCGCTAGCTTTTGTACGAAGAATAATACCTTGAAAGTCAGTGCGACACATGAGGTGAACATCAGGGAAAAAAAACAAGCGTGGTCTATCTAAAAATAGCTTTGGGAGCTTGTACTCATTGTTTCTTCCTCCTTGCCTCGCAAGTCGCTTTGAACTACGGCACATTAGAAAACTTATTTTACCACCACTAAACATGATTCTATGACGTTATATTTTTTCTTTTTGTAGCATCACTTGAAGGTTTGGTTGTTCACTCAATTCGAAGACGGAGCTGGCTCCGTCTTCGATTTGTTTTCATGTTTCCATGTTTTCAACGCCCGGCCGCGTCTATGTAAGCTACGCTACCACTCTTATCTGCCTCATTTAGATAGTAGAGAAAAGGCCCCTCATGTTATTTGAAGGAAGGACTCACTTCAAGGACTCGATCCACAACTAACTTACCAGGGATAACACTTTGAGGTGCGCCAACACAGCGTCGTCCGGGTTCGGTCCAAGCGGGAACAACTGGGAGGCTTCACTGACCTTTTCGGTGTGCACTTTTATGACAACCATAGTAATTCCGGTGAATGTGCTGCCAAGAAACAATGGTTCGACAGATTGCTCACCAGCCACTTCTTGCACAAGGTCGCTGCTATCGAAAGCTGTTTCCCGCACAAGAGAGCTCACAATTTTACAAGACCGCCTTCTGCTGACCTGTTGTATATCTGCAAGACGCCCGCCCAACTGAACGGGATATACCCACCCTTATTCATGACCTTACGGTTGCAGCTGGTGACCCAAACTGGTCCAGCCCCCCCCCCCCCCCCCCCCCCCCCCTTTGAGAGTACGTCCCCTTCAGTCTGTTGGCTTGGTCAGTAGAGGTTTAATATCAACGTAAACAATGTCATCCGCCTCAAAAATGACGAAGCCCAGCATTCCTGCGCCTTGTAGACAAAAACGCACCCCTTGTTGAAATGGCTGATGTAATTGCCTCTCAGAGGATGAACAACCACAGGCTGATTCGCGCCGGAGGTCTCCTGTTGCAAGACAACCCAGTGACAGTGACCACAGCGTCCGCCCAATCAGCTACTGTAACATTAGTGACCCGCGCTTTGCCAGGGGACAGTTCCGCTATGCTTGAATTCTAGACTAGTTACAGGTGTTAGTATGCAGACAAGTCTTACTCCTTTCTTTCTCTATCTTTTTCAAATACTTTGTTTGAAATAATCAAGGTCTATGGATATATTCCGCGAAGATAACTCGGTTCTCAAGAACATGCCGCGCGAAGGAGTACTCGGGATTTGTAAGCTTCCCACATCCGTCATCGTCAAACCGTAAATAGCGATCTGTACGACGCCGTACGCGAGGTTAGGTTGAAGATATTCCCTGCAATAGCCGCTTGAAACACATGATGTAAGGTTGCGCACTCTGCAGGGTAATCCGATAATTATTACATACAAGAACTGTTTTCTGCCCTCACGAGCGTCGGCAGTGATTCCAATATATAAGCAGTGAAATGAACGTATACCGTGCTCAAACAGCTTAACACCAGTGTTCCTAAAGGCTTGCGACTTCCTCGCACATCCTACATCCGACACTATACAAATGGCAGATCGTTTAAGACGCGGGGCGAACTTCGAATTCTGCGCAAGTGATTCGTTCGCGCCCTTTCGCAATAATGTTTGCACGAAATATAAAGTGGCGTATCTTCGCTTGATAGATTGCACTACACGTCATTACACCACAGATGGTTCTATCTGCGTCAAGTTACAGTGGTTCATGCCAGGAGGTTTCATATCCGCCTTCCCGAGGTCATGCTAAGGTGCAGTCATACAACAAAATTTGACAAAGAGTAAACAGATTATAAATAAATCTTTCTGGTGGCGCACATAAGCTGAACAAATTAAATAAAAACGAACGATATTTCATGCAATGTTGGAAGAGGCTACTCACCCAACAGCGCTGAGGGCCTTGTCGAGAATTTCTTGCTGCTTTGTCCCATCGGTCAGCCCGACTCCCAAAGCGCAGTGATAGGTAGGCGGTGGCTGCTTACTGTTTAAAAACTCTTTCACGACCTGAACAAGTGTAAAGGTGGAGTAAAAGGAGAGAGAATGTAAAAAAAAGATGTTTAATTGAACAGGCTATTGCGATATTGGTAGTTATTTCCCGTAGTCGAAGGAACACAGCGATATTAGTAGAGCGGGTGCCATTTCTCTAGGCACTCCAAGTTTTTTTGGAAAGGATCAAGTCGTTGGTTTTGCAAAGGCGGGTACACCTCTGGGCAAAAATTTCTTTCTGCGCTTAATTCCACTCGGAAACCCAATCGGGATGCTAGTATCGGATGTTATGATATGGCTTGGTAGTGTATGGTGTGGTATGGTGTTGTGCGGTATGGCATTTTATTGCGGGTAGTACAGCGCGAAAATAAACGGAACACAAAAAAGACGACAAGGACGAGCGCTGACCAACTCGTCCATGTATCCATACTTCTTAGTGACATGGTATGGTCCTTTGCGAAGCTTGCGAAGAACACTTTCAGCTGCGTCTGTGCCGTCTAGTGCCGCTTTACCACCCCAAGTGAAGTGCGTAGCACTGATTTTAAAGTTGATGCGCGCGGGCTTTCGAAGCAGGAAACAAAATTCTTTCCATTCATTTTGCGACATTCGTACCAGCTCTGTAGCATCTCTTCCCTACCATAAGCACCGCTGCCCATCGCCTCACAGCGTTTAGGCCACGGGTGTCACTGCAACCAGCGCTATTGTGGTTAGCGTGGGCGCCAAACTCCCACAAATGTGGCGAATTCAAGGAGTCGCTCACAATGAGCAGTGATTATTGCAATGCAAACACCCTTTTCAAGATGCGGCACGCAGGGGCGGAAATGGCAGCTCTACCCTGCTTTTGAGTATGTGTGCAAATTATTCACTGGCATTTACCTAAGCGCAGCCATACGGATAAAAAAAAACCACAAAGGAATGAATAATTTGATCTCTTAATATAAATTTACACCAAATTTGGGGATTCCCCTACGCATTCGACTAAAGCTTTTCCCACTTCGAGTTACTGATCAATTCGCACTCGCCCTGCCATATGCTATCCGTTCCGGTAAGCTCAGTTGGTAAAGCGACTGCTAAGGTGAAGCGGTGGTTCCGGGTACGAATCCCGGCTGACCCCGGCCTGGCGAATTTTCTTCTTAACTACTACATTTCTTTGTAGGATGTATAGCTTTTGTTTGTAGCCGTGTGGTTGCGCTTGGGTAGATGGCAATGAGTAATTTGTTTCCTTATAAGAAATTTAGTCCACCTTGGGGGATTCCACTAAATATTCGACTACAAATACCTATGGATTTTTGTTTCTACGTGGGTGGGGTCCATATCCCTGAGCTCCATACATGCGATGATGACAGTGTTGTGAAGGGCCCGTGAATAATTAAACCCTCCGGGTAGAATTTCATTCGAAGTGACAGGAAAGTGCCGCAATGTGCGGCAGTGGCCGCTGGGCTCCAGCCGACTGCCTTGGAACCAGCAGCTGCACCCCTAAGCCATCGGCGCGTGTTATTCTTAAAAGCGACATAATCATTGTTTTTCATGTTTCTTGAAGCTGTACGCAGATACACTTTTAGATGGCCATTCCGACCACAAACAACGGCCGCACAAGTCGCAATGTGTTGAACTGACGCGTGGGCAGGTGCCGAATGCTGTCTGCGCAAATCCGCGGCCTAGCTACGAGTATGTCAGCAGTAGCAGGAAAGAGACCTCTCCCATTTCTCTTCAATTAACCTTTTCCTGCGCCAGCTGAGGTCCTCTTATTCGTGCAACCTTTCTTATTTTCTTTCCCATCTGACTCTCTGCTGCTCAGTGGGACGCTTGCCTTATCGTGGAATCCACTCCGCTTACGCACTACATGATCACTGAATGTCTTTCCTTCGCATTGCGTGCCTTGCCTATTCACATTCCTTCTCACTGATTTTGACTAGTTCGTCATTAACCCGCGTTTTTACCCTGACTTCTTCTGCTCTCTTCCTGTTTTTTAACCGCAAGGAGGTAACGTTTGAATAAACAAGGCTCGGAAAGCGTAATGAGAGAAGAGAAGAAGATCTACTCCAGAAAGCGCTCACACTAAAGATAGTGAAGGTCCTTACCTTCTTTGTGGACATCTTTTAGGGATTCGAAAATAGCAAATTGAAACCTAATTTAGCCGCTTTTTCGCAAGAGACAGGTCGCAGCCGAAAGTCACTGTTCTGCAATTAAATGACGGCTCTAACGCGAGCAGCTCGTTTCAACCTCATTATCATCGTTTCGAGCTGATTTCTTCCGCCTTAACAATTACAACACAGAGAAAAGCACTCACGTCCAAATATTTCAGGGCTCCTTGTTGCAGCTGGTCGTAGTCTTCGATTTTGTCAACGTTTAACATGCCGAAATGGACCATCTTTTTTTGGAATAGCTGACCCATGGCAGTAATCAAATCCTGCTTCTTTGAGTTCACTGCTTCGCTAATTTTCGCGCTGTAAAGATAAGAAAAGACCAGTAACTATTTTATGTGCCCCATAATCTTTAGGTAAACATTTAGGACGACAAAAATGTTCCCTCGTTCTTGCGTGGCTTGTAGTGTCGCTTACGGAGTACTCCTTATTGGCTTACGATGCGGTGGAGCGGGCTGCGACGGCAGCATCGTCGACGGCGGCGCCACCTGTTGGAGCGCGGCTGAGGCGTTGCTAGGCAACGGCGGCTCAAGGTTGTTCGTGGGCCACGGCATACGGCTAAAGTGCGACCACGCGACGAGCCGAGCTGGCTGGCGTAGAGTTGCTTTCGCAACAAATAGAGCCTGCCCTATAGTGATATGTTAATAGCGTGCGTCATCGCGAGATCACACACTTGTGTACAGCTGTGCAGTCTCACTCTAATTTCTGTTCTTTCGCACTGTGATCAACACCAGTACACCGAGCCCGATAGATCCGGCCACTCCTCGGAGGCGTTTATTCGTGCCAAGACCACGAAGCTAAATAGGAAGCGATCTTCTGATTTCATCAGGCGACAGGTGAGACTTCATAGGGCATCATCAGATGGCGCTGATATTTTTGTCCTTCTAACGCAATTAGCGTAAAGGGTCCTGTTCGGCACCAAAGTCGGCGGGGTCAATGCCGCGAGGGAAGCAGGTTGCACGCCTGCCGCCCAAGTCACGTGACCTAGTCACGTCATCACAACCGGCTCACCCTGTCATGTGGCAACCTGCCAACCAGATTGTGAGCACACTTCCCATCATGGCTGGTGGCAGTTAACTTAATCATTGATCGCGATACTTTGTTCGGGAAGAGAAGCCTAGGTCTCTCAAGCCTCACTGGCGGCTTTGTTTGAAACAGACACCTGCCGGGGCAGTGACATATCGCTTAACCGCAGCACCATTGTTCCACGAGGGGTAGGAGGGTTCTCTGTAATATGGATGTAGTATACAGAGCGGCCAGTTACGCACATTTGATCATGTAGGCGGAGCCTAGCTGTGAGAGTAGTAATTGCGTGGGAGGGCTTTCTTCAAACTGTTCACTAACATATGCGTTTATTCCTACAGGAGAGACATCAATGCAACCTTAAATAGCCATAAAATTGAATTTTATAAATTACTAAAATTGAACAGTGTTTCCTTACTGCGCCTATAGAAAACCCGAGCGCGCATGACAGCAAGACGGCGATTTGAGATTACCCGGTGTACATGGACGTTCCGAAGGTGGTCGTTGTATAGGCGCTGGCCTTCGCCTCGAGAACATCGAAGGCCAGAGTGCTGTCCATGGGCTCGATTTTTTTGCTCTTCTCTTGGAAGAAGACGTCAGTGTAGAAGATGACGTCGCACATGCCATCCGGGGGCACCATCGCCTCCAGCACGCCATCCGAGCCGAACGTGCACGCCAACATCTTGTGCACAGCTGCAGGAATCCGCGCATAGACAGAAAACCAATCTTCAAACGGTTAATTTTGAAGCTAACGTATATGCAAAAAAAAAAACAATTCTCCTGCATATCAGCCGAAAATGGGCTACTTCTTTGCAGTAGCAAGTGACATAGGAATGACCCGGATGAATTTATGAAGTGAGAAATGCACGGCTTCCAAATAAACACATTGTACATGAGGTATGCCTCGTGCACTATACTGACGGACAACTTCTTATGGCTATAGAGCAGAGGCTAGGCAGGAAAAGTAAGGAGACTGAACTTTGTCCCAGTGAGTAGGCTTATAGGCCTATCGGGAATAGGCTTATAAGCGCTAGTCACCCCGCACAATCTCTTCTTCTTCACCCCCCTATACCCCTAGAGCCCGCAGGACGTACAACCCACTCCCGACGGAATGGGGACAAAGGACCATCTCATTCCTTTTATTGCGAAAGCAATACTGCTAGCACTTTTCTGCTGTCGGTGGAGGTCGTTCCTTCGCTCCAGCGCAGCTGCGGCGCACGATCACATGACAGCGTGACGTCACGACCAGAGGAGAGCAGGGGCCCCAACTCGTCTCTTCGGCCGTAGTCGTTCCTTCGCTCGGCGCGGCGGCTACCACGTGACGGCCTCCTCGGCCCGCCGCGTGAGGGCGCTCGCCAGGAGAGGATAAACGGGACGCCGCAGGCGCGCTCCGCTTAATCATGTCTGAGGAATTGTACGAGGCGTCGCTGGAGCGGCGTGCTGCGCGCAAACGCCTGCGCCGTGCCGAGGAGACAGATGAAGAAAGGCAAGAGCGGTTGGCTAAGCAACGCGCCTATGCCGCAGAATGGCGAGCCCGGCGGCGTTCTACAAGTTCGAGCTGTCGACGAAAAGTACTATCTTCAGCTGTGTCCTCTCCACCCGAAGAGTACTACCCAATGGGGTAGCAGTCTAGACTTCGTGATGTATAGACATTCGGACGACTATGTAATTACCAGTCTTCAGACCAAGAGTCACGACTTTACGGACCACCAAAGCGTGTTCATTGGAATAAACAAACAGTAGAAACCATGTTGTGTCCAGAGTAAATCCTTTAGTTGCACAAAAGGTGAAGCCATGCCAAACCGCCAGCAGAGCCAAGCGCAGCCAGGGAGCTATTGCTTTCGCAATCACTCAGGCTTAACCAGAGCTAAGCCACAGCTAATTTTTCTGGCCTAGCCTCTGCTGCATAGCCACAAAACGGTTTTCGTGAGTATAGCTTGCGCCTCTCACGTAAAGCTTTTCGCCGAAACGGGCTTGCGCTCGCGTGCTGGGTTGCCTACTGAAGAAACAGCGCAATCTGCTGTCAGGTATACCGACAGTGGTACAGCAACTTAGAGGCTGCATGTACATGAAACTGCTCCTTGACGAATTTTTTTGGGCAGTATGCATGGTTTGCCTTCGTCCGCAGAGACGGGGATTTTTTGTTCTGCACACGGAGTTATGTGGCTCCAAATCTGGCGTATTTTAATTCAATTGATCGGAGTCTTTTGTGTTCCAAAAAAAAAGTTGCGCTATGTTCACAAACAAGGACTGATTTTATCTACTCGGAGCGTGGCTTCAGCGTCCAGGGTAACTGCTTCCTTAATCAAGGGATCATTGTTCAATGAAATGAAAAGAAAAAATATTCTGAATTAATTCATCATTTCATTACTCGATATTTGAGTCAGTGTTCAAAATGTGACATTGGTATCCGATCCCTATATTTTCAAAAACAACTGACCTCAAGGTGATTTACTATACCTATACTGGGGCTCCAGCTGGCTTAGGAGAATGTTGACTGAAGACCGTATGGCGACATTTTTTCTTCAACTGGTGAGGCCCGGGATGTGAAACTAATGATGACAATTCATTCAGCGAACACGAGTGACGGATGCCGCCGCAGCAATAACAGGCATTTTTGTGTGCGACATCAGGCCAGCACTGATTGGCGCGCTTAATATCCGCTCGTTGGCCATCGCAGCCGTCTAGCGCAAGCCGTGATCGGTGAAATCAATATAACACGAAATTATTCCTGGAGACTTCTTCTACGGCACCTCTTTCTCTCTTTCTTCGTTCACTCCCGCCTTCCTCCCTTCCCTTACAGCACAATTCTGGTGTCCACCGAGATGTGCGAGACAGTGAATTTACCAAAGCAGTATAAGAATAAGAATACGTTAATGGAGGCGAAATTCTAGAGGCCCGTGTACTGTGCGAGGTCACTGGACGTTAAAGAACCACAGAAAGTTAAAGATCCTGCGGCATCCGTGATAACTCGAGTCGCTTTGAGGCGTTAAACCCCAATAAACTAAACCAAAATTAATCCTGATCAGAGGCTTTCAGAGTAATAACAAATGGTTATGTTCAAACTCAAACATTGGTTTAGCAGTCTGAGTTGTGCGTAAAGTTGGCAGGAAGAACTTCGCCTCCAAGCCACCAGCAGTGCCGAGTAGGCGCTGGAATTGTTCCACTTTGCGCCTAAAAACTGCTGCCTGGAGCCCCTCGGGTTGCAACAAATACCAGACCACTTTCCGGAATGGTTATGGGTTACAGTCTGACTGATAGCTTTCCGATATAGGTGCCCTTAACGTAACTCAGTTAGCTTACCCACGCTACCGATGTTTTAATTCGACAGGACGCGGAAGCTCATTGGTTCGAGCGCCGGGAGATGTCACGGAAAACCACCACAAATCTGTATCAAAAATGTTTGCTCCTATCGCTAGCGCGAGTGTTTGGTGCTGTAATCGACATGTGAAGGATCATCGCAGGTTGCTTACATGAAGGCTAATTATAAATCTGGATAGTATTTATTTTTTATTTATTTATTGTTTCCTCAAGGGTCCACAGGGGACATTACATGAGGGGTGGGCAAACAAAAGAGTTAATATGAACACAGATGGTCTTCAATGGCGGTTTTGAATGGAACAAGATTGATGATGGTCGCCACTTCGGATGGAAGGTCATTCCAGTCGTTGGCTGTTCGAAGAAAAAATGACTTTTTATATGTTTCGGTGCGGGCCCGTTCAGGGTAGACGGCGTTAGGGTGACTATTACGAGAAAAGCGACGAGCGCGTGTTATCGGGGCAGTTTCATGATCGGAAGTGTGATAAAATTTATGATACAGCGAAAGACGGGCGATTTTACGCCGACAGGCCAGTGTTGGGAGATTAAGCTGAGATTTTAGTGCTGTAATGCTAGTATAATGAGAGTAGTCTGAGCAAATGAATCTGGCGGCGCGGTTTTGGACTGCTTCGAGCGTGGTGATTAGGTCAGTATAGTGGGGATCATATGCAGCACATGCGTAATCAAGTTTAGGACGTATGAAAGTTACGTAAGCAAGAAGCTTAATGGGAGAGGGAGCTAAGGATAGGTTACGACGCAAATACCCTTGAAATTGATTAGCTGAATTGGTGACGTGGTGAATATGATGCGACCAGGTTAAATCTTTACTTAAATGGATACCAAGATACTTGCATGAGTCAACGGACGAAATAGGATTGTTGAGCATTGTATAAGTATTTTCACGGTGGTTGCGCCGGCGATGGAAAGAAATAAGTGCCTTTTTACTGCTATTTAGGGACATGAGCCAGGTACTACACCATTCTTCGACGCGTGCAAGATCTTCTTGAAGAATGGTGGCGTCGGAGGAATTATGCATTGGGCGGTATAGATAACGCAATCATCCGCAAAGAGTCGGACATTAATCTTATGTTAGATGGTAAATCATTTATGTAGATAAGGAAGAGAAGAGGGCCTAAAACGGTCCCCTAAGGGACGACAGACAAGACAGGGGAGAGGGATAACGAGTGTGAGTAAGCACGAACAAATTGATAACGATCAGTAAGGAAGGCTGGAATCCAATCCAGAACTAGGGGATGAAGGTTTATGCGTGACAGTTTAAGAATTAGGCGCGCGTGTGGGACTTTATCAAGTGCTTTTTCGAAATCCAGAAATATTGAATCCGTGGGAATGTTTCGATTTAGGCATGCGTGTATATCATGAAGAAAAAGAACAAGTTGCGTGTCACAGGAATGCTCTTTACGAAAGCCGTGTTAATTAGAATGAAAAAAATTACGAGATGATAAAAACTTGGCAGTATCAAAATATATGATATGTTCCATAATTTTACAACAAACACAGGTTAATGAGATTGGCCTACAGTTAAGTGGTGAAGATCTGTTACCTTTTTTTTAAACGGGAATGACCTTCTCAATGCGCCAGTCCCGTGGTAATGAGCACGAAGAAAATGACTGCTGAAAAATCAGAGACAATATGATACTGCAGAGGTCTTTGGTGTTTTTGAGGATTTTGGCATTGATGCCGCCAATACCGCGGATGAAGAATTTTTTAATTTATCGATGACCTTGGCGATGCCGCGCGGTTCAAATGCAATGTTACCCATAGGCGTGTGAAGAAAACTGGGTGCATCAGGGAGGTTATTAAGTGGTTCGTTTGTGAATATAGAACAAAATGCGTCATTTAGAATATTTGGAACCTCTGATTCGGAAGAGGAAACACCAGAATTATCAGTCAGAGAAATTATGCTAGAAGTGGAGGGGCAAATAGTTTTCCAGAAACGCTTCGGGATTTCATGCAGCATGTCAGACAAGGTGGATGAGTAGAAGTTATTCTTAGTTTTGATGACCTCGGTATCGTAATTAGCAGCGGCAGTGTAATATTTCTCTTAGGTGGTAGCCGTGCCTGTAGTTTTAGCTGCACGAAATAATCGCTTCTTTTTGTTATTTAATCTTTTAAGTGTTTTGTTATACCATGGGGAACCAGGACGTTCTGTTACGGTTATGGTCGGAATATGTAAATTTATTAGGCGTTGCATTTCGGACTTAAAGAGTAACCAGTTAGATTCGAGAGAGCGTAGTGAAAAACCAGACGAAAAGTTATCAAGGAAAGCAGCAGGATTGCGGTTAAAGCCAACGTAGTTACCTTTATTATAGAGGGTAAGCGTTTTCTTGATCTTTTTCGCGTTTCGCAAATGGCAAGAAAATGTAGCATGAATGGCCATGTGGTCGCTGAGCCCTTTAATGTAAGTGATGGGTGAGAAGCTATTAGGTTGTGATGTCAGCACAAGGTCCAGAATATTAGCAGAATGATCTGTTAAACGAGTTGGACGGTCGATTATTTGATATAATCCAAACGTGAGGCAGGTGTGAACAAATTCACACTCAGCGTTAGATTTTGAAAGCGTGGAAGCAAGATCAGACCAGGTGATAGATGGGAAGTTGAAGTCGCCAAACAATAAAATTGGAGTATTGGTATAGAGGGTCGTTAACGTGCTTAGGGAGGCATGAAACAAGGAATTAAATAAAGGATCATGGTTTGGGGGGCGATAGCATACACCAATGAGAACACGTGGATAACATGCATTACAGCAGAGCCAAATCATTTCCAATTTGCTTGAAATTGTTACACGTGAGCAACGTAATGATCGATCAGTGGCAATGAGACCCCCCCCCCCCCCCTCATTTCGCTACGATCCACTCGAAATATATCAAAATTTGGAAGGGAGGGTAATATCTCAGTGTCGCAAACAGCACAGGTAAGCCAAGTATCGGTTAACAGCATTACGTTAGCAGAACATGATTCAACGAGGTTACATAAAGCATCGCGTTTTGGGATGACACTACGGATGTTAGTGAATAAGAATGATAATGGGGAACGGTAAGTTTGCTTCACAGTGTGTTTCTGTTAAAGTGGTTGCCAGGGTTTTTGTTCAACTACATGATCAGTGGTGCGGTCAAATACATAAGTCTTACTTCCGGATATCAACTTGTCAAGGCGTAATTTAAAATTGAGCCATTCACGTTTACCATAGTCATAGAGGCGTTTCCGCGCGAGACGGGTGTTCGGAGAATAATCCTCGCAGACACTGAAGCCAGTACCGTTGAATTTGCTATTCACCGATAGTACATGCTGCTTGTCTTTAAAATGAGCCAATTTATAAGGTATTATAAGGTCTGATGAGAAATTATAGGCACAGTACGCCAAAGCTAGGCTTAGGTCTTTTCAACATAAAACATATTGGCCCTATGTATAAGTCGTTCGACATTTTCGCCTCGGTTTAAAACAAAGGAGCTAGAGAGGGCCTAAAAAATTGGCTGTGGTTTAGCTCTGGTTCAACCTGGACGATTGCGAAAGCAACATATGAGCTGAAAGCAACAACGTGAGCTACATTGCCCACAGTCTCGCCGTTTCACGTGCTCTTGCACGGCCACACTGCGCATGCGCAAGGAGCAATTGGTGACGTCACTACGCACAGCTGGCGTGCCGGCGGCCCCGGCACGCTAGCTGTGCGCCGCTACTGCGCATCGGAGAGGAGAGAGGCGATGGAGAGCGCGCGGCAGCGGCGGCGGCCCCGGCACGCTTGCTTTGCAAGCCGCTGCTGCGCATGCAAAACTGGCGAGCGCGGCGGCGGCACCTCTGGAAAGAAAAATTCTTCCTGGTCCGGGGTTCGAACCCGGGGCCACCGCTTCACCGGAGCAGTCGCTCTACCAACTGAGCTAACCGGGACGGGAAGCTTATGGTAGGGCGAGAGCGAATTGATCAATAACTCGAAGTGGGAACAGTGTTGGTCAAATGTTTTAGGGGAATCCCCCAAGGTGGAGTAAATTTGTAACAAGGGAGTAATTGCTCATTGGCATCCACCTGAGCGCAGCCATACGGCTACACAGGAAAGCTATACAGCTTTCTCTGAAAGCAGTCGCTTTCCTCGGCTCCGCGAAATGTCTCGGCGACTCGCTTAGTGTTGCTTTCGCTACAAGAGTGCGTCCCCCTTCGAGAGCTGACAATGCGAGGCTGACAATGAGCGTTAATTTGTTTATAACACTGCGAAATCTGTTTTCGATTTTTTTACTAATATAAAGCGTGGTTAATGTGAATACGCGCCAAGAACATTGAAGCATGTGATTTTTTTCCTGATTAAGGAGTTGCGTGCTGGGTCTCTCTCTTAAAGGAGCCATTAAAAATGGAGCACGAAGTAATATGTTACTTTCAGTGACTCTTGGATTCCGTCATGTATGTCATAACGAGACCCTCATTCTCCTTCCCTTGTCTCCGTAATTGCTTAACGAGGGCCTCGGTTCTTCCAGTATTGATGCCATAGGCAGCATAAGAGGGCTCTCGCACAGCTTCCCTCCTCGCCGTTCGATCACGGTTCACGTGGCAGTCGCGGTAATACAATACCTACTCTATCTGCCGCAATGGAAGAGGGCGGCGCTCCTGAACACTAATAACCCCGAAAGCAGAAGATTGGATAGCTGTCGCCGCAGCTACACTGGTAGAGAACCGGACGCAGGATTATCAGGTTGTGGGTTCGGATCCTACCAGCGGCATGCGGTTGTTTTTTCTTCTGTTTTCAAATAAATTATATTTCAATAATTCATATTTTAGGCTCCCACTGTGGAAGACCACAGGTTAAAAAAAATTAGCTTAGGTTTAGCTCTGGTTAAACCGACAAGTTGCGTAAGCAAGCAGCAACTGTTTTGCCCGAGGGGAAGCGTGTATTTATTCACCGTTTCCCTCCCGCTTCCTCTCTCCTTTCTCCACATTCCGACACATGCGTCGAGAGCGCGCGACTTGGCGCGCGGCAGCGGCGGCGGCGCAGCGACGGTCCCGCGCCTGGCGGAGCGCGGCTGAAACGGTTGCTATGGCAACGGCGCTCCATCTGTTTCACCTCGGCCACCGCCGGGAGCTACACGACGGCTAGAAACCTGGCGCAGTATTGCTTACGCAATTAAAAAAAAACGGCGCCTATGCTGCTTAGTTTCAGTGACCGTTGAATTCTGTGATGTATGTCACAACGAGCCACTCTTTTCCCTTTGCTTGTCTTCTCGATATCTGCGTACAGGTTACATTTGCTCTTTTCTTCTTCGTATGGTCGAGCAGCTCTGTCTCGCAATCAAGCGCACTTCTAGAGGAGAGTGAAAAACGTTGACGTCTTAAAAGGAAAAGCCAACTTACACTGAAATCACCTCCACTGAATCTACATGCGCAAAAATGCCCCGTAACGTTATAAATTTGCAGCGAGGCGATGTTTAAAAACTGGCTTCTTTTTGTTGCAGCTGCTTTTCACCGTTTATTTAATGCAAATTAAAAAAATTCCGGGGGCACTTAGACTGACTAAAGTGCGTAGAGGCGAAACCGTTTTCAGCACCACTTTGACTTCCTCTGGCACTGCTGACGGCACCACAGGATGACGGCACACATAATTAAGTACTAATTGCTAAGTAAGGACAAATTACTAATTAATGTCTAATTACTGATCAACGACTATATATTAATTAACTGGTAATTAATGACGCTTATGCTTGGCTTTTAGGAGTGGAACGCGACTGCGTGTTCAGCGCTGTCCACAGAACGCCACCAATAGTGATGCAAAACCATCGATAGTACTATCGATACTATCGATAGTTGAGTCACTATCGAACTATCGATGACAAAAAAGACTATCGATAGTACCACCGAGAGTACTATCGTTAGTTCCATTGATAGTACTATCGATAGCAGTATCGTTACGAATTGTTATATATAGTACTATCGATACTATAAAATCAACTACTCGTAGCCACTGCACCTAAGTTGGTTTCCTTAGTATGTGGTATGGAGGTGATGGTATGAGTAACTGACAGGACTCGGCCATTTTCGCGGCTCACGCGTCACCGAGCTCTGCAGACGTTCCCTACGTAAAGTTGCTGGACAAAATGTTAGCGTGCGAATGTCCTCGTTGCGAAGCATGTGTGCGAAAACCATTTCTGCAGCGGTTACGTCAGCAAGCCAGCACAACATGGGCTTTTTATTCTTTCTTCGAATGAAGTTCTAGGTATTTTTCCGAACTGTCCCAGTGCACGTCAAAGAACCACAGCTGGTCGAAATTTACCCGGAGACCTCTACTACGGCATCCCCCATAGCCTGAGTCTCTTTGGGACATTAAGCCATATGAGACCGTCAAACCAATCAGGTATCGCAAATGTTTTGGTTATATCGCTGGGCGACAAATGCATAATACCAATATTTTTACTCTCAATAGTCTTACCATCGACAGTTTCACTATCGATAGCGGTACTATCGCTAGTAGTACTATCAATAGCAACACTATCGATAGTAATACAATCGATAGTGATACTATCGCTGCAACTAACGATAGACTATCGATAGTATTATCGATAGTCTATCGATAGTTTTTTACACTATCGATAGTTTCCAAAAAACTATCGACACTATCGATAGTCAATTTTCCGATAGTTTTGCATCACTAGCCACCACCCGTTCGGCACGATGCCTTGCCCTTTGAGCGCAACGCTTTTTGAGGAAAGAAATGGCGCAGTAATTCTCTGTCATATCAGTGGACACCTGAACCGCACCGTACGGGAAGGGAGGAAGTGGGAGTGAAAGAAGAAAGATAAAGAGTGGCCGTAATGAAGAAAATGAAAATTGGATTTGAGAAAAGAAAATTACGCAGTAACTGTCAGCTGTCTCACATATCTCGGTGGACACCGGTCAAAAGCGTCACACCTTTGCTGACAAGCTTCTGCTGACAGTCTTCTGTCGACAACGATGAGGCATTAAAGACTTTCGTCTTAATAAGAAACCTTCAGGGACATGCACCGATATGCTCCAGTACTCACCCACTGCCGCCGGGGTAGGGCTTGGGGAGGGGTCGCCGCCTGCGATCATGGCGTGTGAACCACTATTGACACAAGCCAGGAAGTGAACAATCTATGGGGGAGTACATAGGGTAGTGGTGAAATCTGTCGAGTGACAAGTCACGCGAACACAAACCAGTGCAGAAATTAATAAAAAAGACGGAGAAGATAATAGAAATTCTTCGTGTGTCAATTCCTAATGGTACATCATGGATAATGATATGTCTTTTTTTATGCATTCCCGCACGCTGACAATTTTACTACGTTGATTGAGCGAGTACTTATAAGCTAAATATCTATAAAAATACTGGCCCTCCCAGGCACGGCCGGGCTTTACCTAGAAAAACATACGTGCATCAAGATTCTTTTCTGGCACGGATCCGTGATACAACAATCCATGGCTATATATTTCCGAACACTAATGACAAAGGCAGTGACAACACCGACCCGGTAATTTTGAATGGATGGGAAGAAAAGTGAGCGTTACTTCGACACTTTCTCCCCGACGAGCATCAACAAGCTTGAAAGAGGCATGGGCGTTATATTGACTAAAACCAAAATTGGAAGGATCTTTCTTCAGCGTCTTTTTAGTCTGTGTTGGATATAGCACGTGGCGTACTAGGAGCGCATAGGACTTTACGGAGATGCACAATCAATTTATTCGAGTAAAAAAATGAAATCCCTCAATTTTCATACGCTTTCCGCACAGGCCTCGTATTATCGATAGGAGGTCACACGGAGCCTTTGTATATATTCAAGATATAAAGGATCATGGGGCGATCAGATATTTAATGTGACAATACTGCGAAAGCTCTTGGAGTTCCCCGCCACGTTTGCTTACATGCTTTTATTTTAAGGATGATTTTACTCTAAGTCAAGGCTTCGCAAACGCGACAGAGTTTTCCTCGAGGGTAAAGATGGGCAGTGGATGGTTGGAGGCGGCTAGCGCCTTGGGAGGTTTCAGGAGACTTGAGGAAGGTCGATGATGGCGGTGCTGAGTGGGCGGTGCTTCTGAAGGGCAGCCATGGCTTTCGCACTCAGTCTATGAACTTGATTCCTCCGTTGCTGTTTTGTCCACTGCCTGAGCTTTCTCGGGTGAAGGCTTTGTGGAGGGTGGCCCTATTGAATTGCAAGTTGGGCGGCATCACGGTGGACGGCGCTTTTGAAGGAAGAATGTGGATGGGGTCGGTGGGGGAGAGGAATCAGAAATGAATCGGAACTTTTTGGGCCAAAAATAGCTTAGAAAGTAGCTCGTGGAGCTGCCCTTATAGAAATATGCGTTGAAATCTTAACGCTTCATTAAAAACGGCTTCCAGACGTGCAAGAGGCTTGAATGTGTTCAGTGCATAGTAGCAGAGGGTGGACTGTGGCAACAAGAACAGAAAAAATTCGAGACCACAAGAGCTGTTGGTTCGCGGCGACATTTTGTGCAATGATCGAGGTGACCCAATACCAGTCACGCAAAGGTTGCAACAGACATCTTTTGCGTAACCCTTGCATCATCCGGCGTACCCCCTCCGATACTGACACAAAATTTGAGTTCTCATTTATTCTCAAAAGAATCAGTTCCTTAACTTTATTGCAGGAATAGTTTTCTTACATATTTATCAGACGAGGTCAAATGGTGAGTCAGTCGCCCTTGACGCCGGGGCGCCGTTGAACGATCGCCAAACAGAAAATACAAAAACTAGAAGGCTAAGGATTTCAGAATTTCGGTGGCTATGATCCTGCTCTGTGAGGCGGTCAAGCAAAAATAAATTTTGGTATTAAATCATTCTATGCGCTTAAGTATATGATCCAATACTATTATAAACTTCCTAATGCATCTGACAGTTCCTTACGCGTTGCCAGTGCAGGGACCCCTAGTGACAATATTCCAGAAGCTCATAACAACCGTCTTGGGCTTTCTTTGCTGATGGCATTACGAGGCTAAAACTTAAAAAAAAAATTAAATCTCTACAGCAGCGATGCGTTGCTTCCTCTTACTTGGAGGTTTAGGTGAGCCACGAGATGGGCCGCCAGATGGTCCACCAGATGGTCCACCACCTGAGCCACCTGAGCCAGATGGTCCGTCGTTGGGTTCGGTTACATCCTCTGAAAGGGGAGTAAGTGCAAAGATAGGGCGAACTTAGGCCTGGACCGGAGCATACACAGTTCTTAACCCCATCGCACAAAGGCGCTAGTGCCTCCACAAAGCGGAGCTGTGTGCGCGCTGCTCATTTTCAGTCACGATTGCGAGGCTAAAATTCAGAGTTCGCAAGCGGGTGCTTGAGGTTTTTCTGGGTGTAAAACCAACCAAGTGGACAGTAGATGTGATGGATTATCTAAGGGAAAGCAGAAAGATGAGGATGGAGATAAAAGAAAATTTATCAACCGTGTGCTTCAGCCTATAAATCTACATTCCTTGATTTGCCATGAAGAAAAATCACCACTACACTAATAGTTTCCAAAAAATGAAAGTACGCAAGAGCGGAAAAAGTCAAGAGGTCACTTATTGAAGACCAAAAGTACACGACGAAGTCATAGTATGGTTGTAAAATGCATTTTTTAAACAGCAATCCTACTAAGGAAGTTGAAACAAAAAACTATAATTACGCTTATCCCATCGGCCCTTTGTCGCTTTCTTTTTGTGGAACAGAACCACCTTATCTAGTATGCTGCCGCGTATAAATGCATTTGTGGCGGCGTAGCGCAAAGAGATGCCCTGAAAATTCAGTGATCTTAAAGACACACTAGGTGGCAGAATTATTGAGCGGCCCTCGACTACGGCATGCGGAACATCATGGATGTCGGCCATTAGTATGGTACCAGCAAGAGTTTTTTATTTTTAACACGATATCATTAATGCTCCCGTTCTACAGGCATTCCGGAGTCGTTGGTGTTGTGAGCTAAAGGTAGGTGGCCCACCTTAAACCTAGGTCACGTTAGATTTCGAAGTCATCAAAACTTGCCTATCGGATTGTGAACAAACTGTCCAACGTTGTCGATGGTAGTTAAAGTAACAATTAGTGGCGGAAGTTGCTCGGAAAGAGCCACCTGGGTCCTAGAAGCCACACCAGTGGCTGTGTTTCAAACAGCCATCCGCCGGGGCAGTGGAACATTGCGTAACCTGTGCACCGCTGAGCCAGTGAGGTGTGGGCCCTCCTCGCGATCTATGAGCACAAAATAGAGAATGGCGATTTTTCATATATAGGCAGAAGTTGAACCTAGGCGACAGAACAGGAGTACTTTCGAACGATGGAAGAACTTTTAACGTGCCTTTGAAGTGACACTCACAGAGGACCCACTGAAGGGACCCTTTAACTCTACCGCTACATAATGCTAAGGTGGAGCTCAAGTGCCCTCTCGTATCGCAGCGGTGGCTCAGCGGTTATGGCGCTCGGCTGCTGATTCAAAAGATGCGGGTTCAATCCCGGCAGCGGCGGTCCACCTTCTATGGAAGCGATGTTATAAAGGACCGTGTACCGTGCGATGTGAATGCATGTTAAAGAACCCCAGGTGGTCGAAATTTCCGGAGCCCTTCAATACGGCGTCCCTCATAGCCTGAGTCGCTTTGGGAAATTAAACCCCCACAAACCTAAAAGTGTCCTCTCTAGTTTTGTGTTCCTCTTCAGGCAGTCAGAGCAGTTATAAGGGTATTCAGCCATTGAGGCCATTCTGTGCCTAAGATTTGCACCAATACTTCCGGTGGCATATTATTCCAAGCATTTCGAGCATCATCCCAAATTTTGTATGTTATTTCGAGCGTCATAGTGGGTCGTTTCTGTGCCTCCTCTTCTGTCTGTATGTTGAAAGTGATCGACAGATTCTATCTTGTTTGGGCAAACATGCTCTTTATATGCCTCTCTATGCTCTATGTTCAACGCAAGTGCTCTACGCGTATGCTCTACGCAGAATGCTCATGAGTATTAAATAATGTAATAAAATGAAAATCAATCGCTCCTTTTTGCCCGCTAACGGTGTCATGTGCCAGTTAATTTAGCTTTTAGGAAACAGCTCCAGTGCATTTCCAGCATTTGCATTATCCGGTCACTACTGCATTTATTCCCATTGCGTTGTCTTATCTTGTAAGAACTGGTACTTATAAAACTGGCACCGTGAGCCTTAGGACTTCATTCGTAGCTTTAAGCACCACTTCGTGACGCCTAGCAGCCTGCACACATTCTCTTGTCTCGGACCGTCTTGTAGAAAGGATAAAAAATCAATGCAAGCGCTTGCGAGTGGCTGGAGTGTTTACACAGTGATGGGTCGTGGCTCAACTAGATAAATAACAAGTGCTATTGCAATCTATCTTCTGTGTCATTCCTACCTCCGGTTTTACCTGTGCATATCATTTGTGTTGTATTAAGCTAATTTTGCAGCGGCAGTTCTTAAAAGTTTCTTTGAGGCCATGACTTTTGAGCGACAGCGGACTAACTCAAGCGATAATATCGTTAGCAGGGAATACAATTACGACCAAGATATCTCTGTGGTCATGACTGGCTACAAAATTTCACCGCGAGTCTCTTCCTTCGAAACTGCTTACCGAAGTCTACCGTCGAAATCTGCTTAGCGGGCTTAATGGAAAGGTTGACATATAGGTGTGGCACACGCCATGTTAACACTGCGCAATGATCGCAAGTTGCTCTACTAGTCGTAAAACAGAGGGCAAGACATTTGTATAGAACACGCTTTGGGCGTGTTTTGGGGTGAGCACGCGATATCTAGTCGTAACATTTGGTTAAAATGTTTTGGATGTAAGCATTTTCATTAAACTCCGGATTTTACCATCATTTTTTGCCTTCCTAGTCGCAGCAGCTTTGGGAGCTGTGGGACACACTGGTCGTCCTAGACAAGTGTTTTGCCCTCTCTACGAAACTGCTCTGTGAACAGAGCTTAGGAGTGCGCGTGAATGCGCGTCAGCTCATGATGTCATTGACACATGACGGGACTTCAGTCTGAATGCAGTGCAGAATTCAAGTGCCTTCTACTAAGAATGCACCGGTGTTACGGTGTTAGTAAAACAGCTGCCTACAACTCTCGAAATCGAGCAAAGTCGAATCCGAAGTTGAGGCGGATATTATAGATATGTTAGGATATTATAGACCTGCGTGTAAAAGCCGTCTATTCCTGCATATCGACAGGACCTTCTTACCGACCGATGTTGCTAACAATTTTGCTGGCTACGCATGTATGATGTTTGGTGATGACATGCCTTTATATGGCGCTTTGCGATTGACAACGCATTGTTCCAATTTTTCGCTGGTGTGTCTCTTGTATTTCTTCGCTGTCGTTGCCTTGCGGAGCGCTATGTATTTTTGTCACGTTATGCCAATAAGCGAAAACTACCACATAAGGCGGCCGGAACATGGGACTCTGGGAATATTTCTTGTAGTTCTTGCTGTAATACCCGAGTTAAGCAAGCGCAACTTGAATTATATATAGTTAGACCTATATTTCGCGCAACCCAGTGCAGGATGCAAATTTAGACGACACGAGACAGGAAAGAGGTGTGGCGAGATGGCGTATTAAATTTTCCTGAGTGACATATAGCGCATGGAACGTAACTAGATTTCACCGTTTGATTGTTACACTTACCAACATTCGTCCCCGACAATGCCAGGAAATACAGCGCTCCACCGATCCCAAGTAGCAACAAAACCGCCAGCACTATCAACGGCGTGCTTGTTTTTCCTCCTTCACCACCGGCTCTGAGGGAGAAAGGGGAAGAGGAAAGAAACAAATGACGAAGCCGTGGCCTTCATTAGTTTGCAGCGGCTTCTTCGTACGCTCTCCGTACTGTGTATTTTACTACCATGCAGCTGCCAAACCTGGTCTCCTGCGAATCTCCAACTAGCGCCATCTTTTAACTGACAGTGGCGAATACCGCTTAACTTGCTTATTTTCACCTCAACCAGCTGGAAAACAGATTGCGGTGAAATGGAGCAAGAATATTTGTTTTTTTTTTTTTTGCAGCGAGAGCTACACTACGCCAGCTGTTCGAGCCTTCAGCGTGGCACCCCTTGAGCCCCCTCGTGGCGCCGTGGCCTTGAGCCGGTTGAGGTGTCTCAGCTGTATAAGTAGGCGGCTCGGCGGAGCTCTCGCGTCACACCAGGTTTAACCTGAGCTAAACCACAGCCGATTTTTTATTGCTGCATGCTCTTCACACAAGCGCTGAAATATCTCACTTGTAGAATGACTCCGGCGCCTGCTGTGCTTAATTTTGACGAAGATGCAAAAATCAACGAGGGTGTGAAAAACAGCATTCCCGAGGCCAATTTCTATCTGCAGAGCAGTGGGGTTGGTTTGTAACAACTTTATCAGACCCCCTTCAGTGGATCAGGCGAGGGTGGATCAAGAGGGATGGGCGTTGAATAGGATGGCGACGGGCCCTCGGGCCGCTCTAGATGACCGGGCACTGCTGGGCCGCGGCGAGCTTCAAGACCGAGCCTACGATGCGAAGCTATAGGTGTGCCTGTGAGCTCCGCAGACAGTCTCCCATTGCTCCTGTGATTCCATCCGTTGGAAGGGAGGTTTCGGTTTTCTTGGGCAAGTTTGATAGGTGTGTTTAATGTGCGCTCTGGTGCTTCGGCATAAGTGACAGGTTGGAGATTCTTTCCCCTCTGTGTATGAAGTTTAGAAGAACTTCTTGTTGGGCAAGTTGGTGCATTGCTTTGAAGGAACCAAGTTGCGCTATAAAAAAGACAGCCACAGGAAAAAGCCAAGAAGACAGACAGAGCGCAAACTATCAACTGAGTTTATTTGTGTGAAAGTGCCTTATATAGTAAGAATCAAAGCAAAAGAACAAGGGGAATGAGAGAGGGGGTACAGCCAATCAGCTCCTGGTCAACAACAGGTGCGCAGAAAATAGTTTTCCTTATTATACAGTTTGACAGAAGTGTCGCTTACACATTTATCACCGTTTTCTTTTATGTGATAGGCCTCCAAAAGCTCCCGCGCGGTTTTGTTTTTACTTCTTCCTAGAATTTTAATCTGCTTAAGCAAAGACTCGCATCCACTGCAAGCAAGGCAATGAGCAGGCAAGTTTGCTCCTTTATTCCGAATGGATCGGGCATGTTTCCCTGCGCGTTCATTCACGCATCGGCCTGTTTTGCCCAGGTAGGCGCCTCCACACTTGAGTGGGATTTCATACACCACTCCAGTGGCACATTTCGCATTCTTTTCGGCATGTTTTATGTCGCATCCATTGCCTCTAGCTCCTTGGTTC
Organism: Amblyomma mixtum; assembly: GCF_055824585.1. Lineage (NCBI taxonomy): Eukaryota > Metazoa > Arthropoda > Arachnida > Ixodida > Ixodidae > Amblyomma > Amblyomma mixtum. Next base: position 1,900,938 of record NC_143019.1, read on the forward strand.
CCGGTTCTCGGGCACAAGGCTGCGAGTTTCCGTGGGGCAGAAAAAACAAAAGGGACGCCATGCCTCTTGGCCACTTTTTTTACGTTGTGCGCCACTTTGTGTATATAAGGCACCACCACGACCTTCTTTTTTTGCAGCGGCTCATCCACACTACTTCGACTTCTTTTTATCTTCCTTAGAAGATTCTCGGCCACGCCTGGTATGACGTCGCAGGGGAAGCCGGCTGAAAGCAACCTTTCAATTTGATTATTAAAACTTATATGCATTCATGCAATGCGGCTAAAGGTCAACCGTGGCCACCGCCGGGAGCTACGCGACGGCTCGAAGCCTGGCGCAGTATTGCTTACGCAATAAAACTGCCTCAAGTCACACAAGTGCACGGCTTACCCCAACAATATCACCGTCTGATCGCGGCCCTGGCTTCTCTACTTAGTTAAACAATTTTTACTAAGTTTAACTTGTTCGTAGCATCCAAGAATAATTACCTTTTTCGGTTAAGACCGAATTTCAGAAACTAAATTCGGCTGACTTTTATTGTTTTTTTTTGGTAAAAACCGGAAAGTCCAACCCTGAGGTGTTATGTACCTACAGGTGAAGACGTTTGGCGGTATGTGTGGTTTTGGGAAGGAGAAGGGCCGTTTCGTAGGTCGTTGGATCAGACTTTTCATCTAGTTGGTCTCTGAGGGGAAAAGGTAGAAGTAGGGTAGGTTATTCTGCATAAGCAGAAGGCCTGAATGCCGCCCCTCTCATGCCCCGGTGGCGGCTGGAGCTGCGTTTGATTGCTGTGGCAGTATTCTGCAGATATTTGCGAATAGCTTTTACGGCATTGTTGTTAGTGCCATTGTTGGAAATATAGAGGCCTAGGTCCTTGGTGTTTTCGACTGTTTGGATAGGTGATGAGAATTGCAGGAGGATGATGTTTTTTAAGATGTATTGCTAAAAGTCGCAATTTGGATGCCTTACAGCTGATGCCTATATTTTGGGCGTGTGCGGTCAAAACGAAGGTCCCCTGCTGCAGATAGGAATCTGCATCACTGTGATTGCTTGTGTTAGTTCAGATGTCCTCGGCGTTGAGGGAGTGCTGCAGCGGCTGCTAGGATTGCTGCCAGTTTGTGGAATGAGGGCAATATTGAATAGGAAAGGGGACGGGACTGCTTCCTGGGGGAATCCCTCTACTTCCCAGCGTGAAGATTTGGGTCTGGGTCACGCCTAGTTGAGGGCAGGCGGTCCTTTCACGCAAGACAGCAGCTATGTAGTGACGCGTATGGGAGCCCACGTTTAGTGCGCTCAGGGACTGAAGGATGGAGGTGTGATAGAAATGATCAAAGGCTTTGGCAAGCTCCAGAGCCAGGATCGCTCTGGTAAGATAAGGGAAATCAGGGTTGAGTATGTCCACCTTTAGCTCGAGCACGACGCCCTGAGTCGAGAGCCCTGCTTCGAACGCCGAACATGGTTTGGGAGAGGGGGAGGACAGGGATTCTTTTTTTCATATAAATGTTGAGGCGGCTCAGGACCACACGCTAAATAAGCTTTCCCGCGCACGATGTCAGGGGTATGGGGCGCATGTTTTTCAAATCACGAGGCTTACTTGAATTATGCATGAACGTCACTTTGGCCGACTTCCACTCTTGGGGAAGGGCGAAACTCTCCCAATGCTGGTTTACAAATTTGGTGAAGAATGCTATTGACTCTGCATCCAAATTGCAGAATGCTTGATTGGTAATGCCGTCCAGGCCCACTGTATAGTGCAGCCCATACCTCTGCCTCCGTTACGGAGGCATCTAGGACTGGGTTTGGAGTTCCGGCATATGATGGTCGGGACTCTTGTTTTAAATTTGAGAAGTAGGTTGCAGGGAGGGTCGATTCCAGATCCACGCCATGCAGCTCGAAAGTGTGTAAGAGTTTCTTGCTGCTCTTCACGCGCGAGTAGCTGGGGTCCAGCATATAGAGTGGGAGAGACCAAGTGTTTCTAATGCGGAGGTTGCAGTCAAGGCGGTTACAGAGCGGTTTCCATTGCTGCGAGGTCACTTTGGCAACATGCTCAGTTTATGCTTGAGCACGGAGTTATGCTTCTGCACGAGCCAATGCTCTTTTAAAACAGTGACACGCCTCCCATAGGTGGGGAAGTCTGCTATTGACTTTGTCATTTTTGTGTTCTGCAGGGACAAGCTTTCCGCCTAGGGCCATGTCCCGTTAATGTGGGACGTCCACGCCTTGTAACTGGAATGTCTTGTGTCTAATTCTGCTCCCGAATTTTTCGAAATGTGTCCCAGGCGCTAATTGGCTTTATTCAAAATGGCGAAGGGTGATCTGTAGTATGCAGTGATGGCTCCCTAGGTTTAGGCCCGTATGCCTCCAATATGCCTGTCTAACTTTCTTCGTTACAGTCAAGTGAGGGCTAGTATCCCTGCGTACCCTGTTTCCTATACGCGTTGGTTCTGCGGTATCAGAGTGACGAGGTTGAGCCTGTTTGGGCGGATGTATTCAAAGAGGCATTTGCCCTTGTGAGTGCATTCCCTTGCGGTACTTGCTGACAATTGGCGAACTACGGGCGCCTGTGCAAATTTGCTGGTTTTCAAGAAATCGGCCTGCGGCCTAAATCAGACAGTGAAGAGCCGGGCTGTGAAACCCTCTTTAACAGTTTGCATGGCTCGTGTCCGCCCTTAAAATAGTGCTGATAGCTGGGCGTACAACATCAAAAGCGCCTGATGAAGACGTCCTATTCTAAAGAGAGAAAGATGTGTGTATTTTTCTCCCTGCCTTTCTTGTGGCAGCTGTGAGTTCTGCTTTATAGATGGGATGTCGCAGCCGGTCGCGCGGCCGTGGCAAGAACGCTTCCTCAGCTATTGTGTGGCATCTTTGGCATTAGTGAAGAATGAACAAGGCAGCCGACTAGTTGCACTGCCGGGCAGTGACGCATGCTCTGTCGAAAATTGCTTTGAGCAGCTCGTAGATAACGGATAGGCAATCCATCGACAGCATATTCACATATTTGCAAGGAGCTGTTCCAGCTTCACCTTTTCTAACATCCTTCAGAAGAAAACGACTATCGTCGTCCACAATCGGATAGTTTAGTATTGCTTCATGCGTAGAGTAGCCCCTCTTCGTGTGCCAGCATAAACCTGGAAGCGTGCATGGTGAATAAATATCTTATTCCATGAATCACGGCGGTATCTCTAAAGGTAAGGACAGGTAGCTATGTTACATTTAGAAACAACTGTCCGACAACCAGAGTAACGTTTGTGGCTACCAAGAAGAGATGGCGGGGTATTTCCTGGAGCCTTGTGAGCGGGCCGCTGGTCACGAAACGCGTGTCCAGGGGGCAGTGGGAAGCTTGAAGGGCTCCGGTCTATGGCGGAAGGATGTGATTCCGGCGAATAAAAAGTAGAAAAAATGAAATAAAAATAAAATTTCTCAAGATTCCTAATCTATCCCTCGGTAAGCGAGGCGTACCACACAGCTGCGGCGCCTTGGCGTCAATGAAGAGCGGCTCGGGGCTTCGCGAGGGCTTGCGGCTGGGCCAGCCAAGCCTTGACTTTGGGGAGCTAACCTTAGGCTGGAATGGGCGCAAAATAACTATGGAGTTCTGAGAGCCGCAGGCCAGTAGGCTGCAAAACTTGGCATTTACAAAGCGGCAAATATCGAGAAGCGGCTAGTATTCGAGGCGACATTCTCATGTGCCCTAAGCACTTGCCACGAAATATATCAACATATCTCCTTAGTGACGCCATCTTAAAAAAGGTGTTTGATATCTTACCACCTACGAGAGGCAAGAATTGTGTGAAGAAACAAGCTGCTTCCAGAGGAGACGCTATGTTTCGAGCATTCATGCAGTTTATGCGGGTTGTAAACACAGCGAAAGTGTTCCCGTATCTAAAATAGTAACTTTCCGTAAAAGATGAAGCACCCTCAGGTTGACCTGGCGAAGGATACGTGCGGTCCTTGCTTCTATTAAGGTGCCCTCTACCGGAGGGTTGAAGACTGTTGAGAGCTTGCCGGTGTATTAAGTGCGTTTGGAGGCCGAGGACCGTTTAACAGGATACTAGAAAGGGCTCACTTTTTATGGAGGCCTAAAAGGAGCATTCGCTTCTTATTGGATCAGTTATCGAATCCTAAACTGTCCCATATCCCAATCTAATTTTCATCAGACATTCTAATCCCTTTAGTTCCTTGTCCTCGCAAGCCTTTTCAGCGGCGTCTTCAGGGGACGTCAGGAGAGTGTCCTCTCGCCCGCTCCCTCGGGTGCGGCTCGCTTCAGAGTAGATCTCTCCATATTATTGCACTTCTCACCCGACGGTGTGCGAAAACATAAAGGTGCACTGAAGAGGATTCTGAAATCGTCTTTCTGCCGCGGGAACTTGATCTACACGTTCCTAGCATTCTTAGAAGCTGCGACTTATTGCCCTGTGTGGCCGATTTCCCTAATTAAATCGAATTAACGTCCGGCTCCCGCCTTTATTTTTTGAATTCTCCCCGTACGGTGGGCGGAGTCGACCAACGCGTGAAGTGCCTTTCAGCCAGCTCCGTGGAGGCTTTGCTTTCGCTTTATTTTGTTTTTTAGGTTTCCATCAATAAATAGTTTCACTCGCAGATAATATAGCCGCAAAATAAGCACGCAGAAATAAAAATACGCTCGGACTATTTGCTACTATGGACTACTACGTATTACTCCGCCGATGGCAGAGCGGCAAGCCGCCACAGGACTGGGTGAAAGGCACTCCACGCGCTGGTCGACTCCGCCCACCGTACGGGGGAGAATTAAAAAAAAAAGTCGGGAGCTGGTCGTTAATTCGATTTAATTAGAGAAATCGGCCACACAGTGCAATAAATCGCAGTTTCTAAGAAAGCTCGGAACGTGTAGATCGAGTTCAAGCGGCAAAAAGACAAGTTCAGATTTCTCATCAGTGCACCTTTAATTCTACACAGTATGGCATAAAAATCTACCAATAAAATGAATGTAGGCCTAAATATTTAAGGTACTATTTGTCGCAATTAATTTTAGACCACGCAATATAATTCCAGTTGGAGTCCTTTGGAAACAGAATCTGTGTACTTACTCTCCGCCTCCTGTAAAAATACAGGAAAAAGTACAAACATTCGTTCGCTCTTCTGCCATCTCTTTCCTAAAGTGCAACTAAAGAACCAAGCACGTGTTAAATATTTTCCATATAATCAATGGACACGAAGCTCCAACATGAAGGCGACAGCCAATCTGAACAGCAGAATGAAATCTAGGGTTATTTGTACGCTGAAGATGAGAATATTCCATCGAGTGTTAACTTTTTAGATGAAACCTACTTAGAACAAACCGAAAAATGTGCTTCTCAAACGTACTGTGGGAGTCATAATTGTTTGAATACGCATTAAATGTTGCATTTAATGTTGCACCTGCCTGTACATTACTCTCGCATGCACACCCTTCTAAACAGCTAGCTCTTCTCAGACCAGAAACAAAGTTACTCACCAGTGTCAGTGGACAATTCTGAAAAAGAAAATGAATTCAGAGCGAAGATTACTCTCCGCAACTGTACAGTGATAGAGCAGAACTCTAAAACCTTAGGTTTTTATGGTCCTTCCAGTCAGCTGATCTGAGCACATTGTCTTAGTTATTAATAGATAACGTGTTTCTTGAACTTCTACTTATCGTTGATAACTGGCGCCCATGACGTCAGGATTGTAACCAGCGAGCAACATCAGCCGCTGTATTCAACATCAGAGAAGGGGTTTTCGAGTGGCAAAGAATGAAAACAATGGTCGTAAAAAAGGCGGAGTTTCCGACTCAGGTTCTCTGTGCTTGCATGGTAAAGCACCTAGCGACTGTTGTTGTTTAATTCTGCGCAACAGAAACAACATACGTTCATTCGGCCTGAATGACGCCTAGAATAGCTACGATTTATAATTACACGGCGCAGTTATAGGGTGCGGAAGGGTTTTAATGGTGCTTAGTCTATCCCTCAAATGCGCAGAGAAATGAGTTGGTACATTTCAGAATCCCCTTCGTTATATGTTCTGGGGCTGAAAGGAACGATGACATATATATTTCAGTTGCAGGCTGGGAGCGACCACTAGTGCGGTCGGTTACAGAGAAGCCATGTTTGCTGATTTCAGCTTGGAAAGGCATGATTTAACTAACAACAACAAAAAAAAGTTCTGTTTACTTAAGTCACCAAGAGTACGCAAGCAGGAGTGCCCCGAACGCTGTTCATGACTCTAAGTTGTTTACGGTGTACTCAGCATGAGGAGAAAATTGTTACGCGAGCGAAAATTGTTAAGATTAACGTCATGTTACGTAATCCACTGACTCTGCGGTGGCTGCCATGTTCGCCTATGAGACGAACGTTACGCTTCCTGATGTCACGTCCAAGTAGAAGAGCCGGATCCCTGCTCTTCGGCCTCCGCGCAACGCTCCTTTCACAGCTTTTATTTTCTTTTCTTTGCGTGTCTATCGCTCACTGTAGGTGGTGCACCGCTTTCCCTCTTCCTACCTCCTACCTAGCTTTTGCACCGATTCTCCTCCACTGTGTTACTCCGCTGTGCTCAGCAAGCCGTGCCCAGCGAGCCTCTGATCCCACATCGCTCTTCTTCTCAGTTCTTATCGCTTTGTTTCCCTCCGGTCTTCTTCAATGCTCACTTCCACCGCTAGGTTTTCTTGATGTCCACTCGCTCGACATGCCTGCGGGGCCGAATGCGGCAACGCAAAGCACTTCTACGGACGCGAACAACGACGGTCCTTCCGGAAGACTTCGCACTGAAAGCGGTGGCTTATATATTCGCAGTGTGCTGTGGGTAGATGCCAGGGAATCTCCGCTCGTAAGACGAAATTTTACCGGACGATTGTGTAATTTACCGCCCAATAACTAACAGTACTGACGCTGGCATTCTTCAACAAGATCTTAACCGAATACAAACTTGGTGCGAACGTTGGTTAATGTCTATCAATATTTCCAAAACTTGTTTGATTTCGTTCCATCGTCGACATATGCGTACTCCTTCTAAATACACTCTTTTCGGCTCAGAAGTGTCGTCCGTCCCTTCCTGTAAGTACTTGGGTATTACTGTAACGCAAAACCTAACATGGCCATCTCATATCATGAACATCACTAACGAGGCTAATCGTACCCTTGGTTTCATACGGCGTAATCTACGATTTGCCACCCCATCCATCAAATCATTAGCATACGTAACTTTTGTCCGTCCTGAACTAGAATATGCTTCAGCAATATGGGATCACCAGTCTAACCTCTCTTTAACCTTAGAAAAAATACAAAATCGAGCTATCCGCTTCATTTATTCTGATTATTCGTACTACACTAGTGTGTCTGCATTAAAATATAGAGCTAACTTACCCAGCCTTGAAACGCGACGAAAAATTTCTCGATTGTGCCTCTTTCATATGTTTTATCATTCATTTTTAGGAGCATCGGTCATATCACCGGCTTATCGCCTCTCAAGCCGTATTAACCTCCGTAAGGCCGTCTACGCCCCCACCGCAAGAACTACCGCTCATTCTCGACCTTTTTTTCGTCACGTCATCCCGGGACTGGAATGATCTACCACAGGACGCCGTGCATCACATCAACGCCATCCATTTTAAGAACACCATCAAGACCATTATTGTTTAACTGTCATGCCCATCCCTCATGTAATGCCCCATACCAGGGGCCTTTGAGGTATCAAATAAAAAAAAATCCTCATCATAACAGTTAGCTTCACTTTAACATCACTCTTAATGAACGATAAGTAACTCAAATTATACAATGCAAAGCATACTTGCCAGAGATCTGGGACATCGTTGACGCATCCCCTGAATGAGGTAAAGACAAATTATGTGTATTACGATCTGAGATTTGTATTTAGCACCACGATACTTTGTACAGTGCCTGATATTATAGTCTGGCGCTGTTCGTTTTAACTGAAAGAACTTTCAGTCACGCAAGAATCGTTCGTGCTATTATGACGTGGCTGGTCATTAGCTACAGCTTTTCCCGAAATAACGTTGCTACTGGAACTCTCGCCCGCGTTTTCTGGCGGTAGATTACCATTGTCAGCACTCAACACCCGGGAGATTACAGTGAGCATTGTTTCGAAGCCTTAATTCTAGCATTGCAACGATAGATATAATCGGCTGTGCGCAAAAGAACGCTGCGCGTTTTCGCCCCCTGCGCTTATGCAAACTGGAAAACGATATAAACAGGGCCGCATATCCTTTCATAAAAGCCGCAGGCGTCGCCAAGGTGGTTCCTTAGAAATGCTGCATTGACGTCAGGGAATGTAGATCGGTATTTGACATTAAGCGGGCTGTTATCACATGTTTAATTGAATGACCAAATTCAAGAGCCAGACGCCTAGAAACCGAGTATGCGAAAAGGAATTCACTTTTAAAAAGTAGCTGAAAGCACGCATTTCGAAATGGGTGCTCATATGATGGGCAAATATAAATCTTCACCTAGTTATCTGGAAATATGAAATCAAGCTTCGAAAGATTTTTTCTTCAGCTGCAGCTCTTGAACTGACATTGGTATTAAATGACATCACATTCAATCAAAGGCTGAAGGCCCAGCTTCGCAGAAGAACAACATAAATTTTGAGTTCCGTTATAACCTATCATCGACGACAGTGCTCTTCCATCATTGATGCCCTTGTTGCATCGTGACTTCATCAAACTGCAGGCATTTTTCGCACAGCAATAATGATCTATAGGATGCGCACTTCCTGCACTAGAAAGGGACTATCTGTGAGGCCAGGCAGAGCGATGACTTGTAAAAGGAGTTTTCTTTCACCAAATAAGGCCACTGCTATGTCTGAGAGAGTACTTTTTTACAGCGAAGGCGCAGCACATCTGCCGCAGCTAACGTAAGCCTAGCCTGTCATCCATAGCAGGTGTAAGGCGAACAAAAAGAATGAGAGAAACGACGAAATAACGCTAGCCAGAATAATGAAGGCGAGAAAAAAACCTAAACAGAAAGTAAGCTTCTTGAGGAAGAAAGTTAGAGGTAAGCAAAGAAAGTCGGTGTAAAAAAAAAGCAAAAGAAAGAAGCAAACGAAAAACATTAAGAAAGAGTAAAAGAAGATGCATAGTCAATATGCCCTAATTTACACGGCGTGGCGGCTTAGCTGTCTAGTGAGTTTGGCTACAGAGACCCGAGTAGTGGAGTAAATTGCAGGCGCACTGCTAAAACGCCCCCGAGCAATGCAATTCCAGTTAAGAACTCAGCGTAGTAGAAACTATCCTGAGGCGTCAGGTGTAGCGTATTTCATAAGCCCCAGATGTAATATCAAGCTACGTTTGAGAACCGTAATTCTGGAGCTGCATGAAGCGTTCCATGCACTTTACATGTCCCCGCACACCCAGCCTTCAACACGTCTGTTGCCTGGTAACGAAAGCGCGATGCACGCTTCCCTGCTTCGAGGCAACAAGGGCTAAATACGATCTGAGGCTTTGAAGACTGCTTCGGCAGTTAGGCTATGTTTACGAATGACGCCCGTCACTAAGCTTTAATGCCGGTTCGTCCTCTCAGCTCTGACCGCGCCGAAGACGTAAAAGTCAGGCTGTGCCAACGAACGAACAGGCCGCGAGAACTGCGTGCGCCTGGCAAAGCTGGGCCAAGGCACGGTGGGTGCATCGCGGCAAACTTCCCACCCGGTTCAAGTGTGCGCAGCTTACAAGCGAACAACTACCATGGCACTCGTTACTTCATCTTTGCCCTTTTTAGGAAAAGTATTGAACATACGATATTGAATTTAAGTACCTTACCCATGGTTGCGACTTGGAAGGCTGGCTGTTAGCTCACGGACTGCAAGAAGGCACTCTGGTTGTTTGGAGGCAGTGACACGTTTTCCGTTGGCTTCAGCTTCTTCTACCGTCACGCGAATGAATGTATGCAATGACGCTGCTGCTGATGATTAAAATTGTCGAAATTACGAAGTTTCGCACGAAATAATGTACATTTCGGGATTATAACTGAGAGAAAATATTATAAGGACTGCTGAATAAAGTTGGCAAGAGGTCAACGGAAACCTTAGCATCTGAAAAAGCAAATACAATCTGCAGGAAGCGCGGCGTTTTCCCCTTTTTCTTTTTTGTATGCTGTTCTCATGAATGAGAGCTTGCTTTGAGGAGAAAATTTTAAGTTTAGGAGCATTTTTCTTTTGAAAAAAGAGGAGGCGCTGTATCGCAGCGGAAACAATGTTACACTAGTACTGCCGCACCTCTTTAAATAAGACTTCTAGCTAAATTTTACTGCGACTTCAAAAAACATGACTGTGTTTCTAGGGCCAAGTCCAGCTTGTCCACTGGAAGCTAGCATTTGCTCAGGGAGCCACACCAGTCTTTCTGGGATTTCATTTTATCTCAGCTCATACTCTTATCTTAAAAGAAGCGCGAAACACGAGAGCACAAGAACGAAGACGACACAAAGGAAGAGCTTATGATTCTATGTTTTCGAAAATTCAGAATGAGCACCGTAGTTCGAGAGCTATTGACGTCCGCAGTGCTGCATATGATGCTTCGCGTTACTTGAAAGGTGAACTCCATCCAATTCGCTCAGCTTTCTATCGTGCACGATTTTGTTCTCTTAACGGAACAGTCCCAAGGCTTCGAGTTAAGAAGCGCCACTGAGCGGCAAACATGAGAACATTGACGAGAATGGGTAAGAGCTGACTTAAAGGCACTGGTTCGCATGTATTATAACAGGATGCCGATTAACAGGCGCGCATCAGGTCTGAGGCATCCAAGGCCGGAATATGCAGATCGATGCCCATATTGCCCATTTGTTGCTGGAGACAAAAGGTGAGACAGGCCAAGTAGCTGTTATTCACATTGACCTTGATAACGCGCCCTAACAAGTTCCACATGTTTTTCTTTTGCCCTGTTGGATCACGCAAACACCGGTGACGTCTTCCTGAGAAGCATAAGCCTGTTTTAAAGAGAGTTTTGTAAAAAGTGATCGTTAACCAAGCATTTCCCAAACCCAAAATTTTCAAATCGTCCATTCACCACGAATGCCCGTTGTCGCGTCCTTGGTTCGGCCGATAGGTTGAGCCCCTTTGAATCAGTATTATTATTAGCACTGCTACCCGTGGGATATCCCGGCACAATGTGCTATTAAGGTTTAAGCTATTGCTGAAGGCGCCGCCTTTTATGTTCCGAGAATGAAGATTCCACTTAAGAGCGCATTTTACTGCACTTTTTCGAGGTATCTGGCGTGGCTCTTAATCTAGTTCACTTAATAGATTTTCGTTGGGTCATTTGAGTACGAGGCGAAGTCTTTTTGGGGGCGTAAGCTTGGACTGTGGTTTTTGTCAATGTCTAGGGGTTTCTCTGCACCTCGTTTGCTACAGGAGGCCTGCTGGGATTTAAAAATGTTGGCTCTGAAGCGAAAAAAAAACAGGCTTCAGTCAAACGGGAACTGTGTATTTGCTGAGGCATAAGACTGCAGTATCTTGTTGGCTGCTAAGCTTGACTGCATCCTTCATGACCTGGATTTTGCAAGGAAGCAGTACGAGTGGCCCACACAATATTCAAAACATTTTTCATTGCTCTTAATGGGAACCCATACTCTATGACGACTTTTCTTCTTCATTGTACAGTAGAATATCCGTTGTTACATTGTTCGTACAGCAAACATGTTTCACGTTTTTCTTTTTCAAATCGCAAACCACCGTTTTTAATGTTGCGCTTAATCAGCGTCATTTGCGCACTTTCCTTACGCTTTGGCTCTCACTGAAAGCACACATGAGATAACTTCATGGGGTACCTTAGAAAAGTTCCCATATTTACAATTGTAATCGTACGCTTTTCTTTAAATTACCTCCACAGCCTCTCCAAAAGGCGAAATACCCTGGCTTTTACCAAGTCTTTTTGTTCACTAAGCCGTTATACGGGAAGACTAGCTTGGGGTTTCTTGGTACCAGTAAATAAAGCGTGAATGTGCTTGCTTTCAGTTTCCCGAGATAACATCCTTTCTGAAACTGCACGCGTGAGCGCTGCCTGTCAAAGCATTCGGTCACGATAGGCTGTTTGCACCGTTGTAGGTGCGTGCTCGTCATTGTATTAAGCCAGGTACCGCTTACCATACTTTTAGAGCGAAAACATCTACTCCTCCCATGCTGAGCCTGAAGGTCTTCTGGCTCTTAGATTTGACCTCTAACGGGAGGCACACCGCATGCTCAACATCGCGCGTGCCAAGTGCCTCGATCTTCATCTTCGCCTTCGTCGCCACAGCTGCGCGCTTGGCAGTGGCGTCCACGGCTGCGCCGACCGCTGCTCTGGACGCTCTCTCTTGCACTTGGGGCACGTGATGCACCTTGTGATGTGCTTTCGCTGAAGTCTTAATTATTAATTTATTTGTGAAACTAAAGTGGCCACATGGCATAAAACGTGTTCTCAGTAAGTCTTGAAACCTTGTGAAGTTTGAAGTCTTGAAACCATGACGATGAACCAAAGCTAAACCGTGTCTCACCACGCTTAACAGAGCTCTCACTCCTTATATCCTGGCTCAGTTCAGTTCAGCCACAACAACTTCTTATTTATTCTATGTAGCGATGCTATATTTTGCTCGGACATATTACTTAGGAATGTCATTGAGAGTTCACCATATAGCATAAGATTTTTGCCAGCAGAGAAAAAGTATGTTGTGCCTTATGATATCTTTTTGTTGACAGAGGAGACTATGGAAAAGCTGTGGGATAGACCGACATCCCGAACCGCCGCGATCAACGAAGGCTTTGTTCCGAGAGCAGTGCGCTGTGGTGCGGGGTGTATATCCTTCGCAGGAAGAAATTGCTAAATGGCTGCTCTCTTTTGATGCGTGTGTATATGTCCCGAGATTTTAAGATTCAGGTCGGTTGAGAAGCAGGGCGAGCAGGGGGCGTGCACTCGATTTATGCTGCGCAGTGACTTCAGGCATGAATATGCTCGGATTTTTTTCAGTTGTTTTCACATTCAGTGAAGAAAAAAATCGTCGGTTCCGTGTCTCATTGGGCTAGCAATATGCTTTTGATGACAAAAGACCGATTATTGAATCCGCTGTTTCGAAATTGTATATATATATACAGAATGTCGCAGCTGAATGTAACCAAGCTTGTAAAAAGGGAATGTTCCCTAGCCCCGTGAGACCAACTGAAGGTTGTTGACAGTCGCGTGTCCTAGTCTGCGGTAGTTTTTCATTATATAAAAGTAATTAATTAGCATAGATTAATTAGCTAACATTTTAATTATTGCCTTAAGGAAGAAAGTGTCAATACAGGACTCGTAGATCCCATAGAAGTATAACCGCTTGCCGTGTTTGCAACCAAGTACCACTGATACAGCTTCTTTCATTTGCCTTAAAAGAAAGCCCACGGAATACAAAAAGAAACACGTGATAGGGAAGCAGTTTCAGCGCTCCCAAACTACCGGTGAAGCAACGACATCCGCTTATGTTTGCAACGCTATCCCGAACAAGGTTCGGCGTTTTGAGGTGGTGGCGAGATATGCGCCAGGAACTGCTAATGCGTCATGGAAAGTAAGCGGGCGCCGCTTTTCAAGGAAGTGAAGCGCGGCTCGCATGGAGCGCTTTTTCAAGCGAAACCTCGCCTCGAGTGATCGGCATGTGGCCGTGCCGCCGAACTTGCACCGTCACGCGCTGAAGAAGCGGTTGCCCTAGCGGCCATGCGAGAGTTGCTGGCGTATATCTCGCAACCATCGCAAAAGGCTGAACCCTGCTCGGGACAGCGTTGCAAAGATAACCGGATGCCGTTGCTTGACCGGTCGTCTGGGAGCGCTGAAACTGCTTCCCTATCACGTGGTTCTTTTTGTATTTTGCGGGCTTTTTTTTTAAGACAAATAAAAGAAGCTGTATCAGTGGTACTTGGTTGCAAACACGGCAAACGGTTATTTTTCTATAGGATCTACAACTCCTTCATTGACACTTTCTTCCTGAAGGCAATAATTAAAAAGTTAGCTGACTAGTCTCTGATAATTAATTACGTTTGCATAATAAAAAAAATACTGCAGAATAGGACACGCAACTGGCAACAACCCTTAGTTGGTCTCATTGGGGCTAGGGCAATTCGTCTTTTTTAAAAGCTTGGTTACATTTAGCTGGAACACCCTGTATATATAGCACCGGACGCGCCATTCGGAGGTCGTGGGTTCGGTTCCCCTGGCGGCATGGGGTTGTTTTTTCTTCTGCTTTTCAAATCAATTATCTTGAAGTGATAACACATTCAGTAATACTCTTCATTAATCAACACCGCATAGTAATTAAATATAAAAAAAATCCCCTGTGTTCCTTGGTTTCTGTGGCTGTTGGCTTCTCTTAAAATGTATAACGAGCCCCTCACTTGTCTGCTATATATATATATATATACATGTATATATATAAGAAAAGCGAACAGCCACAGAAACCAAGGGGATTTTCTTTAAATTTAATTTATTTATTTTGTGGTGTTGATCAATTTATATTACTGAAAATGTTATCGCTTAAAGCTAATGGATTAGAAAAGCAGAAGAAAAGACAACCACATGCCGCCGGTGGGATCCGAACCCACGACCTCCGAATTACGCGTCCGGTGCTCTACCGCTGAGCTACGGCGACGGCTGTCAAACCTTCTGCTTTCGGGGGTATTTATGTTTACAAATAACCTAACCTTGGGAGTGTTCACCAGCGCCACCTACGTTCTTAAGCGGCGGACGTAGCACGTCCTGAGCTACCGCTGATGTGACCTAGAATGTCATCGAACGGCGAGGGTGGAAGCTGTGTGAGAACCCTCTTATGCTTCCTAAGGCATCAAGGCTGCCAGAACCGAGGCCCTCGTTAAGCAATTAAGCAGACGAGGAAAGGGGAATAAGTGGCTCGTTATAAATATGAGAAAAGCCAACAGCCACAGAAACCAGGGGGCACAGGGGATTTTAATTTTATTTATTTATTTTTTGGTGTTGATCAATTTATATTACTGAAAATCTTATCGCTTAAAGCTAATATATGTATATAGCAGACAAGTGAAGGGGATTGAGGGGTTCGTTATACATTTTTGGTAAAATGAAATAGAACTGCGCGTGTCATTTCCGACTTTTTTTTTTTTTTTTTTTTTTAATGCGATGTTTATTGCCTCAGGGCATAAAACGGCATGTAATGATAAATGAGGATGCCTAAATGAATGAGTAAAGGTTCGCTGATCTAATGAAATCGAGCAGTGAACGATGATGAGGTCCTTGTGTCCAAGCGGTGTATGACGCACTGTTCTCGGGCGAAAGACCCGCTGCCGCCAGGTGCCGAATTCTTGTAGGCTTCAGCGCCGGGCAAACCCACAGCAGGTGGTGAATGTCGGCCTCAAGATTTCTGTTCTTGCAGACTGGACACCCGGGGCGGGGAAATACACCTTCAAATTGCGGCCACTTTCGTGTAACGGCTGGAGTTAGGGCAACCCCGACCCGGATCCTCCGAAGCGCAACCTCCTCTGCACGGGTAAGACCACGGGGGAGGGTTACCGCACACGGAGGGATTAGAGCACGTGTGCGGCGCCGGAGGTGTTCCTTTTTTGTTAAAAGGAGGGTGGTGTCATCCAGTGTTAGGACTCGAGGCGAAGACGAAGTTGGGGTCACAAGGTGGGTCGCAGAATCTGCACGGCTTTGCGAACTCAGGAGGTCTCGTGGGACCCACTGTATTCGGACAGGTGTATACTAACATTTAGGTTGCATTCACGTTTGCTTTGGAGACGAAATTTCAGTTTAAAAAGCTACAGGAGGAGCCGGGAGGCAACACAAGAATGTGGGGTGCTGTACCTCTCAAAAATAAAATTACAAAACATCAACGGCGCGTAAATAATTTGCCATCTTCACTTGGAGTGATTAATCATTTAGGTTGGATTCTGATAAAAAACACAAGTTAAAATGCGGTCGGACGAGCTTTAAGGCGAAGCTATTAGGAGAAAATATTTATCTTTCGGGCAAACATGGGCTCTCTTTATTGGATGAAGTTCACAGTGGGAAACAAAATTTTCTACCAAATTGCATGGTCGCAGTTTTCCTGTAAATGTCAAAGGCAAAAAAGTGATAAAGGGGGAACTAACAAAAATGCTCATAATCTTCGTTCTTGTAAAATTAGGTTCTAGGCGTTTTATTGCCGTTGGTAACTTTCGTTCACCACCCGCCAAAAATACTTCCGAAAGAACAAGGTTTTCACGTTACTGAATTGTCTCATTGGTCGTTTCGTATTTATTGAATATGAACGCTAGTTTTTCTCCTTTAGTTTCTTTTAATTTTGTTATATAATGAAAAGCCAAAAGAAGTTAACACGTTTATGGAAGCTTCTAGTCAGGGCCGTGCAAGGGAATATGCTAGCTTGAGGAATGGTTAATCTCAGGCGTCGTGTATAAAATGGATCGGTTTGAATGCACTTGAATTAAGCTATCTACGAGTTTATTCCATCTTGTGTCATGGATTATACTTACGGCTAGGTGTATATAATCAGGGGCTGCACTGACTGGTATGCCATTATTACTGCATCGAAACTCTGAGTTATGTTTGCAACAGCGCTGAGTTTAATATTTCGGCAGCGCACCATTTAGGTACAGTTTTTGATGTGTTGTCAAGGGCTTGCTTCGCTCACGTTATTCACTGCATTGTTTAGAAGTGTCGTTTGTGATTCAAATGACAAACGAAATCTAACACAACTAATTTATTTTATGTGGGCAGTCTTCAATAGGAATGGGTAGCTTTTTTTTTTTAGTCAGGTGCTGCGAGATTCTGATGGATGTTTGTAAGAAAAGTGTCATTGCAGGACGCCGCACCGAAACCGCTCTCGCTCGAGATATCAAAAACGAAGTAGTGCACTTCCAGCACGTATTTATTGATCGACTTATAAGGGCAGTAACCGCGGTCACGCTATTGTGGTGCGCCGAATACATTAGAACACGTGGGAACTCGTGCCGCCATCTATTGGCTCTCAAGCAGATATCTTACTGTGCTTTACCTTTCTTGCCGTGAGGTGCCTCTACAAGTCACCTTGATAATAAAGTTGCGAAGAGGTCTGATACCTGCAGAAAGTTGTGGAAAAGTATACAAACGCAGGCAGTCACATTCTGTATAGAAATCGTAAGTGTCAGAGTCGGCCGGTCAAGGTCTATAAGGTAGCGTCCTTAGTTTGGCGGAGTTAGCACACACACCTTACGTTCAATCGCGAGGCGAAGCTACTAGTTTTCACTTACGGGGCGAATATTTAACATATATTTAAATCTTGAATCCGCTTTCATTGACGCTTGAATTGTGCTGATGTTACTACACTTGGAAGAGGTGGGAGTCCAACTTATGGAACTATGAAGCCATCGGTGCCAATTTATCGAGCTAGTATTGATAGAATTTGCAGTGGGAGTCATACCACGTTGTTTCTTTAAATGGTTTCGTTATAAACTCAGTTATACGGTTCTAAACCTATAATTAATAACCTCGAGGTAGCCAGAACCTTCATTGCAGCTTGTGGAGTAATTGGAAGTTCGATACGTCACGTTTGTTTTCAGGCATACACAAGATCCGATTTCTCAACAAATTCTGCACGTTGCTCATTCAGCTTATTTGTTTTCCCAGTTTGTCGTCTCTACAAGCAGCTACATTTATTATTTTGCACGCAATATTCGTTTTCCTCATTTTTAATGGAGTCATATCTTTGTTGGCAGGTTTTGCGAAGAACAGTTTTTAAGAAAAAAAAAACAGAACCAAGAAAATGTGCACCATTCTTGTTCATTACCTTTAAGCCTTTGCACAGATAAACCCATAGAAAATAGGCGGCTCTTTTTTTGTTGTTTTTCTAATAATGGGCCAGATGTACCAGAAACTGCATTTTGAAGCATTTAAGGAGCAAACAAGCTGCAGGCTTACTTGCTTTTCAGCCACAACATCCTATCTCTTTTCAGCACCCACATGCGATATAGTCAGTAGTAATGGCAATACTACGCTCCTTTGCTCGTTAGAGTGCACCATGGAGTGGAGTCCCAAGTAATCTGTTGTAGATGTCTCTAAGTAACCAGTTCTCGATCAGGCTTCATACTACATCATGCTATAATGCAGCCAATGGGCGATATCTGAACCGCCTATTGGACACTGGCTGGAGCCATGCTGCTATCCCGGAATGTGAGATGGCCGTCTAAGCTGTCAACTCTGTGAAAGTGATTATAAGGAATTCAGCCTTTTACTCCCCATTTCGTGTTGACACATCAAACTACTCTTTGGACTTTTGGGTGCAGACTATAAAATACCATTTACATCCCAAAGAGTAGTAATAGTAGAACAACTTTATTGATCGGAAGTATTATGGAGGGAAGCACGGGATATTCGGATAAAGTTCACAGTGCGCTCTCTTCCAGACCGGACGGTATTAAAAACCAATGTGATCGAGAGTGGCTTTGCGCACCCCGCACTTAGCGCAGTTCTGTCTGGTCTGAAGTCTTCCCCGGCAAATTTTAAATAAATGGACGGATTAATAAAGATAACCCAAAAAGCCTATAAAGTGGCATTTAACCTTCCCCACTGCACCACCACAGAAAAATTTCTGCAGCTAGGAATGCACAACACGATCCCAAAAAAGGAATGTGCAAGGCTGGTTCTTTGTGCTTGAACGCTTGACGTTTAATCAGTTCTTATATCACGCTATGCACACGAAAGATTAATGTACCATAAACCCCAATGATCGCGGATTCACAATTGATGCCCACATAACCATGAACAAAGTATATATGTCATCTTCAAAATCTCTTTCAAAATCCTCAAGCCTACTTAGAAGATCCTCGAAACCTGACGAATATGTTTCCGGCATTGCCGTACTCCACTTAGCCCTTACGACACGAATTGTCAACGTGGAGTCGAGACTCTGAAAAGACCTAGGCGGGTTCATCATGTGCTAAAATCTAAAAATGAACAGTAGTGTAAAATGCAGATCAAGCCCTGACTTCAAATCACTTAGGGAGATGCAGAATAGCTCTCCCGGTTACATGCTTGCCGACGAAACCATGTTGCCATAATAGTAGAGCCATAAACCTGAGAAATGGTGATTGCGACTCACGTAGACCTTGGATTATTCAGTGCGGTTTGCGGCCTACTAAGGCCCGTACTTAGGCTCTTCCGCTGCAGGCAGAGAATACAGACACCAGCTTTTTGTTCATTTTTACACTGGTTCTGATTTCTTCTGAGCCGATCGTTTTCAATATTTGATCATTTACACAAAGCATCCTCAAGCGCGGATGGTCTCAGACACAAAAACAAACTAAATAAAGGCAATCCAAGCGGTTCAAAAGAAGACAAACGTTTATTTAGAATGAATGTAGACCAAAATTCGTAGGTATATTCTATGCTGAAGTTCATCTGAACGTAAAAAATTAAGCATTGCTACCAAAATTCAAGTCTCAGTAGCAAAATTGAAGTCCCACCCTGAGGCATTGAAGCTGTTATTTCAAAGACAGTGCGAAGGTACTTTCTCAAAAGGGCTTTCTAAGAAAACATTGATATATTTTGATAGCGGTGTTGAGGAAAAACAAATTGAATTTAAAATTAGAAATTAAAGCTTCTTGGCGAAAGCGCGTTAAAGTGTCTTTGCAAGGCCTTTTTCCTGCTTAGTTTTCCTTTGCATGTGTTGAGAACAGTCTCTATCTAAGTAGTTCGACGTTTAAACCGTGACAGCCATCCCAGAAAACGCGGCTCCTTCAGGCGCTATGCTTTGTTCGGGTGAAAAGAAAG
This sequence comes from Amblyomma mixtum, assembly GCF_055824585.1. Classification (NCBI taxonomy): domain Eukaryota; kingdom Metazoa; phylum Arthropoda; class Arachnida; order Ixodida; family Ixodidae; genus Amblyomma; species Amblyomma mixtum. The sequence goes on from NC_143019.1 coordinate 1,920,646, forward strand.
CCAACCATTTTTACGGCTCCTACCTCGTCCTGATCTTTTTCCTTTGTAGATTTTCGTTGCCAGATGTTTGTGAGATTCTCAGAGAAGGAAAGATTTCTCGTCCATTTAAAAAAAAGGAACTTATTGGAAAAGAGCTTCCCGGTGATACCACGACATGAGGCTACACAAGAAAGGTTTTGCTGCTGCTATTGTGAGACATTCCAGCGGCTAAAAAAGACACGGACCAAGGTAGACGTGACAGGACAAACGCCGGTGTTCGTCCTGTCTCGTCTACCTTCGTCCGTGTCTTTTTTTTGCCGCTGGAATGTCTCACAATAGTACTAGCAACCAACTAACCCAGCTTTCTACACTTAAAGGTTTTGCTGGCTGTACTTTAAAAATATATTGGGCAGATAATTGAAAGAAAAGAACTTTTTATGCCTTGTGACCGGCACAGGTAAAATTGTAGAGCATAATAAGGACATTTTGCCTGAAATTTTCTTACAGCGCAGAATCTCGGATTGAGGCAATTCTTTCGAAGTAACAATTATTACAGAGGAATGCTTTATAGCTTGTGAGCAACAATTACTCTTATTTTGCAACATACATTCTCAGATTATTTAGGTCGCAGAAGTTTGACCACATAGAACTGATAATAATTCGGTTGAACGCATCTTTACATTTATTTATTTATTTATTAAAAATACCTTACAGGGCCCAGAAGGGCATTGAGTAAGGGGGCAAAAACAATAGATTAAGCACAATAGGAACAATGAGTTAAAAACAACGCGTGATCCAGGGCAAAAAGTAAAAACAATTATAAATATACAGGGAAAAACGTAACTACAAGACACACATCAACACGAGCAACAAATATTAAAATAGTAGCAAGAATGCATCGCATGTGCCCAATACACATCTAAAGAAAAAGCAGTAGCCATAAAAAACAAACGAATGGTTGAAATTGCACAAGAAACCAAAACTTAATACAATACCAACGAGAAGAAAAGGGAACCAACGACACAGAACAACCTGTAACAAGACACAATGTCGTTAAAGAAAATGTTTGTGCAGCTGGTCTTGAAATGATTGGTGGTTGCCGATAGATGCGATACAGTTGGGAAGATCATTCCAAAGAATAATGGTTCGTGGAAGTGCAGAAGAATTGAAGGCTAGGGTTCTTCCGTAAATGCGTTTAATGCTATACTGATTATGTAGGCGGCGTGAAATGCGTGAAGGCTCTTCGAGGGGCAAGAGAGATGGCCTGGTGCTGTGACAATATTTATGAAGTAAGCATAAAAGAGCGATGGAGCGACGAATATGTAATGGTTCGAGGGAGATATCAAGTTTGACTTTATTGATGCTGGAATGGGGATGGTACTTCTGTGTGATGAAGCGAGCGGCTCTATTTTGTACGGATTCGAGCATGTTGATTAGGTAATTTTGATAAGGGGACCACGTAGGTGAAGCAAATTCTAGTTGAGGACGCACGATTGTTAAGTAAGGAACTTTTCTCACGTTATTAGGGGCGGTTCGCAAGTTCCGGCGCCTGTACCCAAGTGATCTTAAAGCTTTGGCACAGATGGATTGAATGTGTGTGGCCCATGAAAGATTATCCGTAAGGTGAATACCTAAATATTTATAAGATAAGCCCGAGAAACTACAGTATCTTCAATGGAGTACGAGCAATTAGAATTAGTACGCTTGCGGGTGAAAGAGATAACCTTGCATTTAGATGAGTTGAGCATCATTTGCCATTTACTAGACATATTTGAAATTAAGTTCAGGTCAGTTTGGAGAGCAAGGTGATCATTCATAAAATTAACGGGCCGGTAAATGATGCAGTCGTCAGAAGAGTCGTATAGAAGAAGATATGTCTGTGGGCAAGTCGTTAATGTATATTAGAAACAATAAGGGGCCAAGAACACTGCCTTGGGGTACGCCAGAGACCTACATCACAGAGTGGGGAGGTGAAATTGTTAACTGTAGTGAACTGCAGGCGAAATGAAAGAAAGTTACGTAGCCATGACAGTGTTAAGTATAATACATTAATCATACATATGACTATAATAATAATGACTATATTACATATGACTAAGGAAGAAACCCCGGTGTTCTCAGTAATATATGTCTATTATTCAAAATAAATGACCTGACAGGTGTGATTTCTACAATTTACACTGATTACAAGCATTTACGTTGATTATAAACATCAGCACGCGAAAATCGTAATTTCGGTGTTTGAAGCTAAGTCTGTATTTCAGTGTTCAGAAACAATCCATAACGGAATTAATGTTTTACCTATTAGCCACTAAATTAATATCTCTAAAAATGTAATTCAAGATAATAGAAAGCTGGGCGATTTGGACGTTGTTCACGATGTTTTTGTAGGCACAAAAATACAAGGACGACGGCAACAAAGACGCAGCACAACTGGTTTTGAGAAGGCGCGTGCTCGTTGTCTTTTTTCATCCCAAAATTCCCTGCGACAACACTACCAAGAACAAGAAGTTGAAATCAACCAAAGGAAGACATGTTGCCTAGCTTCTCGGCACAAGTCTGTTGTGTTAGCGCAGCGTAAACGATACAAACACTCAAGTAAATGTAAGGGCTCTACGGTATTCGTGTATTTATGTCGCAACACAGCCCACATTCTCTAACAACTGTTGTGTAGCACGTGGATTGCTGACAATGACTGTTTATTCTGCAGCATCACGTAGGCGAGAAAACGCGTAACGACGTACGGTTACCGCCGGATTAACTGAAGCCTTATCAAATTGGCCGTAGTCGCTTCGTCTGCCTCGTTAGCTAAAATGGCTGAGTACGTCATCTTGACTACGGGGGGTACCGCCTCGCCGATTTTTTAATAATTAATCTATAATTCCGGCTATCTCTTTGCACGATCACTGTAACAAAACATAGAAATTAGACAAAAATGCACACTTGTTTACAAGATGAGATGTGGAATATCTGATTTAGCGGTATTGATTGCCCTTTATGGTTTTGCAGTGATCGCCTCCTATTGCGCCTCTAATGCACCTCTGGATGTGGTTTTCCCGTCACATTTTCGGGCGACTCCGGCATGGGCCTCTGTGGGTAGATGGCTCCGGAAGCGGGAGGTGGTCGGAAAGTGCAGCTGGGTGGTCAAGTGGTGGGGAGCTGAGAATTTATTTCACACTCCCTTTTTTGTTTGGATGCCGCGTGGGTTCCGTGAGCCCAGCACCAGGCCACGCTTTGGCTTTTGCCCAAAGGGGAAAATAAGGGGCCAACCAACCGGCCGGCAGTGGGAGGTGATCTGCCTATATCTAGGCCACGGCGGCTGTTAAAGGGTCACACGTTAGCGCATCCTGATAGTCCTCCTACTTCAAAGCATCAGGATGCTTTGAAGTAGGAGGAATTGGTGAGTGAACCAAACAGCCCATTTAATCCCTGGAAAGCCTAGCGCCAGGCCTGGGCAAAGCTTGTCCCCATGAGAAAACTGCACGGCAACCGGCAGCACTGAGGATCGCACCTCGCACCTCCCGAATACGAGGCAGATGATCAAAGCACTTGGCGGTCGCTGAGGTTTTGCCGGTGGGCGTCGGTAGGTGCACTCACTAGAGGGTGCTCACAGACACACACGCATGCATGCATGAAGGCACACACGCATGCACTTACGCGCGCATCAACAGACAGTGATAATTTGCCTAAAGAGGCTGCTGAAACAATAAAAGGAAACAATGAAGTAGGACACTCTGGTGGGCTAGTTTGTTCATTTGAAGCGAACGAGTAAAACTGCTCGAAGTGAACGAGAAGAAAGGCACACCTTGCTTGTGCTAGTGTGTGCCTTTCGTTCCATTCCCTTTGCGCAGTTTCATTTTGAAACAGTGGCACAAGGGGTGTAATCCGCTTCACTGAACATAGGCTTTCATCGCAGAGAAGATTCAAGACAAGACATATTAGTGATTTTTTTTCCGCCAGGTCATTCTGAATTGCTTTGGTTTTAAAGCCCGAAAGCGTTAGGTGTTGGTTTGTTTTCAATGACACAACGTTGTTTCTTTGTGCATATCTCTTGTTTAAAATGATTTATCACGATTGCTGGCTGCGTTTAATGTTTAATTTTTTGGTAGAAATACAAACCTTATTCAACAACCGATGCAGTTTATTTTCAATGATTAGAATAACGAATCTTGAAAGCGTTTCAATATTAGTTTTTAAAAGGCTTGAAATCTAAGCATTACAGAACATTTCCATCTGCTTTCTTTCGGGCACCTTTAAATCAAGTTATGTCTGCCTTTGTGAGCGGGTGCGACACGTCATTAGCATTCTCGAGTTACGGGCTAACGTAAATCGCGTCAGCCAAACGTTCAGTAGCCTTTCTGTAGTGTAACCCGTCCCAGAAATGAAGTAAATCCTACCTTAGAAAGCATCTACTATATTTTTTAGGGGCGAAAACTGGGACTGTGTTATTAAAACTAGTCGAGAAAGAGAAAGTAAGAGTGTTCATTAAAGAAAGAGTCATAATGTCGCGTTATGTCGTTGATGCCAAGTGCCCTTTTCTTTTACTTCCCTTACAGCCAAACTTATTCCTGCCTCAAGTTCCATCCGTAAAAAATATAGCACCATTACCATGATTAAAACTTTCTTCCTGCGAGTTGTCTCTCGCAGACGTGACATTCTGCTACGCTTCCTTTTAAATTTTTCCTCTCCAAGTCTCTTTAGCCGTGTAGAAATTTTTAAGCAGGAGTGAAATCCCACAATGAGGGGATTATACGTGCTTGGCAAGAGCCGTTCTCTTTTCCTAGCTTTTAGTGAGCGGAGAAACCAGTCCTGTCCGCAGCTAGGCCCAAATTAACTGTCACCGCCAGCCGCAAGTAATTAGCACTGAACATCGATTGCAGTTTTATGTAGCTCGCTTACTCACAATATGTGCTCATTGCTTTGAGCGTTCTTGCCGCGACCTTTAGTTACTGTCCAACCTACATTCGAGTGACGCAAAATCTTTAATCAAGACCGTTTATTAGTGGAATACGTCACTCTCCGCCGAAGATACCCCGTCGCGCTCATATTCTCTCTACGCGTGTAAAACTTCGGTTTGTCTTGTATAAAATGTTCCGACTCATTATTATTTCGAAATCTTGTCGAACGTACTCAGTTACAGAGAAGTTACATTAATGTGCAAAGCGATCTCTACTCATCAATTACAACGGGCATCAATGCGTAGATTTGAACATGGGCTACACTGGTTTTGTGCTTCTCCGATTGTCTTTAGCTGGGACAGGGTAGTTAAAGTGGACTATGATTATTTTTTTTCTCGTAAGTTCGCTGTCTGTAACCTTTGATTTCTTCGCATAATCTCTTACCGTGACGCAAGGACATCCACCATGCCGCGTGAATGAAAGAATTATCACCACGGAAATCGAAAACAAGCCGTTTTGGGCTGATTTGTGCACTCTAGTGTAGGACTGTTTGCTATGTATGCTGTTAAGGCAGATTGACGTATTGTATCTTGAGGCTGTATCTTACCAGTACTCACCTATGCGGCAGAAACGTGGAGGCTAACAAAGAGGGTTCAGCTTAAGTTAAGGACAACGCAGCGAGCTAAGGAAAGGAAAATGATAGGTGTAACGTTAAGAGACAGGAAGAGGGCAGAGTGGCACAGGGAACACACACGGGTTAATGACATCCTGGTCGAAATCAAGAGGAAGAAATGGGCTTGGGTAGGGCATGTAATGCGAAGACAACGTAACCGCTGGTTGCTAAGGGTAACGGACTGGATTCCAAGAGACAGCAAGAGCTATCAGGGAGCGGCAGAAAGTTAGGTGGGCGGATGAGATGAAGCTTGCGGTGATAAGGTGGCCGCAGTTGACACACAACAGGGTTGATTGCAAAGATCTGGAAAATGCCTTTTTCTTGCACGGGGCATAGTCACGTTAGTGATGATGACGCATTGCAGTGGCTTTCTGAGCACGATCTTGCGGATGTTGGCTCTGCGCTTCTGCGTACAACTTCTGCATCCGCTCCTTGGTAACCCCGAGGCCTCGTCTCTAGGCGTGCGGCGCTGTACAATAAGGTTTACCCAGTATCGCGACCATCCTGTGAGGTTACAACACCCACACTGTATTACCGCACTCCAGGTTTCAAGCCTTGCGCAATCCTTTCCTTCACGGTACTGTCCAGGTATCCACTAGCTGAATGCTGCCTAGAGCCCCACTCTTTTTGGCTGTACTACAACAGGTGACTCAAGAAAGCCCGCTGCTCATTCTTAAAAATACTTTTGTTCGGGCAAAGCTGCGGATATATACTAGCCGTTTGCCCGCACACAACCGCCCTGGCTTTCTCAGGGTGCTGCACGGGAATCCAATATGGCGGTTGCTCGCAATTCACCTTCATGTAGCCCCCGCCTTTCATGCACAAACTGCATGTTTTGCCACTGCGAAGCTCACGCTTAGCCCTTTTCTTTTCCTAGCCCTTTCAACAAAACCATGTATGTGTTGATTATCGCACTTATGCGCACGCTGCCCCCCCCCCCCCCCCCCACCCCTTCCCCTAAAAAATATCGGCTGGCGTACAACAGTCAATCTGGAGACCAAGCACCAAAACCGCAGCACATGTCGCTCTGAATACAGGCTGGTATGTCCGGTTCGAGCTCTGTACCGGACTAGTCTGTCCGGTTTGAGCTCCGTCCCGGACTGGTCTGTCCGGTTTGAGCCTCGAACCGGGAATGGTCTGTCCGGTATGAGCTCCATACCGGAGCGGTCTGTCCGGTTTGGGATCGATACCGGACCGGTATGAAGCGGTATAGCCATCAAACCGGACGGGTCTCGCCGGTATGAGAGTGATACCGGACCGGTATGAAACCGATATGTTCCGGTAAAATCCGGTTTGCCGCGATACCGGATTTTTCAGTAGGGTTTTACTCGTGAACGTGGTGTTGATGCTCCGGAACTTCGCTTCCTCGTTCATCCGTTGCTTTGATTTGGCCCCAACAGGGCAGGGCTTTTATTTGTCCGGGGGAGGCATTCGCGCACTACATTCAGCATTGCGTTCATTCGGAGACTTTCTTTTTCTTCCATTCGGCCTCTATTGCCAGATACAAAGCCAGGCTATCTTCCTAAGGCGGCCATACAGGGCGCCGATGTGTGATCCCGATGGATCGATGATCCATTAGCGCAGGAAGCTTGGGAGGCGTGTTTATTACAGCCTCAAGCTTGGTGTGTATTTGCGCGGCCATACTCGAGTGATGTTAGCGCTTTGGTTGCTCTCGCTTTTCTGCCTGCGCTCATTCGCGCTATCGGAGCCAAACACGTACAGCTCGTTACTCGGATTTGCGTCAACGGAAGCTACGACGGTGTTTACTTGGGCTGCCCCACTCGCTATGGATATATGCTCTACCGGAGGTTGGGTCTTTGTTTTTGAATTGATCGCTGTTTTTTTTCTAGTTGTCATATGGTGCTAGGATACCAATGCCTGCACTTCCAGATGTACTTCCAGCAAGCTGACACCGTAGCCTATGCGCTTCGTGTAACAGGAGCAACGTATCAGCGAAGTAAACTTAGCTTGCGGACTACAACTTGTTTTTCTTTGGGACGAATGTTAGCAGCCGGAACTCCTGAAGCTTCGTAAATCTATAAGTTCGAGCGATTAGCCGTCAACCGACGTAGGTGGTGCAAATATACCGGATAGTAGACTGGCTGACGATCTATAGTCTGTCATTTTCACCAAGCCCAAATCACGGCTGAAACTGTCCCAGCTAACAAGCATGGGGCTCCGAACGTTCCGAAAAAGAAAAAAAAAACTCTTTCATGAACGCTGGAAAAATCTGCACAAGCTGAGAAAGCTGCAAGATATTTAGAAAAGCAAAAGATGAATTACGTGCTTGACGACTGCGTGGTGCCATTGATAACAAAAACACCAACGAAGGGATCTGTGGCAGGAGTTTATTTATTTATTTATTTATTTATTTATTTATTTATTTATTTATTTATTTATTTATTTATTTATTTATTTATTTATTTATTTATTTATTTATTTATTTATTTATTTATTTATTTATTTATTTATTTATTTATTTATTTATTTCACCTTCAGGGCGTACAAAAGCATTGTAGAGGGGAGCGGCAGAAATACAAAGGACATTATGCAATTTGGTTAATAAAAGGAAACAGAAAAAAATAAAGGCAACAACAACGACGAAAAAAGAACAAAAACGGCACGTATTCAAAGCACACGGGTAGGTTAAAAATGCGCAATAGTTTGGTTGAACAGAATGCAGCAGAGTACAGCATCAACGTAAAAAAAAATGAAGGAACAGTCATACAGAACATGATAAGAGCCAGAGCAAGTTTTAAAAATAAAATAAAAAAGGGCTTCAAAATATGTTAGCAAGGCAGATTCCACCTAAAAATAGGTAATGAAAGAGTAAAAAAGCAATAGCAGCAAACGAGTTTGTTTCTTTACCCGAACAGTAGCACAGAAATGTCATCTCACCCTACTTAATCGGAGGTGTTTGGTTCAGTGACTGATACTGCTGCTGTTCAGCTGTTGTTGCTCGGCTGCAAGGTTGCAGTTATTGTTTTATCGTTTTTTCTGTACGTAACTTCGACTACAAACAGCACAAAGCACTGTTTAAGCACGCCTCTTCGTTGACGACTTATACCACAGCTTTTCTTCGACTTCTGCGTGTTTTGTGCTCGTCCTTCATAGAGCCGAGTTTATTTTCTTTGGAGTTATGGTGAACCACCGAACCCAGGAATGCGCATTCTTCAACAATGGAGGAACCTGTTTGGCCTCGACATATGTAGCATTGACATATGACATATTGACATATTTAGCATATAACAAACGCCTGACGGTGTGCTGCTTTATACAGCGTTGTAATTCGGTGCGCAGTTCTTCATCGTCATAAGGAGGCACTATGAAGGGGTTTCGTGCTGCTTTTAATAATTCAGGTAAACTTAGTCAAAAATCCATGGTAAAACAGCGCGGAAAAAACACGAGGACGGAACAAACACGACAACACGAGCGCTGAGTTTCAACTGACGATTTATTAATGAGGGCTTACTAATGCATGCTCTACCCCCTTTGTCAATGTGATATGCCTCTACTATTTCCCTTACTATGTGATCCTTATATTTGAAGATGACGGATGTCTGATGAAGCAATGGGGCGCACGTGTGCTCAGGTTGCCTGCAGTGAAGCGCCAAATTCGAACCGGCTGCCTTGTCCAAAGAATTATGGTGCTCCCTCAGGCGTTCGTTTAGACATCTCCCAGTCTGGCCAACATAGTGATAATGAGGGCTTACTAATGCATGCTGTACCCCCTTTGTCAATGTGATATGCCTCTACTATTTCCCTTACTATCTGATCCTTATGTTTGAAGATGACGGATGTCTGATGAAGCAATGGGGCGCACGTGTGCTCAGGTTGCCTGCAGTGAAGCGCCAAATTCGAACCGGCTGCCTTGTCCAAAGAATTATGGTGCTCCCTCAGGCGTTCGTTTAGACATCTCCCAGTCTGGCCAACATACCACCCACCGCAAGAAAGGGGAATCTTATAAACAACACCCTCGACGCACTCAACCCTCCTCTCTACGTGTGCTGTGGTACAACCACCACCGATCCTCCTTCCTAGTAGGGTCTCTCGCTTCCGCTGCACAGCTCGGCAAATGTTGCTTAATTTTCTGCGAGACGAAAATACCACATCAATTTGAAATTTTCGCCCCACTTTCTTCAAACGGTGTGAAAATGCGTGGACGTATGGGATGACAGCTATCTTCCGGCTCTTTGAGACTTCATTCGCCTGAGGAACACGCTTATGGTCCGATTTGATTTTGGCAACCAACCTTTCGCATAACCTTCCAATAGTTGCCTCAGGAAAACCAGCGTGCTTAAGCCTGGAAATTTGGCCTTCCACTCCTTCCTCAATACGATGGACACACGACTTGGTCAGAGCGGCGCTAACACAAGACAAGGCGATGCCTTCCTTTACCAGCTTGGAATGCCCGGACTGAAAACTGAGTAAGGGCTTTACGGAGCGAGGCGAATACAACCAGCAAACGTGTCCGGGCTCAAGTCTCAGCTCCACATCCAAAAACTGAATCCTACCTTGTTTAACGTTCTCCATGGTGAAAGCAAGTCCATGACCATTTCTGACAAATGTGTTCACGACATCCTGCGTGCATTCTTCGTTTTCTACAAAAACGAGGTAATCGTCCACGTATCTGTGTACTTTCAGTACGCCGTCCGGCAACTCTCTTGCAATTGCTTTGTCAATTCTACTAAGGAACAAGTCGCTTAAGGAACAAGTCGCGTGGCTCCGCTGCTAAGCGACTTGTTCCTTAGTAGAATTGACAAAGCAATTGCAGGAGAGTTGCCGGACGGCGTACTGAAAGTACACAGATACGTGGACGATTACCTCGTTTTTGTAGAAAACGAAGAATGCACGCAGGGTGTCGTGAACACATTTGTCAGAAATGGTCATGGACTTGCTTTCACCATGGAGAACGTTAAACAAGGTAGGACTCAGTTTTTGGATGTGGAGCTGAGACTTGAGCCCGGACACGTTTGCTGGTTGTATTCGCCTCGCTCCGTAAAGCCCTTACTCAGTTTTCAGTCCGGGCATTCCAAGCTGGTAAAGGAAGGCATCGCCTTGTCTTGTGTTAGCGCCGCTCTGACCAAGTCGTGTGTCCATCGTATTGAGGAAGGAGTGGAAGGCCAAATTTCCAGGCTTAAGCACGCTGGTTTTCCTGAGGCAACTATTGGAAGGTTATGTGAAAGGTTGGTTGCCAAAATCAAATCGGACCATAAGCGTGTTCCTCAGGTGAATGAAGTCTCAAAGCGCCGGAAGATAGCTGTCATCCCATACGTCCACGCATTTTCACACCGTTTGAAGAAAGTGGGGCGAAAATTTCAAATTGATGTGGTATTTTCGTCTCGCAGAAAATTAAGCAACATTTGCCGAGCTGTGCAGCGGAAGCGAGAGGCCCTACTAGGAAGGAGGATCGGTGGTGGTTGTACCACAGCACACGTAGAGAGGAGGGTTGAGTGCATCGAGGGTGTTGTTTATAAGATTCCCCTTTCTTGCGGTGGGTGGTATGTTGGCCACACTGGGAGATGTCTAAACGAACGCCTGAGGGAGCACCATAATTCTTTGGACAAGGCAGCCGGTTCGAATTTGGCGCTTCACTGCAGGCAACCTGAGCACACGTGCGCCCCATTGCTTCATCAGACATCCGTCATCTTCACTGGCTAACCGCGAAATCACCTTTTTGGAGCATTCATTTGTAGATATGTAGAGTTAATATTTTTCAGTGATGATGCAGTGTTTTTTTGTTTTGTTTTGTTTAGTGTTTGGCGGGAATGCTATATATGTACACATGTGCGTAATAAATCGTCAGTTGAAAGTCAGCGCTCGTGTTGTCGTGTTTGTTCCGTCCTCGTGTTTTTTCCGCGCTGTTTTACCATGGATAGTAATAACCAACTTGCCCACCTTTCTGTACTTTTAGTCAAAAAGATTGGCTTAAATCGAGTGAATTTTTGATAGTGACTTTGTAGTTGTGACCAGGTGCTACGAACCCCTAAAGTATGTAGAATTAGGAAACTGGCTATTATCTAGTGTTTAGTAGCTTCTTTCCCAGCCTCATATTTCTCATTAAAAGATGGCAGGTTTAAGCGCATACTTTACTGCCTGAAACGACGCTATGTGGGTGACACTATTACGTACAAAGTTCTAGTCGGGATATGCCGCATACAGGCTAACCCACCTATGTCGAAGTTCGACGACTTAAAAAAATGACAATTTTTTTTATTTAACATAGTAATATAACTTTTGGAATTCTGAATCATCTGTTTTGTTGATCATTGTATATCTCTCAACGAAGACCGCACCATATAGTCGCACCATATATATAGGAGTGACTAGGTAAATGCAACACGTAGTGCGTCTGGTAAAACATGAAGCATTTCACATGGACCCTGATGTCGCATTCCTCATCAGGTGTGCTGAACTTCTCGTGACCGTGTGCAAATCCTGTATTCTTTTTTGGCACAGTCTGACAATCTCAACGTGATTGTGATTGAGAAACTATACACCGACAACACGACGCTCGCAGAGGGAAATGTGTAGAGCCTTAGGAGCATTATCTAACACGCGCAGGTTATTATGGAGTACATGGGTGACACTGTGCGGGGAAGAGAAGACTCCGCGCCAATCACACGCAGGCGTCACTTGTACCCAACCCGTGTTGCCCAACCCATGCAGCAATCAGTTACAGCTAGGTAGGGTTCGGGCGAAATAGGCAGATGCCGAGTTCATTGGCATTCATTTATTAGTTTAAGCACAGAATAAAAAGCACTATGCGGCAGCAAAGTGTCCAGTCCTGGAAAGAAACAAAGGCACGAGGCTTACCATGGCCATCGGTCGACCCACGGCTCACGAGTAGGGGTGGGCACCAGCGTCAGGCGAAGAGGGTTGTTCAGCGGTCCATGGCGACAGAGCTCCTTCCCGCGCAATCGCCGCATTTTAATGCCTCCCGACTAATGTTCTAGGTGCTAATCGTTCGGTGTCGCTTGGGCAGTGTTTGCCGCCTTTTCCCTTGCGTGAGCGGCCAGCGCGTCACTGCGGTATCGCGATGGCATCCAGGAATGGAAGGGGAAGCAGGTGGGCCCTTTTTTGCTCCCGGGTGGATCGCGCGATTCGCATTTTGGCGTTCACACGCTTTACGCTCGCTGGTGGAGGAATGGGCTACGCGGGCGTCCCGCAAGAGTAAACTGCTAAGCTTGTTGCGACACCAAAAGTGCAATGAGGCATTTAAGGCAACTTACGAGCGGTAATGCGAGAGCATTTGTGCGTGCATTATAGCGCCATCTGCTGGACGAGTGTCGTACATTGCGAGGAGGGTTTTCAGTGGTTGTCGCATGATGGCGCTATGACATGCCAAGGAAGAAGTCGATGTGCCGGAAACGTACGTTTGTACTGTGCTATTTGCGGCATCTGTATTATATGTGCTCATAATTACTCATGTTGGCTTCTGAGACAACTCTGCATTCACTAGACACGCCTTTTCCCAACTGTACGCGTCGAACAGCACCAGCACACTCAGATTTTCCTTTTCGGCATAGTTTCCATGTAATAAAATGTAAATGAAAAAAAAAAGAACCTTCGGGCTGCAGTGGAGTCCTCCTCGTCTTTGATTGCCCGGGTTCGATTGCCACCTATATCAAAGTTTTCTTTTTCATTTTCATTCATTGCCAGTTCGTGTCTTTTTCGATTATGAACGATAGATTACGGCATATACGGGCTAAAAGCTGCGTGAGCATTCTTTACTTCCGCAAATCCATCTCATGCACAATGAAATAAAGTTTCCTTTCTGCTAGATATCAGCCCCGCCTAGAGAAAATTTCTTCCTGACCTCTACCGCATGATTTCTATCTAGCCTCAAGTAGCCGAATACCGTTACTAGGAGCTTCCTCCCCCAGTGCTCACCGTTCCCCGTGCTTTTAACAATAAGCTTAAACTCTGCACCAAAGCTTTGAGGGCACAGCTCGGCATTTTTTTTCTGTAGTGCCCCCTCTCAGTTACTTATGTTCAGTTGGAGTCCTAGCAGGACTACTACCTGAGTGGATTAGAGGGTCCAGGGTTACTGTAAGGTGACCGTAATATCTGACGCTCGCGTTATTTACCGGCTCCACAAAGCGCTTGGCAGTAGATTCACTCTCACACCCTTCGTAAAAAAAGTCGATTCCGCCATTTCCTCCAAATGAAGCGCAACGGCGTGGAACACAACAGCCGTTTCGTTGTCTTAACAGAGAAGTCCGCTTGTGATAATGCGTTACAGCCGCACGATGCGTCATTGCGATTTACGCAGCCACTTAGGCAAGACTGCATATTTCTAGGTCAATAAAATATTGCTTGAACGATTTACAAAAATGTTTTCAACTTAAAGTTCAATGCAGGACTCTGAAACGGCGCCTCTCTGCTCAGTGGATCCGTTTCTTCCAGTTGTATATCACGTAGCATGAAAAAGGTCGTCCCTTTTCTCCTATCAGCATGCTCCAGACGACTTCGCAACTTTCTTGTTTAAGTTTCAAACCAGACTTTCAAGTCCTTCTAAGACGGTCTTGTATATAAGATGCCTCTGAACTCGACACACTTGTCTGACGACCGTCTGTGACGGCAGTATTTGGACTTTACTGGGAATGGTGAAGGCGTTTCCTCGCTATATTGAGACAGATTGCGTAAACAGGATCTCTGCGCGCAGCTCAGATCCGCAAACAAGCAGCGGAAACCACTATCTCTGGCAAACAACTCTGACTTCAGTGCAGCTTGGCCCCTGAAATAGCATCCCAATCCGCGTAGACTGTTTGCCGTTTGGGCAACCGCGTGGCTCAGTGGCTATTGCGCTTGGCTGCTGACAGATCCCGGCCGCGGCAGTCGCATTTCGACGGAGGTGAAATGCTAGAGGCCTGTCTACTCTGCGATGTAAGCGCGCGTTAAAGAACCTCAGCTGGCAGAAATTATGTGGAAACCTCCATTACGGCGTCCTTCATAGCCTGAGTGGCATTGGACTCTAAACGAAACCAAACTGTTTGCAGCTTTGCTTGCACATTTATAATAATTTACTTTTACCTCGTCGATTTGATCAAGAACCGCGGCAAAATAGTGAAAGGTGGCAGCACAAACCAGTAAAGTGCATGTGGACCTCTAAGAGAAGGTTGCATTTCAAAGTGTGCCAGACTATTGCTTCATATCTAAGATTCTTGGGGAAGAGTTTGTAATATTGAGAAGTTGCAAGGTGCCGGTATAGAAATATTCAAAGCAATGGTTCATTTTTCCCATGGACAGTCAAATCTTTCTTTTATAATGTTTTCGTCACTAGGATCGAGCAGTTAAGACTGTCATAGAGAACCAATTAATGGTTTTGAAGTTAGCAAGTATGTTCAAGGCGAAAAATTCAAGCCTGCCGACGAGCGATCTGCGGATATAATGATTGTTATATTTAAATCTTACAATACATGAAAAAAATTGCGGCCTAAACAATTTCCCGTTCAAAAATGCTTTTGTCCCAAATTATTGAGTACGACTAAGCAAGGCGTCTTCAAACTATTGTTCTTTCAAGTGCAACAACCGTCCATTGAAAGTTATCGGAACTACGAATAGATATCACGGACACTGAAAAACCGAAATGCTGGAGGATACAAGTCCTTCCGTGATGATTGTAGCCACACATTGCAAGAGGCGGTGCTGGTGCTGTGACAAAGAATTTTATTTTTAGGTAACGAACAGCGGAATGCGTAGTGCAGAAGCACTTCAGCCCGCATCGGTTTGATTTATTGGTTTATGTGGGTTTAACGTGCCAAAGCGATTCAGGCTATGAGGGACGCCATAGTGAGGGGCTCCGGAAATTTCCACCACCTGGGGTTCTTTAAAGTGCATTGACATCGTACAGTACACGGGCCTCTAGGCCGGCGCGGCCGCGATCGAACCTGCATCTTTCGGGCCAGCAAGCCGAGTGCCGTAACCACTGAGCCACTGAGCCACCAGTAGTGGTGAAAAACTTTTATTGCGAAAGCAATAGTACGCTAGGTTTTGAGCCGCCAGCGTGGTCCCGGCGGTAACCACGTTTTACCTTTAGACCACCCCCGTAGTGACGTCACACCGAGCGGAGGAAAAACTGGCGACCAGCTCGGCTCGTCGGCGCGGTCCCAAGGTGACCACGCCGCGCCGCGCACCTGTGCTGCGCGCCGCAGCCGCGAGGAGGCGGTCGCTGTGGTGACGTCACACCAAGCGGAGAGAAAACTGGATACCAGCTCGGCTCGTTGCCGCAGTTCCAGGGTAACCACGCCGCTGCTGCTCTCTCTCTCTCCTTCCCTTCCTCTCTCTGAGAGAAGATTACGTGTGGATGTGTCTATATATAAGGTGTTTAGACCAAGGCCTCGTTTGCTTTCGCAACCTACCGGGCTGAACCAAGCTAAGCCTCTGCCAATTTTTTAATATTCAGAGAGAGTTTGCGGATCAGAAGACCCCTCTACATGGTCGATATCCTTAGTCCGGAACACCGCACGACGAGGCCCCGTCGCGCGCCCGCTTTACTAGAGCCCTTTGGGACTCCAGAGTGGAGCAGTTGAGGAGGGCAGTCTCCCATGCCTCTCGGGTGGGAGAAGGGGGAAGGCGAGCATTCTGATTACATGCCCACACCATGTGAAAGATATCGCAGGTCTCTCCACAGTGCGGGCAGCGCCCATCTGTGTTCGGATTAAAGTGTTTGGCGATGGCAGGACAGACAAGAGTTCCTGTATGGAGCCACCGCAGAGTTAGCTCCTCCGCCTTACTCAGCCCCTTGGCAGGTGCCGGGCAGAGGCGGTGGCTCTCGCAGTAGTGAATTAAGATTTCGCAGAACCTCAGCAGCAGTTTATGAGCTTCTGAGCCAGGAGAGCTAGGATGAGGAGCCCAGTGTGTGAGCGCTCGGGCGGCCGTATCAACGGCCTCAGTTCCTCGTAGACCCTGGTGACCAGGAGCCCAGATTACCTTTGTGCGAGTCGGATCGGCGGGAGCCCGTCTTAGAATTTGGGAAGCAAGAGGTGATATTTCCCCTGCAAGATTGTGTTCACAGGCCCGGAGGGAGTCTGTGATGACCGTTCTCGATTTTGGATCGGCGGCAGCGAGAGCAACTGCAACTTCCTCCGCTCGCGTTGAATTTGGGGCCCGAAAGGATAGCCATTGACATAGAATACCCGGTGGTCTACGGCAGCCGTGTAGAATCCTGAGGGAGACGGCCCTGTGATGTCCACGTAGTAGACGCCCTCTTTAGATCCATATTGCCTGCGCGTGAACCCGCGCTTGTCGTCTGCCTTCGTGTGAAGTTATGTCCATGTTTCGTGGGAGCGTAGCGACCAAGACCATACGGTGCCACAGCACCGGGATGTTCTCCGTCTCCTCTGGTATACATGAATGTTGGATGTGCAAGCGGCTGAGCACGCGGCGACCAGGAGCCGTCAGCGAGAGCCGCGTGTACTGGTTCACGAGGTCAGCCTCCCGCAACTCCTGATAGGGGTT
This sequence comes from Amblyomma mixtum, assembly GCF_055824585.1. Classification (NCBI taxonomy): domain Eukaryota; kingdom Metazoa; phylum Arthropoda; class Arachnida; order Ixodida; family Ixodidae; genus Amblyomma; species Amblyomma mixtum. The sequence continues at coordinate 1,937,659 of NC_143019.1, forward strand.
AACCTCTCCCAACGCCTTCAGTTTGGCGTTGGAGGTAGCCACCGGGATGTCCAGTGCTCGCTTTGTTGCCTTTATGATGACGGCGTCAATGCGGTCGTCGTCTTGTTTGGTGGTGCGTATGTATGGCACGGCGTAGAGGATCCGGCTGGACACGAAGGCATGGGCTTACCGTAGTGCGTCCGTGCCCCGCAGACCACCCCGCTTGTTGGAAACGCGGTGGATCATGCGCCCTACCTGTTTACCTATGCACTTGAGTTTCGCTTGAGTTTCGCTATAGTAGAGTCCGGCCTAAGCTTGTTATTGATGAACAGACCCAGGATCCGGAGCTCTGCCACTTCTCTGATCGGACCGCCCGACAAGAGATATGTGTAGAGACGTGTTGTCCTTGGTATTTGTCCTGACATGCAGAAGCTCTGATTTGGCGGGAGCACATTGAAGATCACAGTCGGCAGCATATGCATCGACTATGGATGCTGCCTGCTGAAGGCGATCCTCCATCTTCCAAGGATCCCCTTGGTGGTCCAGATTGTAATATCGTCAGCGTAGAGCGCGTGTTTTATGCCCTCTTCCTAAGCCAGTTGGTCGGAGAGGTGGATCATGGAGATGTTGAAAAGGAGCAGTCATAACACCGCCCCCTGTGGTGTACCCCGTGTACACATAGCGTACGGGCGAATCGAAATGGCGCAGAATGGGCGGCGCCGTGAGGAGGCGGTGCAAGGTGTTGTATGCGTCGTCGCACGCTGAAGACCACAGTGATAAATCCGCACCATTCAGATCATCGGACGCATCTTCTGCGCAAACATGATGATGACCAACTGGAGGACATCCACCATAAAGTCATCAGGCGGGTTCTCGACCTCCCGGTCCCCACGTCCAACAAGCGACTTCTGGCCTTGGGCGTGGTAAACACATTCCGGGAGCTACGAGAAGCCTACTTAGTCAACCAATACAGGGGTCTTGCACAGACCACGTCCGGTCGCCGCCTCTTGGACCGGCTACACATCAAACATGACTACCATATTGAGGAAAGGGACAGAGTGCCAGAACCCTGGAGACGCACCCTCCGGGTCCGACCCCTTCCCCGCAACATGTCGAGAGAAGACCATAGCGGTCGTCGCCAGGCGCGTGCGGAAGCGTTGGCCGATACTATGGTAACCAACAACATGTGTATTACGTGGACGTTGCCGACCCACACCACGGGGGGTGGTACACGGCCGCAGTCGTAAACAACGCAAACACAGTTAACGGGCTCACTTTCAGAGCCTACAGCGCAACACACGCGGAGGAGATTGCCATTGCTCTGGCTCTCACTACTCCCAAGTCGAAACACATCATCACCGACTCGCGAGGGGCCTGTCGAAACTATGAGTTGGGCTGGGCTCCCCCGCTTGCCTGGCGCATACTAAAATATAACTGCCGATGCGAAGCTCCAACTCCGCGTAGCCTGATTTGGGCCCCCGGTTACCAGGGACTCCAAGGAAACGATCAAGCCGATCAGGCCGCCCGCGCACTCTCTCCCCGGGCTATCTCCCTGTCCTTGGAAGCCTACTCCCAATCAGACAATCTGGCCCTTACATTCGAACACATCACCGATTACTAGAAGGAGGACCACCGGCGGTACCCGGCCCCTTGTAAGGGACCTTTATCGCGCTGACGAGCGCCTCCTCATCAAAATTCTTACTAACACTGTACTGTGGCCGGCGGTACTTAAACATTTCAACACATCCTTTGATGGCACGTGCCAGTTCTGCGGGGAGGCGGCTGACACCTTACACATGGTTTCGGTGTGTCAATCAAACCCATCTATCCCCCCCAACCCCAACCCCACCAGAGAGGACTGGGAGGCGGCCCTGCTCGGCTGTCAGGACCTAAAGACCCAAAAGGCCTTGGTTCACCGGACGCGGGCGGCGTTGCTTGCCAATGGGGCCCCGGAACAGGGGCTAGACCTAGTATTGTTAGGGGAAAGGGCCAATAGGGCCTACCCCAATCACCTCTCTGCAAAAATTTATTGCACGATAAATGTTTTTCACCACTACCTTCTTTACCCTTACAATATATATTTTTTAATTTTTGTTTTTGAGGAAACGAAATGGCGCAGTAACCATCTCACATCTCGGTGTACACCCAAACTGCGCCATGAGGGAAGGGATACAGGAGGGAGTGAAAGAAGAAAGGAAGAAAGAGGTGCCGTAGTGGTCGTCTCCGGAACAATTTCGACCTCCTGGGGATCTTAACGTGCATTGACATCACGCAGCAATGTCAGTGCAGGTTAAATATCCCCAGGATATAAACAACATGTAACGGCAGCTGACGGAGTCCTGCGCATAAAACTCTCTTTAAAGGTGGTTGCAATGCTCTTTAGACCGTTCTGAATTTCCTTCTTATTTACGAATAATGTCTTCGGAGCCAGTTATCTCAGTGCCCACAGTGTGCTCACACAAGTGCTCACACAAGATAATCGAGAGGACACTCTCGAGTGCGTTACTTAAAGTAAGAAAATTTATATAATTACATATATTTCACGTGAAATGTAACTAACTTTAGTGGTCAATTACAGACTATGAAAAGTATGAAAAAAATACTTAACAGTGATTGCTTACTGTCACGTTACTATTGATCCGTCTTTTATTACCATAGATCCCATATACAAGGACAACAATGAGCTGATGCGGCTTATTTGCAGTACACGCATGGGTAGGTTCGCCTACAGTTCATCTTCGTGGTTTTCTTAAGTATTTTTTCGTGCTTACTGCTGAAAAATTCACTAGCGACACTAATTAGTGCCTCGGTGAAAGAGCCGCAGGGAAAACCACCGCACCACCCGCGAATTTACGCGAAGCGCCGTGCATTGTTCGCCATGTCAGTGGGCGACGCTCAAGATTACGCAGCACACTGTTCCGTTGTGCCGTCGTGATGAAGTTCTAAATGTGATGCGCAGAGCACCGTCTAGTAAAATGCACGTGGTCGAGCTTGCATATGTGAACATCCTGCATATGTGCGCATCTTCTCCGCAGCTTAAACGTTGTCGGTATAACGCGAAGGAATTCCGTGCTACACCAATGTTTTTCGCAGAGTTGAGGTTCTGGAACACATTATTAAAAATCTATTAGTCATAAACATATCTGAAATACTGATAACCTTATACCCTATAAAAAGCTACGAATTTATTAATAATTCGATAAAGAACGAGTGACTACTAACAATAAGTTACTTGTAACACGTTAAGTGGAAGTCTGCTAGGGGACAGGAACGAATTTCGTAATTGTAAAGTGTCGCGATGTTAATGATTTTTTAGGAACTTTACGTTAACAGAGCACAATCAATAAATGGAAATTAATTGTTTTGAATTCGTTAGAAAAAGCCCTGCTTTTTTGAAATAGTATTGTAAATTTTGGTAATAGCATTGCATCCTTGTGTTTCTTTAGAGACTGCACATTCAAACAGCGTAAATGCACGGGGCAGTTTTTTATTTTTATGAACTCTGTAATAGGAGAATACTTCCAGTGGTGACAATAGATTTGGTTCCGTAACGAAGCCTGTGCAAATGGTGACAGCAGTGTTTGAAAATCCTAATGCTTCAGGGAGAAAGCTGCAGAGCCCTTTAGTTCTCGGCTCTATTCAACCTGTTTGTTTTGTGCTCCTGTCTTCTACTTCGTCGTATTATATCCCTGTCCTTATTATGTCCTAGTCCTTATTATCGCTTTCATGGTGTTATAAAATGAACAACGCATCCTGCTATCTATGCGCCGTTTTACTCACTACAGGCTTCGCCTACATTTTATGCATACTTTTTAAAGAATCAACATTGTCACACCAATACGTTCGCTGAAAGTGTGAAAAACCCGGTGGAGCTCCAAGTAACACTGTTCTGCAGAAGCTGCATAAGTAAGGTGCATGTGCATTGATATTTTTGTTGGGTTCCAAAAGTGTTTCAGTGAGCAGCGGCATATAAGGTTACTAGAAAATATGATGACAATTTTTAGTCGATCGCCCCGACGATCTTGCGCAATATTTCAGCCAGTGCCAAATCCTTGCACTTTGCGCAGCCGAAGGCTGCACGAATGCTTCGAAGCCCAACTGAAGATAACTCCATTTATGAATCAAACTAAGTCTTTTGGCTTGTACGTCAAATTGCCCATATCATGCTGTTTGATTTCTTAACTTTTACGTTACCCTCCGCACGCATTTACTTTGCGTACCCTTTTCTTGCTACCTCGGAAATACAGGGGTGATAACGAATAGTGCAGTTCTACAATAATTTTTGCTGGATAATCGATTCAGCCGCACATGCTGGATCGATTGTGACGACAACACTCAAAACATCCCCCCCCCCTCCTCCCCCCCCTCCCCCCACCGTCTTCATACACACTTCCGTTTCTAGATCTGTGCGTCAATCGATGTTTTAGGACTGCCGCTTACACTGTGCAAGCGTCAGTGTAGAAATTTGTGCCCGATGTAGTTCCGAGACCCTGACTTGCTTTATGCGAAGCATACTACTTTAGCTACCACTTCAGCCCTTCACCGTGGTTATGCGCCTCCAAATCACGTGATGCATGACGTCACACCACGTGACACGATGACGTCACGACAGTAGAGAAACGGGGGCCCACCTCGCGCCATCGCTGTGGTTGTGCGCCTCCAAATCACGTGATACATGACGTCACACCACGTGACACGATGACGTCACGACAGTGGAGAAACGGGGGCCCACCTCGCGCCGTCGCTGTGGTTGTGCGCCTCCAAATAGACCCTTTAGAAAATTCAGCGCCATCTGGTGTGCGGTGCGCAAACCGCGGTGCCTCCGCCATTACTTGGGCGTACGCCTGCCGGTATGCTCTCGGGCCAGATTGAAAAGTACGGCGCCTGGCGAAGCCACAACAAGCGCAATTTTCTTGTTTCTGTGTCCTAGCCATGTTCCTTGACATTGGCTCTCTGCACCAAGCTATAGTCGCGATGCCGGCATGCTGCTGTGTGCCTTTCTGCAGCCAGCGTAGCGAAGAGACGCGCACGGAAACAAGCTGTGTTTCCAGAGCACGGAGCGCATGGAGTAGCTGCATGCTTCTTTCTTCTCGTCCGTGACCTGTTCGTTTTCACATTAAAATAAATGATATAAGTATTGAAAGAGCAGCGAAAAGTTCCTTCTACCGTGTAGCCGCTCCGCTGTATAGTGAGCACAAAAATAAAGGTGCCACCTTCGGCGCACTCGAGGACATGCATTCCGATGCTGGCGACTGTTTCGGCGCGTCACAAAATCAAAACGAAGCTCAAACGCGCTTGTTTTGGATTTTCAAGCATCCACGTCCATTCATAGAGAGTTCCGTGTGCGCGAAAAAGAGCACGACGATGCGGCGCGGCGAGGAGCGCCGTCGTTCTCTCCGTTGCGAACATATGCAGCAAACGACGGCGACATAGGCGGAATGCAGCAGCAGCAGCTGGGTGTTTTCGTTCGGTCAGGGCCTGTGCACTCTGGCTAAGGCAGGAGACACATGTCCGGCAACACGTCCGGCGCGCCGCTTCCGAAATGCCACACCACAGCAAGCAGGGACACACGCAGCGGCAAGCACTGCTGCGCCGCTCTACCAAAGCTCCGCTCACAACCGGTGTCGCACTTCGCCGCAGTGCCTGAGCGCTGCTTGGCTTGGTGTACAAATATTGCAAGAAAAGACGGCATCGCCTTGTTATCAGAAAGACTGCCAGCTATACTCGAGCGGCGACACAGCATGCCAGCTGATGTTGCGAGCTTCCGGCAACGGCACCGCTCGCGGGCGCTCCGGGCGAAGAGCTCTGCGGCTGCCTGTCTGCCGTAGTCGTCGCTAGGCCTATAGCCTGCTTCGCATCGAAGCGGCAGGGGATGGCGCTTCGGAAGTCGCCTGCGCTATAATTGAAGGCCTATTCTTCACTCCGCTTTGCTGTCAACAGCATCATCTCACAATAAAATAATAGTATGGTCAATTTCTACGGCGTCTTCAGCAGCGGAGCTAGCGGGCGCCAGTCGAGCCGGACCCCAGCGTCGGGCCAGCGGCAGCTTCGAGGCGGTTCTCACAACAAATTCGCTCGTACCACAGTTGTCACTTTTACCAGCAACTCGGTATTGACCAATGACCCAGAAAAATGATATATTTTCTCATTTCCCTATCTCAGGGTTTATTATTTACGTCGAGAACACACTTTAGCTCGTTTTTATGACGCCGGCAGACGGGAACCAGGCTGGCCGGCCGGCAGGCTCGGCTTACTTCACGTTCGCACAAGAAAATACAAAACAGCCATGCTACCAGAAAGGATGCTTGGCTAGATTCTAGCAACGACAGCATGCCTGTGCTAGAGTGGAGCTTTCGGCAACGACACCGCCTGCGGCAACGCCCGGCGACGAACTGTGCGCTGGTCCCCGACTGCCCTAGTCGGCACTGCTGATCGAGCGCCCGTATCCGGATCCACACGCATTTCGCCGCGCAGTGCGCCTGCTCGTAGTCGAGTCCGGTCCAAGTGTTGTTAGCCATCCTTTATGGACAGTAGATTTGACCTGCGGGGTGACACGGCAACGCGCACTGTCGACGGATCGCAGTGATACCGGCTTGTAGCTTCGCTGAGAGGTGCGGCCGGACGATAGGAGTCGAAAAGCCTTCCCGAAAATCCGCCCGGGATGACATTCAGTTCCCTCGACCACTGCAAATTTTCCGCCATCGCTTTCACAAACGCAACTGGACATGCCACAAGGTGGAAACTAGTGCAAAAGCTGTGCAGAGCGCTATAGCTGCGCGTCTTCCAGCCAAAGGTGCCCAAAATATGGCGCACGGCGCCGACGAAAGTTGCTGATGATGATGTCTGCCGAGTTGCCAGACTGAATTTTCTAAAGGGTCTATTACGCGACACGATGGTGCCTCGCATTCTCCAGGCTTAACCAAGTTAAGCCTCAGCCATGTGCGGGTATTGTCATAGGTACATTCTGTTGTATTTACAGAGGCTAGGGAATCAATTAGTCTTAATTTGTGTTCATGCAGAGGCAGCCTCTCTGCTCAGGTTTTTGTATATGTATGGGGTGTGGTGACGATGGGTAGATTATGTGATTAAAGCGCTGTGTCTCGACGCGTTGACTGTAGTCGGCGCAGAGGGGTTTGAGAGAGGCTGGGGCGGATGGGAAAGAAAAAAATGTAACGAGAGTCTTTTCGAAAACCTTTCCTCAAACAGAAAGACGTTTCCACCTTCCGCCGTCTAAGACACTAGACAAAGGGGAGGAACAACACCTCCGAAAGCTACAGACCAACACCTACAACAACCCACGAAGACTATACGCAATAGCCCCGGAGTCATTTGACTCACAATGCAAATTCTGCGGGGAGAAGGCGGACCAGTACCATATCGTGTGGGCCTCCTAACGAAATCAGGCGATCACTCTTAAAAAACAGCCAACGCAGGAGGGGTGGGAGGCAGCTTTGTCCAGCTTGGAGGAAACGAGTCAAAAGCAACTCATCGAAAGAGCCCGGACAGCAGCCTACGCCACTGAGGTGCCGGAGCGAGAGCTCCAACAGCCGCTACAACCTCCTAAACTATTTCATTAAAATATTTTCACCACCACCATCTGTCATACCAAAAATGACTAAGTCACCGTGATTTCCAAGTGGATGGCTGGTTGGCCTTGCCCAGGCGTTCTCAGCGCGCAAAATGCTTTGACGCCGCGGAGTTGGCATGAGAATACAGCTTCAGGGAGCGATACCTCTAGTAATATCTGTAGGCTCGTTTAGCTTTAATACGTCCGGTTCAAATGGCAGTAGCAACTTTGTAATTAAAATGCGGTAATCTATTTAGAAAAGCCAACTTCAGTTTCTGCTGATTTAGCCATTGATTAGTGCTCAGGGCCGCTTTAGACAGATTTATTCCACAGGCTTTTATTTCGTTTAATACAAGTTAGAAAATATTGAAAACATTGACGCGGACGTTTTTGCTTATTAATCACTGTTCTTCTAAACTTTCTGAGTGTATAGCTATATACTACAGCTAATAACGATAAAACGACTCTCAACCTTCACTCAGATCGATGTTATATATTTATTAGTGTGAAAGCACTCTTCGGAACGACCAACCCAAAGCAAGATTTTCCGGTGCTTATGGGTTGGGGATATTTATGCGTTTGTGCCAATCGAAAGGAATAAAAATTAAATAAACATCCGCGACTGGGATTCGAACCCACGGTGGCGCGAACAGATCAGCTTCGTTGGCCACCGGGCGAGAGCACTAGGGTGTCCCTGCAATTCTTTTTATTGCATGGAAATCAAACCTGCTCAGCTACCAAATGCTTCACGTGCACCCATACCTTCCAGAGATGTAGACACACATTATCACGTCTTTGTACACTCCACTCCATCAGCACATCAAAATTGCGGGAGACACACACATGCGTCCGGAATCGGCAACCATTCCGGCGGCCGGTCCTGCGCAGCATACACTCCTCGCCCCAAATGCGCACCGCTCACTGAAGAGAGACTGAGATGAACGAGGGGGTTCGTGAGTTTCGATCCATCATGCGGCTCTTCCATTGGGTAGATGGTCCAATCAGCGTTAACAGATCGCACGGAACCCCCGAGCTATTCAGGACAGGCCATCTAGTACGTGCCTCCTGTGACCTGCTCTCCACGTAATAAATGTTTTCCAATCCAATCAGGACAGGCACGGCAGCCCAATACGCCTCGTGTTAAAGTGCAATACACTTTCGCGCTGTGCATTGCGCATTGTCTTTTTTGACAATGACCATTGCTATGAAAGTAAAAATCGTGTTTTGAGCTGTGTGGCGGTAGTGACAAAGAAGTGTGCGCTGTATGCTTTGGCGTGGGAAACGTTGTGGCAGAAACACGCGACTAAAGCAATAGAGATTGGCGTTGACAACACTGCCGCAAAACGCGGCACTGGACTATAGGCCGCCTTCTTATTTTCGGTAAAATGGCACTGAAGATAAAAAAAAAAAACTTGAAGTCCATCATAACTGGCTCCCTGGGTCAGTGTGCACTTCAATCGCGCTTTCAGGCAAGGGGCGGCGGTGTCTGCCGGCAAAACTGTTTTCGCACAGTATTTGGTGCGTAGCATTGCTAAACCACCAGTCATTTTTAATTTCAGTATTTGATGACACCAACAGTCTCTTTGTAGTCCAGGCGGGATTGACTACATGAGTAAAATAGAGTGCTTTCCATGACAGGAGGCGCAGGAATACTTACTTTTGTAACAGAAAAAAGTTAAGCAATTAATTAATTAATGCTGTTATTTATTGAGCACTGCGCTCGTGACCTGAAGCCGTCCAGATCGATATCGGAAACGTGCGAAATGATTTATCAAAAACTTTTCTACGCGAAGCCTACACAAATTTTTGTTTTACTAACATAGACAAAGTTTCTTTTCATTGCCTTATTTTCTATGAGGAGAGGTGTTCGCTGCTTCTGGCTCTCTTTTGGCAAAAAGAAAAAAAGCACAGCTTATTAAAGAAACAACAAGCAAATCTTCTGTCGTCATACCAGATCTTCTTTTGCTATTTCCAACTTACGGACCAAATTCTTGTTGTAGCATGTTTCGCTAATGCTGCGCACCTTTGACCGCGAAAGTCCTGGCTCTCTCTGGAAGGCAGTCAGCGCGGAATACTAGAGAAACGGCAGGTGTTCCGATTAGAAGCCACAAAAGAATTGTCTTTTTTTGGACCGACTGTGTGGCAATTTTCGACTCGATGTGCCGTTTAATGCACGCGAAACACAAAAAATATCCAGCCTCTCTTTGAATGCTGCCCTCTGAACATTCATAGTATCCGAGAAATGCTATGCAGATGAGCAACATTATTAAGGATGCAAATAATAAATCAGATTCGTTCCTTTTACTCATTTGCAGAATGTTGACTTTTCCCTTTTAGGCGGCCAGAGAAAAGCCAGCAGATCAGAGAGTTAATTCAACTAGACCCACATCGCATCAGTTTTGCCGACCTAGTATCACGCATTACGATTCGTAAGGACCGAACAATAGACGAGCTGCCTTGGCAGAAAAGGGACTGTTACTTTTGTGGTAAGAGATCTTGGAGTGACTTTAACCGAAAACATTTGTTATGCAAATCTGGCGGTATCCGCGTAAAACGGCATCAATATGCCCAGGAAAACTTTTTAGGTCGTCCTCGACGCACGACCGAAAAGTGAAGAGTAAGGTATTGGAGATATCCAGCGGAGTCGCAGCAGGTCTTAGAAATTGGTGATTATGCAAAATGGACTGCTTTCGATCAACAGCGCAGTCCTCGCTGAAAGAGGAGTTACGAAAATATCGGGTGTGGGCTTTTGTACGTGAAGGTTGGAAATTTTCGGGGGCGCATTGCACTGAGCTTCCTTAGCTCTTAATTCAACCGAGAGAGAGGGGGAAAGACTGCCGAGATTCCCCACGCAAAAGTACCGCCCTAATATGGTGCCTATGGAGGCGCTGGGGTCTGTTTAAAAATTTTCCGTTCACGAAACGTTGTATGGCATGGCTCTCGTTGTTTACACTGGTGCAAGCGTCGGATTTGCGTTGGAATGCGACCGCACCACCATGAAGAGTTTTGGCATCTGTAGTGACATTTCTTATGCTCTGTGTCATTACGAAAATATCCAGTGGAAGTAACTTTTTTCAGTCATGTCAAATGTGTGGTAATAAAAACGGTATCTCTGAACGCTCAAAGTCTTTAGTGACTCTAAACTGAATAAAAAAATTATGTACACTCAAATATAAAAAGCCTTTCTGAGGCTACACTATTGCGCTCTTATGATGAATAAGTGATAATCTTTTGGCAGGGTCTTGCTTCCGCTTCCTTCTAACTGAAATTTCGATTGGATAAGAGCGTCGCATGTTGAACGCCTTTTCTGATGTAGGCGCAAATCATGTAAGAAACGGCTGCTATGTTTGCCATTTCTATGCAACGAACCGCAGCTTGATCTGCTGGAAAACGAACTCGAAAATGTGTCCGCAGCTCTCTTTGCCTCCAGAGCAATGTGTGGTGCTAGAGTGTGCGATCTCTGATGATTATTTATTGTCACCGCAATCAGATCCAGCCAGAAGAGCAGGAACGTTGCCGCTGGGTGTGGTTTGGTAGAATAATTTGCCCTGTAGTCGTGATTGTTTAGCACGGTTTCCCAAGCTGTTACTCGTTTTCAGAATCCAGCTACACACAAAGCTTACGCAGTATGCGTAAAATGTCTGGCACAATGTGCTCATTTTTCGTTACGGTAAGAGATTCTTCGAAATTGCAATACAAATCAAGATGAATTTTAGGAATAGAATACTATCCCGGATTTTTCAATAAAGAAAGCAGACATCTTCAATAGGCTCTTCCGTCATTCATCAGTTTGTCTTGCGTTTGCTAATTTTCTTTAAGATTAAGGTATTAAGCAAACCTAGGTATCAAGACAACACTGAATAATAATTCAGCTGTCCAAAGTCGTCCGTTTAGTTGAGCAAATTAAACTGCACATTGGAGGAGCAATTTCATTCAGTAACGCCGGGTGTCGTGAAAGGGAATTGTATCGAGAATTAATTGTAACTATTCGAAGTTGTTTCCTTAGCGGCAGATTTGTCAGCTATGGCTTGTTCACTTTTTACATTGCTCACATTAAAAGCATGAATTAATGCTCATCACTGGGTACTGCGATCGGATCCTCCGTTCGGCCTTACATCCCCTTATTTGGGTACGTGAAAGAAATTTTTACATACTGCACATGGGAACCACCATATTCCGCAAGGGTCAACGATTCTGTCAATCATTTCTGACAATAACACCATTAATTATAACAGATGTCTCCTTGGTCTAGGAGGGCTGTTTTCAAGCGGAAAGCCAGTGTGCATATTGTTATTAAATGCAACAACTTTTCCAGGTTTACAGCAGAAGAAATCTTTCCTCTCACCACAAGTACTATAATTTGGTACTGAAGAAGAGAATTTTATTGAACAGAATTCTATTCTGTTCAGGAAATACGGAAAGAACACTCATTACCCGAACATATTTGTATATTTAAACGTCCGAAAAATTACAATTAGAGACACCAGCCCACAGAGACAGGCAGTCGCTAGCCGTAAGACACTAGCCCACCAATGCCAACGTGCGCTTCTATGTCCTCGTCTTCGCCCCAGCTCATGGAGTCGTCGTCGTCGTCACGTCTGTAACAATTTACGCCTCCGCAGGCGAGGCCCACTTGACGAGTCTAATTAGCACTGTCACGAGAAGGAGCAGGCTACAATCGGGCAACGTGCGTGACTTCAGTTATTGGGCAACGGCGACCCCTGGCGGTAAGACGCGGAATGCGGTAGTTCAGGCCACTGAGCTGGTCCATGATGACATAAGGACCAGTAAGGTCTCTGAGCATTTTCTGGTGTAACCCGCGTTTTCTTATTGGTCGCCAAAGCCAGACGAATTCGCAAGGAAGGTAGGTGATGTGCAGATGGCGACCTTTGTAGCGAGCTCTTGAGCGGTCGTGGGATGCGAGAGTCCTTAGGCGGGTCAAGCCGGCGAGCCTCTTTAGCCAGGCAGAGAGTCTTCGCTAAGCGTGGGTCGTCATCGGTGAAGAAAAGGAGGATGGTGTCCAGAATCCGGCGGCAAGGGGAACTCGCAAAAAGAAGGAAGAATCGAGCGTAGCTCGCGGAGCCGTTGTCATCCCGTCTGTAACAGTATCTTCCAGACTTTTTCATGTAACTCCTTAAAATATCGCGTTTCAACTATTGCGTCCTGCTTCTAAACATCTTTGAGGATAGGTGATACCATTCTGTGTTTCACAGAATAGTTTTACAGGAGCCATTAACATAACTTTTCTTTCTGGGGCTTAAGGATGCGTGGGATAAATAGAGACGCAAATATAAAGAAAAAAAATGCCCACCCCCACACGATCTCTGTTTGTTCGTACAAAAATCAGACACTGCCTAAAGTGTGCGGCACCTTAAACCACACATTCGATCAGAGCAGTGATATGATCGAATTTGTTTTTATCTCTTTTCTGTTCTTTTGCTCTTCTTAATTTGCCCTCGTCCCCCTTAGCAAAAACTAGTACGTTTGGAATATACGGAGGTCTATTTAAAATGTATTTTAAACATATTTTGTATTCATGAATGCACTAAAAATATGTAGGAAATACGTTTCTGAAATTTCATGCTTGGTATTCGAAATATATTTTTAAAATGTGCCAAAAATACCTCACTTAAAGCATACTTCGAGCACTTTTCAAATACATGAAAAAATATGCATGCAGTTTTAGCATCTTGTCAGTGTATTAAAAGTGTATTTTCGGAAATATGAAATTAATTCATCGAAAGTATACTTCAATTCTAGAAAACGGGCAGCCCTTGTAAACGTATATGTATGCAGTTTTAGCATCTTGTCAATGTATTAAAAGTGAACTTTCGTAAATATGAAATTAATTCATCCGAAATATATTTCAATCCTAACAAACGGGCAGTCCTTTTAAACGTCTTTGCACACTTCTAGCTGCCATGAACAGTCGAGTGCTCGAAATCGTGTTCCGGGAAATGGCATTTGCGTGTCGTCAATGTATTTGAAGTGTACTTCCGTAAATACGTAATTAATTCGTCCAAAGAACACTGAAATTCTAGCAAATTGGCAGTCCGCATTAGCATATTTGCAGCGCACTACAAGCTGTCGTTGAACAATCTAATGCTCAAAATCGAGTTTCGGGACATCGCATTTTGGTGCTGGCCATCTATTTAAAGTGTACTTTCGTAAATACGCAATTAATCCGTCTGAAGTATATTTAAATTCTAACAAATGGGTTGTCCGCGTAAACATATTTGCATTACACTTCAAGCTACCGTGGAACAATCTAGGGCTCGAAATGACGTTTCAGCGAAGAGTGAAAACTTTCCCTTTCTTGTCATCCTTTCGTTTATGGTAACTTCTAGCAGGAAGGTGATCACCACTTATACCCCTGCTACACGGGCGCTTCGAATGCATTCCAGCCGAATGTCATCTAACGATGCTACATGTGTTCTGTCTAAGGGAGTGCTTGAAGATAATATTACGCCAATGAATATTAACCGCGTCAGCATGAAATTTCCCCGGGAGTGCGCCGATGAGGACGACTGCACTCATACTGTTTACATAGCTTGTTTACATAACATAAAACGCAATCTGAGCTTTGGTTCTAATAAACAATCTGTTTTCTTTTTTACTGGTTGTACTCGTGATTGTTTACGCAGTGCTACAATGTGTGGGAAGCGATGATGCGATCGCACGCCTGAGCATACACCGTGCGCCTGAGAAAGCCGGGTTGTTCTCATCGCGCAGGACTGGCGCTTCTCGCTTCTCCGACGTGACTTTCTCCGACGTGACCAGTACTTTTTTTTAAACTACTTTATCCAGAAGTATGTATGGCGACTGTTCGCTTTAACTGAAACGGCCTAACTTGTTATCCACAAGCTAGCGACGGCGACGACTGCTGCTGGCCGTAAAGCACGGCTCGGCAGTCTGGGTCACACCGGCGATTCCCGTTCATCGTACGCGTGCCCTGCGATGTAAGCAATAGTTGATTTCAGGTCACTGTTGCCAAAACTACACCTGGTGACCATTTGCATTCGCTAAAGCTTGTGATTCGCTCTTCACAACCGCCGAAATCATAGATCCAACCCTGCGAACTCGCTGGGCCTAGTCGTCGCGGAAGGGAACAGAGCCGTCGTCGATTGAAACTGATTTGGCAAGCGCTTATCGCTGGTGAGTGTTCAGGTATGCACACGTGAAATATAGCCGTTCGTTTCGCTCATTTAGAAGCGCGAGCATGCACACACCGCCGCCTCATCACCGTGCTCTCGCTCAGCCGCCGACAAGGCTGACCGTCCGCCGACCGGATTCGTCGGTGTCGTTGGCCTGAAAAACGTGTCCCTCTAGAATCATATTATAGTAAACTAGATATTTCACTATAATTACATGCTGTTGTTCAGCATGATATATACTGTCGTTGTCGGACTAGTGTGACCGCCGTCGTCGTCGTCGCTGTACACTGAAAACGAGCTGAGGCTTTCGAATGCGTTTCGAAAGTGTCGTGCAGCACCGCGGCAGTCCATCGAGTCCGAATGTCATTCCTATTCTCGAATGCCATTCCACTAAATGTCATTCGAATATTTCCGTGTGAGAACGTGATAGCATTATACCAGCAAAAGCGCCTTGGGTACTTCTGGGTCCGAATAAGCCAGCGGAAAGGACCCCGTGTGGCAGGGCAGACCGGCTCCCTTACACGCCCATGTATCTGTTGGTTGACAGTTCGACTCCTGACCTGTGCCTGACGCAAGTTTCAATTAGCACTTCCGTTCTCAATTAATCCCAGATTCGAACGCGACCAGTAGGGTACTTATGCGATAATTTGGAAGCCCACAGTTTTTGCGCAAAAAAAGGTATCACCGTGCAAAATAGTGCGTCGCTTTCGCGGGGTATATATACGGCAAGCCAAGTATAGCGCTTGTCGTAGGATTTGTTGTTTGCTGTGTCGCTGTCGTCTTGGTATGCTGTATGTAGGTATCTGCCGTTCCCATTCAATCACGTGACCTTATAATGTCAGACTCCTGTTGATTAATGGTAAATGCCCGTGTACGGTTTGTTCTCCAGTTGATGAATTAACCCGGGTCATTCCATGGAGCCGCCCGGTAGACTTTTTTTTAAGCCCGAGTAAACACATTTTTAATGTATTAAATGTATATTTTTAGTATATTTCTAATGTATATTTTTATTATATTTTTAATGCATTATAAATATGCTAAGCGGGCAAAAATGTACTTTTCACGTATTTTTAAGAACGTTTAAAATATTATTCCTAGTATACTTAGAAAGCATTCGTATTGCAGTTTAAGCATAGGGACAAAAAAAATGCGAAATAAATATGAAATTAATACAATACGTTTGAAATGCATTTTTAGCACATCCTCTTTTCGCTAAGGGCCTTCTCTTTCTCTTCCCTTATTCATCGTTTGTCTCACCTTCCTCTTAACTTGTTGATTTTAAAGACGGCTACAACTCTTGCAATGGGCTTCAGTTACACTACTAGTAAACTTGTATACGAGTGACGGCTTTCGCCGTAAAATATTGCCGCAAAGCAATCATTTTCTTGAACATGGCCACCAACTGTTGATGAATAGTCATTTCTTTGCACTACACCCGGAACGAATTTCTACTAGATGAGTCACTGTTCGCGGGCCGAAATTTACCAGTCATGTGTACTTACCAGCGTTTTGTGAATAATCCTTCGAGAAAAGAAAAATAACGCTTGCAGTCAACAAAAATTAATGGTAAAAGAGCTTCGCGTCCAGCTCGCGCCAAGAGTGATTTGTTTTACAGCGTTGCAAAACCGATTTGAAGGAAAGCGAGCCCTAATATGTTGAAATTGAAGTTGATTTTATTTACTCAACAATGAGATGGAACATCGAGAGAAAAAAAGCTCCAATGAGCTTGACAGGCTCTCGAGCCCCCCAAAAAACTAGATGGCAGCACTCCAAAGACAACAAATACATCGCTGAAGTAAAACGGTTACACATAATGTGCGAGCATAAATTTCCTATTTATCATAGACTAAGTTGAAATGAAGTCACAAATTTAATGCATTGTGACATTACAAAACAGAGTATCAAAAATATTAACAACCAAAATATGAATGGCTTTTTATTTAGCAGGCATTGTTACTCCAAGGCTTCTGAGTGTCGTCAAAACAGCGTTGTCAAAGAGAACACGGTGCGGTGCACCAAGGAACACGGCACACTAACTTGCTGTCTAAAGAGGCGAAATGCGAATGTTGCACTGAACACGTCCCTTGCTTTCAAGTTGCCTTGACTTGAGGCTCACATCTCTTCTGCCCCTAATCCGTACACTATCTGACAACTAGTTGCTCCAAAGGACCGCAGCAGCAGGCCAGCGCCCGTAAGTGAAGTGCATAGTTTACAGCGATGTGAAACAAAATCAGAGGTGTCGTAACACAGCGCCATCGAAATGAATTGAAGTGAATATTCCGGGACGATCTTCATCAATCATCGTGAGCTTCATTCCAGCACCTTTTACCAACCACTCCGAAACCCGTTCCAAGCTTCTGTTCCGAAATTAAACGCTTTTGGCGGGTCAGATGGCGGGCATTTCGGCTGCTGAGCCAAGGTGACGAGATGAAATCTTGGCCGGTGCAGATGCATTGAGAAAGTGAAATGCAAGCTCGCTCTTTGCTGGTAAATGTCAGTTTTGCTGAGACAACAAAAAATGGTAGACACTTATCAAGAGCCACCAGCAAGCAATCGAACCTTCCCTATCCTACAGAGTTCTTCGGTACGCTAAATCGCATACGATACAATGTTGCTCATTAATATGCTCAGTTGCACGCCTACTTAAGTTACCTGGTGCCCCCACAGCACATCCTTGAAGCTCTGCAAATATGCCTCGTTTGTGAAGACCGCGTGGATGGAGTTTTCTGTCACTTTACATGAACCGGGTTTAAGTTAAAAGCAGGCCACGGTGACGCGGATGCCCACACAATCATTGTTTAGGCTTAAAAAGGACTTCACGCGGCGGTCGAAATAGAAACTATTTCTTCATGCTCCTTCAGGCAGGTTAGAATATTTAATGATGGCTGACAGTCGGACCACTTGTTTAATCACGCTAATTTCCGCACCCGGTCATTCCTCGTCTTGAAAATATTGCACAGATCAACATATTAGTATTTTATTGTTTCGTGATGGTCGTCAACACCCTTAAAACCACAGTGAGAATTGATGTTGATTAGAACTGATGAAAATTTTGAAACAAATCTCAGGGAAGCAACCGAGGAGGCCGGTCGACCTAGGTCACGTCTCCTTGTGGAGCCATCACAACCTGCCCACCGGATAGCCCGCAAACTGGCCATCGTGGCACGTGGCAGTTAAAAAAAAATGATTGGTCGCTAGAGGTTGCTCGAGAAGAGCACCCTGGGTAGCAGAAGCCCGTACTGTGGCAGCGTCTACCATCGCAAGGCAGAGGGGCATCTCTTAACCGCTGCACCACTGCGCCAAGAGTGGTATGAGGATCCCTTGGGGATGTTTGAATACGAATTAGGTAATGACCAATCATGCATATATGGGCATTAAGTCATTAAGCTATCGCGCCATACCCTTAAGGCGGAGCCTAAGTGTCCCCGTTCATTTTTGTTTTAGTTATTTCCCTCACGTGGTCCGGATCTGTGGTCTCAACCTTGTCTAAGCAAACGTATCCCCTTAATTTCAGCGCCTCCCTACCAACCGCAACCTCCTATTTTCTTCCCTAGGCTTTTTAATTTTGCCTTAATTTTTGTGCACATTATTTATTGACCGACTATTCTGCTTTGATTTTGCCTGTCTATGTCATTGGCCATGCATTGAAATTCATCTCTTGAGTGACTTAGAAAGACAATGCCTTCACAGTGTATTGCAGATGACTATGTATTCTCTCTTAACTCTGATCTACAGCTGTTCCCAATCGAAGCGTCTGAATACATCCTGTAAACAGGTGATGAATAGCATTGGAGGCATCGTATCCCGATGCCTAATACTTTTCCATAACGGAGTTTTATTGCTGACTCAGGGGAGCACCAGAATTACTGTGAAGCCGCTATCGATATTTTGCAGTATTTTTACATAATGCTCGTTTACACCCTGGTTCTATGATGCCTGCTTATCTGGTAAGATTTCTACTGGGTGAAATGCTTTCTCGTTATGTATGTGTAGCACCATGGGCGCGGTAAAACGCTCTGTGCACACAGGGGAAAAGTCTGCCGCTTAACAGTAGTTAATGTTTATAGACCAGACAGCATTCCATCATCTATGTGATCAGTTTAATTAGTCCTGATTTTGAAATTTGACCTCCAAGGTAATCGGTAGGAAAAATGCCTCTTCTTGGCCTAGGAAACTGCGAAGATACGACAGGAACCAAGTAGTTGTCGATGTGATCTCAGGTGCTCCAAGTTGGAAAAAGAACCGTGCTTGTGTTTTTCTGCGTTGCATATTCATCCTTCGTATTTTTTGTGTGAACAGATCAGCATTAACTTCAAATTTACTTTTTGTTATCACTGTGGCGCTGCATGATCATATCATGCTCTGTGTTCAAAAGATGCGGGTATAAACTTTTTGTGATATTTTCGCGAGAAGTTTCATAAAAGAGTTCTTACTTCCGAATAATTAGCGTTAACATGCAAAAAATAGTGCTCAAGCATTGATTCAATGAAAAATTGTTTTAAGTAATATCAGCTCATAAAATTCATCTACCCTGAAGTTCCAAATTAGTTCAGTTAAATAGTGTGTTGACGCAGAAAATGCCAATCGAAAATGTGCATGCATTAGGCGTTGTGTTTATTTTTCTCCCGTAACAGAATAAATACGTTCTCGCATTTTTATTGCCCTTTCCTCATGTTTACGTAAGCTTAAACACTTCAGGTTCTAATACATCGCTACAGTTTACCTCTGTACTGCAGAAACTCCACGCACGTGATAACGCGCCAACTCCGCCTAGGGCTAAAGAAATGTGTATCCTCACTCATAGTCCACCCTTTTCGCCCTTAAATTATTCTTTTTAAAGTAATGAAAAAAATCTCTACGTCGGGAAGGCGTACGAGGGTTCAACACAACATAGGCAGTGCACTATTGAAACAAAGAACAACAATTTCGAAAAATAAATGTGAATGCAAGTATCAAGTTAGAAATGGACACCGAATGTCATAGACAAACAAATACATGAAGAAAACGCCTTGAGCTGCAAACCAGAGGCGAGTGCTAAAAACAAGCTACGTCAACGAAGTTTTTTGCAAAAATGACCAGCGCCCGGATGCCGAAGTGGTTACAAGCACTGTCACGGGGCTCCCAGCATACCTCTCTCATCGCCTTATCTTATCTTCATATCTTACCTTCTTATCTTTTGCTCAAAATTTAGGCTGAAATGTAATTGTAGCGCATGCTCAGTCGGAATTTGTCAACTTCAGTTTTGAAAACGCTGCGCGCTTCTTTTCTTCGCTGCCACGTTTGTTTTAGCTTCCGACAGGAAATGTAGTTCTGCATACCCGTCTGTGTCACCGGGAGTTTGGACATAAGAAGGAACAATTCGGTCTTAAAATTACTTCCGGCGATCAAGGACTGAACAAGATATTAGCAAGCTGTAGTTGTAATTGTGACCTACAACTGGCTTGAGAATCAAGAGAGTGCTTCTCCTGTGTGATCCACACTCATCATCATCATCAGCCTGACTACTCCCAGTGCAAGGCAAAGGCCTCTCCCATGTTTCTCCGATTAACCCTGTCCTTTGCCTGTTGCGGACACCATATCCCCGCAAACTTCTTAATCTCATCCGCTCACCTAACTTCCTGACGCTTCCTGCTACGTTTGCCTTCTCCACACTCTACACTAGGCTGCACTTAAATTACGTAATAATCCTAGCTACCGAGAAACTGATGTTCGGTGAACATCAAAATTTCCTCAAAATGGCTTGTAGTAACTGAATACCCTGTGAGAAAATTACACAAGTCAAAGCGTCTTAAAAGAGAAGAAAATCAGCACATAAAGTTTCCACAAAAGAAAAAAGGGAACCAGAACTCGAAAGTATACGGTCATCATTCTTGTAGCACCCTCGGGAAATCAGAGCCCCTTTGACGATGTCTCCGGCCGGCAAGAGACGAAGAGAGCATTTTATTGCCAGAATGGCGTAGTGCGTCTTGATTTGTTGCCGCCAAAGTGCGCCGTTTATCACTCCCCTCGACCTTCCTCAGCGCGGTACACAGTGGAACAAAGAAAGTGAAAATTCACCTGACATTAACGACACCTCAGAGGAACAAGTGGCCTCTTAAGAGGAAGGCGAGAATATATCCGACGCAGTCCCTGCCTTTACCTTAGGCCGTAGCGTAGTAGATATCAGCACGAAAAGGGAAGGCGAATAGAATACGGCCGCTTGCCAGTCCGCTCTGGTTCTTGCTGCCAAGGCTTCTTCGTCACGTTTTTAGTATTTTTGTTGGCAGTGTGCACTTCCTTCGCACAGCATTTTCTCAGTGGAGCCTGCGGTGAATCGGAAGAATTCTTTTAGCAACCTCTGCAAACTGAGCGTCCATTTGGTACAGTAGAGCTCACGGGCATCTAAACAGCGTTATTTTAGGCGAGACAAGGTGAATTCCAGCAATAGCAAGACGAGGAAGCTGTGCGGATTATGTGGAAGGAGAGTTCAATAGAAAACAAGTCAATAGGTCAATCTGAATGCTAAGCAAGATATTCGTCGCCCTCGCTGAAGTGGGTTTGTGGCTTTTGCTTTCCTTTGACTACCGGGGCGTTACTTCCATTTCTCGGCGTATTCCCGTGTCATATTACCTACCCTACGCGCCTTCCTGTAATAGAAGTGCGTTACGAAAGGCCCGTGTTCGCAGTCGTTAGATAGCGAGTTCTTTATAGAACGGATTGAAAAAAGAAGGTGGAAGAACACGAGGGATGTTCGCTGTCATCCGGCAAAATTGACTGCAGTGCTAAGTTACGCGCTTGAATGTAGTTAATATCATCTGCTTACTCTAAAATGCGATTGAAGTGAGACATAACCAGGTAAAATAGAATATTCAGTACGAAGTGTCCCGTTATGGAAATTGTTATTCGAGAAGCGAGGGCGACCAACTATGTGCCGACGTCACAGGAAATGACGCACTGCTTTAGAAATTGGTCCTAGCGTCCCTCTCTGGGCCGTCGTCTCGTCTGCCGACGAAGACGATGTTGCTGAGAGCATTTAGCACCTTTTGTCATGGACCCCTTGGAAAGTGAGAGTGACGAAATCACCTTAATGGCATCTTTTTCAGGTGTCGTGTGTGTGTAGAACACCCATAGAAACTGCAAGTAAGCTTGAGTGACTGCACATCGCTTTAGCTGATCCCACCGTGTACTCTCCCTGGTCGAGATGGCTCACTTCTGCTCATCCTCGATTCCAGGCAGCACACAGGTGCAACAAATCTCTGTGTCAGCCATTTTGAGGTGGTATGGTAGGTAAAGCCTTGGTTAACAGTCTTCAGGCCAGAGGCTTTTCACCTCAGCCACATAATGGAGCCAATACGGCAGTATTAAAGACCGAAGGACCTTGAAATGCTAACGGAAGGTTTCTTCTTTCGGTACAGAAGCTCCCTGGTTGACTTCTGCTACGAAAGATCCGCAACACGAAACATTCTAAGAACATTCATATCGCAGCAGGTGGACTCCGTGGTTTGTTGACTTTTGACGGGGCGAGCGTGTACGTTATGAAGAAAAAAAAGATGTTTTGTTGTTATTTTACACGGAAAAATTGCCAGGAATCCTGACGCACTCCTCCCTACGATGTGATGAGTGAGCGCTGGAAGAGATTCTCAAAAGGTGTCCGCTCCAAAAGGGAACCTTTTAAAATTAACGTACCTTGCGGGAGTATGATTTCGAGTAACAGTTATCTTTGCCTCAAAATTAAAAAAAAAGTATCGACAACAAAATATTTTTTCGATTGTAGGGGTTCGGCGATCTGATTTGATCCTCGAAGGACCGTTTTAATCTGTCGAGCACATGTTTTTTCTTTCTTTATTGCCCGATTCTCGAGCAGATCTACGTAATAGACAGTCCTGGTTGTCTGCTTTTGGAGTACGAATTTTTCGTGAGCTGCACGCATGGTCTAGAAAACGAAAACATGGTTTTCATTTTCAACTCACTCATTCATATCCATGTTTCGCCGCCGCTGATAATATTGTCCAAAATCTTTCCTTCAATATGCAGACGTTCCAAAAGTTCACTCGTGGTGGTCGGTCGGATGTTGTTGCGATCGTCAGTCGACAGCTTGGGGACGAGATTGGTACAAACTTTCCGCATGTTCAAATTACCACTAGTGATATCGTGCATTGTGGTTGTCGGAATATTGAGAGTCTTTGCTATCATCCCCGCACTCATTAGAAACTCGGTATTGAAGATATTATGAGCACGAGCCATATTTTCATCACTTTCCCGCTGTTTGTTACCCAGAGCGGGAGTCACTGTTCACCTCTTCGAGGCCCTCCTGAGCACCTAGAAACTTGACAGTACGACGACTGAGACTGTTCTTGGCCATGACAAATCATTTGGAAGGGTCGGCAAGATCTTTTTCATGTTCAGCGCAAAGTTAGATCGCGTTTTGTGGTTTTACTGTTGACTCCGCCACGCGTCGTGACACATGCACTACCAGAAGGCTCACGTAAAGAGCAGCCATGACGCTTCCAATGCCCGGAGGGCACTGAGCGATTGGTCTGGACGCACTAGAACCAGAAAGGGTGCTGGAAAGATACTTTCGTTACTTTCCGGACCTATGGATGTCCTTTGGTTCAGGTCTTGAGGGCTGTTTTAGAGGTCTGTCAAAACAAGTTACGAAATAAAAGCGTGCTAGCACCCTCACAAGGTCTCAACATCAGCTAAAATCTAAGAAAATATGTGTTGAAGCAAACTGCTGGTTCATTTTTAAGGGCGTTAGGTCTCATTCATTTCGTTTCTCGATTTTTTGGGGTCTGCTACCATGTGGGGTCTGCTACCAGGAAATGAAGATAACGGCCCCCATAGGAAATCGATCAAGCAACCCAATTGGTTACTGGTGACGTCACTAATTTTGTGACGTCATAGTTAACTAGTCACATGCTATGTTTAATCGTTTTTAACTCAGTAATTAATTAGTCATCATAAAACGAATCAGATATTTGGAATCCTGTATATGAGTAGAACAGGTTGGACATCAAAATTAACTAATGAATTTAATATTTAATTTTGGGTATGCTTATATTTAATTCCTTATAATTAACTAACTGAAACGTCCTGATCTGACACAATGGATATTCGTAACGGGCTTGATGAGTAGGACACTTTAGACACCAATACTGTCATATTAGGTTAATATTTACTTATGGTTAGGCTTAACATGGCGACCATGTCGTCAGCACTCGGCAGCTCACAATTTCATATCTCATGGCTACCGCGGGCACCTACTGCCTTGACGTAAGGAAAAATGGCCCCCCAAAAAGTCGAGAAACTTTTTCGACCCGAACTGTTCAAAAATATCCGACCTTAAAGCGGCGCCCGCTCACCGTAAGGTACGGAAAAGCAGCCTAATCACATGGCAATAGATCACACGGATGATAGATGGCGCTACCGAACAGCTAACGCTCGTTACTTCAATATCTTCCAGACGGTGGCGGCATTGTTTGGATTCTAGTTCACTGGTTTAATACAAAGCGTGTCCTTGGCCTAACATAGACGACAAAGCATCCAGGAAACCAGCAACTATTTTGCTGAGGCAGATTGCACATTTATTTATTTTTTTAGAATTGTTTTTCGTTGGTCCAAAAGAAACGTTTTCCGAACGGAAACCCTTTGGTGGAGGCTAACGAAAAAGGTTTAGCGTAAGTTAAGGATAACGCAGCGAACTATGGAAACCAAAATGAGAGTTGTAACGTTGAGAGACAGGAAGTGGGCTGAGTGGGCCAGGGAACCAACACGGGTTAACGACACAATAATAAAATCAGGAGAAAGGAATGGATTTGACTAGGGCATGTAAGGCGAAGGCAAGATAACCGACAGTCGTTAAGGGTAACATAATGGATTCCAAGAGAAGGCACACGTATCAGGGGGCGGCAGAAAGTTAGGTCGGCGGATGAGAGTAAGAAGTTTGCGGGGACTGGGTGGCCGCACCTGGCAGAGGACGGGGTTACTTAAAGATATATAAGAGAGGCCTTTACCCTGAAGTGGGCGTAGTCTGGCTGATGATGATGGTGACATTATACAGCAGCCTGCCAAGTTGTGTTGCTATGGCAACAATAAACACCCGGCTCTTTTTCAAACTGCTGGTCACTGGTTCAAAACAGAGCGGTCTTCCAGCCCTCACGATCTGTACAGCAAATAAAGAAGCTGTATGCCACCTACGGGAGGCAGGTTTCTGGGTTGTTTTGCAAGAGTCCTTATTCTCCCATAATAGCCGAAGCTTCTGGCAGCGTAATAATGCTTTTCACTCAGAACGCGGAAGCAGCAGCCTGGTATCTGAAAAAATGGCTCGTCTACGTGGTATGGAATGCACTGTCTCATCGAAGTGATGGATAGTAGCATTTCCTGTTTACATCCCGGCCACGGCGGTTGAATTTCTTTGGAGGAGAACTTCTAGAGGCCCGTGTACTGTGCGATGTCAGTGCACGTTAAAGAACCCCAGGTGGTCGAAATTATTCGGAGCCCTCCACTACGGCGCATCTCATAGCCTGAGTCGCTTTGAAACGTTAAACCCCATAAACCAACCAACCAACCAACCATTTCCTGTTTTCAATGGCTCTTCGCACTCTCGGCTTTAGCAGTTGTTTGTGTGAATAAATGACCACTTCCTGAACCACTCTGAGCGTGGTTTTAAGCGAAGAAACTTCGTTTGTGTTTTTTAGACAGCTAGAAGAACCGTTCGATCGCAAGCGCAGTGCAGGAAAAAAGCCGTACACCTGCGTGCGCCGCTATAGAGAAAGCTAGCCTGTTTCGAAAGGCAGAGGCCGCGAGAGAATTGAAGCGAAGAACAGAGTCTGCCACACTGAGCAATGCAGATCGGCCTTTCGCGTGGCTTCACTTGCCCACTTTGCAGTCGCATCTGAAAGTACCGAGACGCGCCATCTTTTTAATATATGCAGTGAATCGCAGTACGGTTCTCTCAAAAGGCGGCAGAGTGTAGGCACAAAGTAGGCCCTATTTTTCAATGCTGAAGTGAAAGCATTTGAATGACAGCTTCCCGTGTCATCGCCTATAACCTTTAGTGGAGGAAGCCTCTGTGCATATGAAATACAACAGCGGTCTCGTTGCATGTTTTCTTTGGACTCCAGCATTAAAGTGCGTAAAAAAGACGACGCCAGAGATGGAAGGCAGCGACAGAAGCACCTATGCATCGTACTAACTGGGCAAGCTTGGCAAGTTGGCTGGGATTGATTATTATTTCTCAGTAATCCTTTTTTTTTACACTGTGTAATGATGAACACTTACAAACTTGCCAAATTTTTCGAGTTACTACTTGACGACAGACTTTCAGACTAGTTTTCATTTTGTATGTGCTTTAAGTTTTCGCGTTTCAAATTGGAACTCAAAGTGAGGGAGCCGACGTACCGGGTTTAGAGTTATCTGAAGTGTAGGTTCGTACTAAAGCACAAAACTAAAACGCGCTTTCACGAAAGGTACTTTCCCGGATAGTGTAATTTTCAGCTTCAAAAGTCGAGATTTGGTTGAGCATAACATGAATATCATTATTTTAATGGGAACACCGACAGGATTCTGGTAGTACATATTCCTCAGATCTGATAAGCGCTCGCAGAAATCTTCAAGAAGATCTCTATTACGTTCTCTTCTACCAGTTGCACGAAATACATGGATGTTTCGAGAAGAAAGAATTCGGAGCTTTTTAATGTTATATTGTACACCATCATTACCGAATTATCAGAGCACGCTTGATTAAAGCAATTTCTTGAGGTATATGCGCCACCATAACATTTCATGCACGTTAGTTGCCTAGAGTACATGAAAAGGTATAAAAAAACAAGTTTCTGAACACTACCACCGAGCCTTAAGTCAGTGGGGAAACTAGGAAAGAAAATGACATTTTCAGGCAAACTAAACGAGCTAAAGCTGTTTAGCAGTTGTGCATAAAATGTGAAGAACATGCCATGAAGTGTGTACCCAGGAGACTTACAGAGTAAATTTTAAAGGCACGCATGCTTTCTGCGACGCACATGCAGTCGCGAGTAATAAAAAAAAGATTAGCAGAAGTGATCGATCACTGGGACAAAATAGTCTCCGCTCAAGATGATGGCGTTCACAAAACTTCAATAACAAGAATGGCAGGGCTTCCGCAATCCTGGTTCACCAGAAAGGCATATTCTGGAAAATTTCTTTTTCTTGTCTTTTTTCCGCACAGCGCGCGATGGGTCGCTCGTGATAATCCTTTTTTAAAAGCGAGTGGACATGCCTGTTTCCTCCCAGGAATGAGAGAAGAGGTCCTAAACTTTGAGGATGCACCTTTCAGTTTTTATGAATAGTTTTGATATTCACCATATATAGTGGCCACTGTCGCATAGTAAGTTTCTTTAAAGACGATAACTCCACTTTTAGAGCGCAGCTCTTATTCACTTGTTCATGCGTTCCGCGTCGTAGTCGTCGTCGGCGTGGCCAGCGTAACACGTCATATGACGTGGCTAGCAGTGTAACACGCCAACTGCCAGTGGTGGCAGGTGGCGTATGAAGACTTGCGGTCAACTTTCACATTGCCGACTATAGTAATCGTCTGTAAATTTATCCTTTCATATTGATTTCTCCTCCGTTTTCTTTTTCTCCTGTTAGAAAATGAAGTCCCGATAAGTAATAACAAAAAGCTCATTATTTTCGCCCTCCACCTGAGTGAACATTTGATTTTGGTAACAAACCTCACCCCTTAGATCCATTCAGGGCTCCCAAATTATTGAAAACCTACTCCAAAGTAACATAAGTGGCACATTTGCATATTTTGGGTTCCCTTCTTCCCCGCATACATTAAAGTTATGGCTGAGGCCAAACCTGAAAGCTTTTTATTTGACAAACTGTTGAAACTAGAAGTTTTCGGTGTGGACATACTAAGCTATGGTCGGCACTTACATGGTATGAAAGCACTTCATAAAAAAAAAGAAAAACACGGTAATAATACCAAGGACATTACGCTTTCCCGGCGAATTCTTTATTTCCTGAAAGTTTGCAGTGGCCCAAAAAATGGTGCCCGCTTTTCTGCGCAGACTATTTTCCTCGTAACTTTTACAGCTGCCCTCACATTGACGGCGTATGTTATTTTTGATCCGTTTGCTCTCCTGCATTTGTTGTGCCGTTTTTATAGCTTCGCAGAATGTGTAGCACAGGCTCGAATTTTTGCGGTCTCCGCATAACGACCAGAAAATTTGTCATTTATATTAGTCGGCGCAACATCTATCCTGCCACGGTGCTTCAAAGGGTAAAGCTGTTGCTTTTATTCTACTAAGTTCAAATATTCGCGCCGTAACTAAACCGACCAAAGACAACACAACCAAAAAGGTTCCGCAGCTTGTAACCCACGAGTGTAATACGTCTTACCTCCCTGTACTGATCCACAGCTCTAAGCCGCCAAATTCCTGAGTCCTATCGCGGTGCACAAACAAATGGGGGAAGTTGTTTTGTGGGACTTGTGCCTTGGATATGCAATAAACTCGCAGAAAGGAATGCAAAGAAGCAACACACGTTCTTTGATGCTAAAAGCCCCCCAGAGGAGCTCAAACGAGGCCTCTTTTGGAGTACCCGCCTGCATAAAATCTTGTATGGACGTACCATAAACATTGCACTAAGAATTTCGGGCTTGTTCGCTGAAAGTTGATTCTTTTTTTTTTCGCTCATCGAAACGCTGCTGTCCAAGACACTACGCTGAGAACGTGTCGCAACACGTTCTAGATCACGCCGTGTTCTCTACGTCCTACGGGCAACTTTTACTACCTCTTTACGCCCGTAGGCCTCCTATAAGAGCATTCAGTCACGACGAGCGTCTTGAAGCGCGATCCTTTTGATGTCCCAACGACCGTATTGCTTCTGAAGTGCTATATAGCAATTGTTTTGTTGCTTTTTATGATCTCTAACTTTAGGGACGCCATGAGAGTCGCAGTCTTCTGGTGACGTATCTATGCCCTTAGCGACGAGCGTGCCCGAAAGAAAGCAAAACTACGGATCAGAGGCAGAGCACAGATGCTTTGTGAAGTGAATGCTCCTTTCAGTGTAGCGGGGAGGGAGCAAATGATGCCCACTTGCCTCCTTGTCTTTCATGTCGCCAGGCGCAATGAGCTAGGTTTCAGAAATGCTACTGGTTTATAAAACCGCCTCTATATAGCTGCCACATAAAAGCGGAAACGCATATTCAAGTGTAGATATTAAAGGGAGGTAAAGTTGACCGCGCAATAACTGTTATAGATGCGAATCCATCGAACGCGTTACTGGTAATATCTTTTGAAAAAGGTTCTAAAATAGGTTATTCGGACTTTTTACAGCCAAAGGCCACCTTCAGAATTTTTTAGCCCAGGGGCTAGCGCCCGTCCTGTTTGTCTCCCTGTGTCCGTGTCTGTTTAGCGCTTTGTGGCAAGTGAACTAAATATTTTGCAGTGGTAGGGCTTGGTGGTAATAGGCCGTGACAAAATCTTCATCCAGATGTACCTTTTGCCGTCAAATGTTGGGTGCAAAAAAATCGCAAGTGATTACGGGTTAGTTACACAATGAAAAAATGTTGGCTGACTTCTGATCGTGAAAACTTGCAGGCATATATAGTAGATGTCAATTTAGAGCTACTCATAGCGAATTCTGACCACTCAAATGCGTCATACGTTTCATATTATTGAATCACTATTTTAATGGACGAGGTCGTTGCACGTTTTCGTGAATGCACACTGAAGAAGGATATATAGCTGAGAGAGTTGGTAAAAGTATAGTTCACTGTGGGAGGTATAACGCGAAACAGACGAAATACAAAAGTAGAAGAGGACGCAGACGAGCACTTCTCTGTATCGCCATCTACTTTTGTCTTTCTTTTGTTTCGCGCTTTACCACCCACAATGAGCTTTCTGAATGTGTTTGGTTGGTAGTTTGGAGTCAGTTGCGAGTTGTAACGTTAGTGGATGCAGATGCCCATTGATGAAATTGGCGTCGCCTCAATGCATGTTAAATTGCCACACCAGATACACGGAAAAGGGCTCTGTGCCTGCAAGATCTTCGCGAGGTAGGGTGCTACTTCCGAAACGGTGTTTTTGGGCTGTACATAGGAGAAGGATCGCATAACTGGCCATCGCAGTTATGGCATAGTGGTTAACGCATCGATCTCGCATGCGGAGGAGCTAGCCTCATACGTGGATGTTGCACATTTACTTGTGGGTGACGGAGCTAGGTTTGCAAATGTGACGTCAAAGGCACATAACTGAGGTAACAGCTAAAAACTGAGGAGCAGCTCACGCTGTAAAAAAAATAAAACTCTTCCTACATTACAGCCTCAGCGCGAAGTACCCAAGAAGTCGACAGATGTTTTCGACAAAAGATGCGTGTCCACACAACTTTCTGTCAATGTTACAACTCGGTTAAGATAGTAAGTTGTGCTAGTTGGTAGTTTCTTCGTGGATTAATTTTTTAGCGTTTTTTTTAAACACAGAGACTGCGCCTAAGACCCTTAGATGTCTCTTGTGTGTCGTCTTAGATGTAGTGTCTGTGCTTAAAAAAAAGAGTAAGAAAATGAAGCCAGCTGAAATTAGTGGCTTGACTTTCCTTTTGCAGGAAGACACTCAAGTTGTGTGGCTCTAAGGTCGGGTAGCTTAAGGAAGATAATGCTAAGTAGCGCACAAGTATAGGCCCTCAAATCGGGTACCACTGAAAAGAATCTCGACTAGCGGAATATAAAACGTCGGCCCTACAACCACCTGCAAACAATAATTATGGGGCACCTAATCAGTTCATATGTCGTGTAAATGCAACAGAACTTATAATTCCCGCTGAGGTGTCGGGACTTGGGAGTGAACTTAGTTTCACTGCAGCAGCTCACTCCGGACGTTTGGATTTGTTGCAATGGTTCCGTACTTCATCTGCACTGAACTGCCGCTTCCGGCAATGTTTTACTGTGAGGCCTGATGATGTAGATGCGCGCGATTCGAGCTCGGATGAGGATTACTTCATAAGCCGCGTTTAGAAGAATACAACAGTGGACATCATATTTCCTATAGTCGGATACAACTCAAAAACGAAGCGGCAGATGCCCCAGAAGAGAGATCCTCTAGCCGTGGCCTCGACCAATTTCCAGGACGCCGCGGTTGATCAGATTGAGCCCTTGTTACTCCCCATTCACCTGCTGCCCCCTTCGATTTCACGTTGGCTGGCCCGAGGGGACCGATCAAAGGGAAGAGGGGTAGAATCGGTCAAGGGCGAGAATCGGTAGACTCCATTGTCTGGAGGCGCTCTTTTGCGGGAAATTTGACGCTTTGTTCTGAGTTGTATCTGACTTAAGCATATTTCGCGGAGCCGACATGCCACTTTTACATCACGTCTTTGGGAAGGGTGACGCCACACCCATTGCAGATGAGGGAGGGGTCCAGCCGCCCCCATCTTGATTGCGGTTTCTTTTGTTATTTTGATCAAGGGGCATGGTATAGCCTCTGCAGGCAGAAGAAGGGGTGCCCCCAAGCCTGTTTTCACTCATCGCGGAATCTGACTTGCCTTTATGGATCTACCCCTGCTTTGCGTTGTGATGGACTATTTCTCCAGGAGGGGTGGTGAAATCCTTCGCAGGCCTCGTTTCATCGTTTCAGCACCCCTTCCCTCCATCTTGAGGGAGCCCACTTTGTTACCCAGCTGGGAGCGTATTGTATAGCACCAGAGCAAGAGGGACGGGTGCCTCCAAACCTGTTTACATTCACCGCGAAAGACCGCTTCCTTTATCAATATATCCTTGCCTTGGAATGGCCTATTGCTCCAGGAGGAGTGATGACGTCTTTAAGGGATCAGTGGACGCCCGCGACGTTATTAGGACCATCCGTCCTTTTGTCGCTGTCCCGGCGGCATGAAGCGGTGATCCCCTTGTTAACCCCCGTCTTGGTGTCGGCAAGAAGTGCACAAGGCAAGGCAGGCAGATTGACCCGCCATGGTCGCGACAGTTGAGGGAAGGACGAGGGCACGTTTTTCCGGAACCATCCAAAGTCCCGTCTTCGGGAACAATGCGGCTGCGCGCGAGACGCGGGGTGGGTTTGTTAATTGTCCTCTGCGGAGTACAATTAGTTGTCGTCTGCTAATTGTCCTCTGGAGAGGTACGGGCCGTCGCCCCGTCGAAGCCGCCATACGCCGAGCGCCTCCTCCTCCTGACATAGCAAAATATCTTCTGGGAGCAATTTAGTGTGACGTACGGTCAGCAAGGACGCGGCTAGGAAGCTCCGTGACATTGTGGCGTTGTATGCCAATAGATCTCGGGAAATGGGCTGGCATAACGAAACGGAGCTGGAAAAAAGGGACGCCCCGGCACGCTCAAGGGCAGCAACAGCAGGGTGTTTCGTCCCGGATTGCGTAGGACGTCGGTCAACAACTGTCGTTAAAAACGCGGTTCCGCACTTCCGTGTTTTCCTTACTCGTGGCAGTAGCGGCTCGTTGGAGGCCGATAATTGCCGTGATCAGGAGGGCGGCCGCCTTCAGGAAGCCGGCGACACGTGGGGATGTTTTTTATGTCTTGTCATGTGTTTTCCTTTTTATTTCGTCAGGGAGAGGGTTCTTGAACCTTGCGGAAAGTGGAAGGTGTGCCATGCAGTTTGTGCACCAATCATGTGTTGAGTTTATTGTGACTGGGTGATACAAAATGAAGGGGCAGGCCAGGCTCAAAAACCGGGTTCCGGAGCCTGGAAAATTGTTCTGAGCGAGATTTAGATCCCTTCCATCTTCGGCGATGCAAATACTCGAAGAATTTACCTTAGCCAGTTTCATGTTGTTGTGCTCGTTGCTCACTCTGTTGTAAATATGTAAATTCCTGTGTACATCTTCAGTTTACTTTTCCTCAATTCAAGTGTTGACCGATCTCGTCTGTTAATACCGTCTTGGACAGTGGGGCGCCGTTGGTGGATCCCTAAGAACAAACCTCGAATTGTAACTACGCCATTCGCGGCTCGCGTGGTTGCCGAGCTTTTCTACAACAGCTTCCTGGTGACGGCTGAATTTTCGCATAAGGAGGCAAGTAATGTTCTCCCATGAAAAAAGAAGTAGCTTTGAACCCTCGGTTGGGTGTCTGAGTCAGTGATAACGACTGCACAGTGAGAAGACGACATAGGCGTTAATGCAATCAGTAAGGGCTAAAACATGTACGAAATGATAACGTTTAAGTGGCAGTGGAGAAGAATTCACAGGCTGTTGCTTCCTTCTGAACAAGTACGGAAAAATCTGAACTGCGCTGCGTTAGGTACCTGCTCAAGCCGCTTTGAATTAATAAAGTGACACAGCCGCAGAAACCTGGCGTCGCAAGGTCCAGCTTCCGTTGTGTCATTTGCGGACATCGCATTGAGTATTCTGTGGCGTAGAGCGCAGCCATTTCTAGAGCAGGCAGCTATCAAAGTATTAAAATAGAAAGTTTTATCAGGCAGTGGAGCAACCTTAAACGGTAAGCATTTCTTTTTAAAAAGGAGCGCCGGCAGGGCCCGAAAACCTATCGGTGATTACTTTTTCTTCAATACAAATTTTGATGTCATGGGATCATTTTTTCTATTGTTGAAGGTGTGCATTTCATTATGAAATGCCTAAAAAAAAAAAACACGAAGTGAACTCTTTGCTCATTTGGGGGCCGCGAAATAGCTTTAAAGGCCACTAAAATTGCAGAGCCAGCCATAAAGCCTGACTGCGCAACATGAAACAGGAAATCATGCATGTGAAACTATGGGTAACTTTATGAATTTATTTGTGCTAATTTATTGTAGCGAAAGCTACACTAGGCTAGCAGGAGCATATGTCGTGGTGCTTGCAAAATACTACTGCTAATGCGCCGTTACCATGGCAACAAGTACCATGGTAACCATGGCGCCGAAGCCGCTGCGTCGCTCTTCGCATGCGCCGAGTCGCGCCGCGCAGATCGGATATAAGCCGGAAGTGATTCGCACCTCAGACGCGCGCCATGGAAGAAGGAGAGCGGCCATGTTCGTCACGGCAGCAGTACAGGCTGCGTGAAATTGAATCTTCCGATCAAGAAGTCGCACGCTACAAGGCCGGCCGACAGCGTGAAAACGAGGCGAGAAAGGCTAAGCGGGCGGCCGAGACGCCCGAAGAACGAGAGGAACGTCTCGCGAAGAGACCCCGCCAAGCTTCTGAACGACAGCGACGGCGTGTCGCTACCGAAATGTCAGCAGACGAAACAGCTTTCGATACGTATATCCAGGCCTATCTGAGATAAGCCACAGCCAGTTTTTTTTGGCTGAAGGACAGGGCTAAATAAAAGCAGCTGCTTTCCTCCAGCAGCATGCAAGATTCTCAATATATTATTGGGAATCTTTTAAAACAAACTAGATTGCCAAGGGAAAAACTCTATCGTTTTCGTTTGTTTTGGGTCCTAGTGCCCGCTCCATGAGGGCAATCACTGTGACCACTCTATGCATCGCCGCAAATCGCACATTAGGCGGATCAGCAGACCCCAACAAACAAACAGGACGCTGTGTGCCAGTCTGCAGTCAGGGGCTTAAGAAGGGCGCGTCATGGTACAAAGAGATAATTCCTTCTAAACGGGTATTGGGAGTGCCGGAAAGTGTCCGTTGTCGTTGGTATATTGTGTTTGTGTACAGCCGCTGCTCGGACCCTCTTCAGAGCCGCATCGATCGGGGCTAGGACCGTGCCTGCAGCAAAGAGACATGCAGACAGGAAAAGAGGGCTGACATGCTCGATAGTTGCTGTTCCCTTGTCTTCTTGTGCTTAACGTTTATTTATGCACCGAAGTGTACATCAGCATGGCTTTCATTTCCAGTCGCTCCTTAATTTTGGAATCTCTGCGCAGGGACAGTGCACACCTAGGTGAAGGTTCTGGAATCAGCTCTTCAGCACGTAAGACAAGGATAGCCATGGTTACCGTGCGCAGAATACCTCCAATCATTTTCTGCAGCGTAAGTAAAAAACCTTTCAAGGGAATATTAGCTCTTTGGAATGAATACTTAAGTCTATTACCTGAAGCATAAAAGAATGAATAATATTTTGGTTAGGTGATTTCTTAGCGGGGTATTTTATAACGCCAACGATCTGTAAGCACTAATGCCGACTACACAACAAGCAGAAGTCTTCTTAATATATTGCGGCATGTTCTGCTCACGGCAGAAGCAAAAAAAAGGAGAAAAATGATCACTGAACGTTATGTAATAGTGAGGCGAAGCAGTATTATTGTCTGAACCCTCGGGCTATGTGAAGAAGGATCGATTTATTATTCTTGCCGTAGCATTAAAAGAATTTGGGCAAGCAGAATTGGCGCGCACCCCTGTTCAGCATTATTGTACAAAGATTTCGAATATTGGAATAATGGAAGGTACTTTTATGCAAATATTTAAGGTAATAGTCCATGCTTCCGACGCGTAGCAACCGCTTTCTTTTAAAGTTTGCGCATCGCCCGCATCGAGTAGTTAAGACTGCAATAGAAAACCAAAGGCGAACTGTTTTTTGGATAGCAACAACGTTCATAGCAAAAAATGCAAGCCTACTGAGGGAAGACCTGCGGACACAATAATTGCTATGTGAAATCGTACATTACGTGAAAAAAAATTGGTGTCAGCTGTTTCGAGTTGAACAATGCTGTGGTCCAGAGTTGCTGGGTATGGTCAGTCAGTAGCCAGTGGCAGTTGGTTCACTTGGCACCGTCGGAAGGTGGCGACATGCACCTTGGGCTAGGGACGAACTTAGTATAGTACGAGGATGCTGAACCGGGCAAGTAGGAGAGGATGCATGTTTAGAAAAAAACAGCGCTAAAGGAGAACGGGACGAAAGCAAGGTAACACGGACAAGCGCAGATAGTTTAGTACCTCTGCGATAGTATACTTCGGATATAAGGAACTTATCTGCTCTATGCCGACTTTTTTCATATTACGCTCAAATATATCGAAACTTAGTATGCTACCTTGGATATTACACACTTCAGTGTGTTAACCAGCGATATACGGAACCTTAGTATCCCACCTAGGAAAAAGCGAACTTTCACATGTTATCCTCGGATATAATGAACTTTCGTGAGTCAACCTCGGATATTCCTTTCGTGCGGTACCTCGGATATAAAGTCTCATGTCTGCACCTCACATGTAAGAAACTTGAATGCATCACCTCAGATATACCGATGTTTATTGCGTCAACCGCGAATGTATTGAACGTTTGGCTTCTAACGCATTCATACGATCCACTGGGCACCTCCTAAGAAATTTTACTCATTGTTGCTTTCACTAATATGCAGCAGACACTAAATGAAACAAGCAGTATACTATTTAAAAGTTTCCAAGAAAAGAAATGAAATCATCACTAACGGATGCATAAGGAACACAAAATAATGCTAGAAACGCTGATAATACCTTGACGAAGCAATGCCGATGATGCAAATGGTCATATTGAACCCTCATCACTTGTTTTCTGAGCGAGGCCAATGTCTTATGAGAAGAGAACGATCCTATTCATTTGATTGGCCTTCTGACTGAAACTAATGGAAGTATCGATATCAGGGCGTCCTTTCGCTATAAGCATTTATGCCTTTCCCACGCACTCTGAAAATTTTGGGCTTTCAACTCATAGATCGTTCATGTTACCATAGAGGGAATTCATACATTAGTTCGCGCGTTGGATATTTCAGCGAAGTTTAGTGGGCCGAAGAAATAAACAAACCATCGCACTAGGTCTCGATCGTTAGTTTAAAACCGTCAATCCCGTGCTAAGCTCCCATATGAGTTCTCTTTAACGATGGAACTCATTAGCGCGCATGGCACCGCAGAGTCTTCTACCACACTCCGATGGCGCCCAATTACGCTCCTGCGAATAACATGTTTTCTGGGGGTGGGCAGTAATTACTCTCGTTCTCTAAATCACCGGTATGAGAGCACTTAGTTTGAAGAATAATTGCCAATGATCATGGCTACACGATTTTTTTTTTTGCACCAGAAAGCGAATAATTGTCCCCATCTTAGTGCTTAAGTGCAGGGCTGTCCGTCTGAACCTTCATTACATTTATTTGAAATAGATATTCACGTTTTTAATGCTCGACAAACTTTCTGTTAAGTTAACTTCACATGATAATATTATGGAGCTATGTGGCAGTTTTATTGGAATGCACAGGAGCTTCAAACTGTTCAAGTGTATAAAATACCTGTTAAACAAATTCAACTGAATAAGCAACCGCTAAGCTGCTATTAGGGAAAGCCCATATCTCACGTTCCTGCTGACGTCGGCTTACAACAGTAAAGCGAGAGAACATTTGTTGTCGGAAATGCGTCAAAGAAGCACAGTTGCTATCTTCGGTTACTCCCTTTTCCCCGAACTGAGCATGCTTGCTCGGGTTCCACGTTAATTTTAATATAGAAGCCTATAATGGGAAACCTGCTCTGCCCCAAGCAGTTCCACAGGCCGCTATCATTACTTGACCTGCAGTATCTCTCTCCGGCTTGTCTCCATCCTCGAGCTGCCACAGGTGTGGACTCGGCGTGAAATTTCAAAACTTCAGAAATTTCTGGTAGCTGGGTTTCTTAAAAGGACACTGAGGAGAAATTAAGATAGCCTGTACATAGCTCACTGTATTGTCCACACAAAATGGTACTTTTGCTAGAAGCAAAGATTTATGGCCATGAAAAGAAAAAAAAATGGATTTGAGGGGTCGCCACTAATGTGCCATTTTGCAAGCAGACTGCGAGCGTTGACACGGTATATTTGGGGGGTGGGTCCCAGGGGCCAGGCTACTCCGCCTTTTATTCAAAACCATGATTACGGTGCACGTTCTGATGTGGACTTCAAGAGTCTTAATCGAGTGGCTTGAAATAAAGTGGCTTGAATAAAAGCGTCCTTTGCTGCTAGACAAACATTATCATGGGCAGAAACGACCGTATTGTTCATTTTCGCTGTATCGCTACGAAGAAAAATTGCATGGGGTGGTCGCTTTAGTTTTGCCTGATAACACTAAAAACAAGAACGAAACAAAGACTACAAACGAGTCAACTGCAGGAATGCTAAGCAAACTCAGGTTCATTTTGCGACATAGCACCATAGAAAACGGTAAGAAAGCAGTCGATAAGAAAAATGAATAACACAGAGCCCAAGAACAAAAAATCGGCAGTGGCTTAGCTCAGCTATG
Source organism: Amblyomma mixtum (assembly GCF_055824585.1). NCBI lineage: Eukaryota > Metazoa > Arthropoda > Arachnida > Ixodida > Ixodidae > Amblyomma > Amblyomma mixtum. The sequence continues at coordinate 1,975,463 of NC_143019.1, forward strand.
CCAGGATATACATAGCGAGAGCTACAGTTACCTTCTGGTTACGCATGCGGTCGAGCTTGTTGTGACTGTAATATTAAGCACTGAAGAAGTATTCGGTGAATCATCACCCCACGTACCTACAAGCGCGATTCAGGCGTCCCCTGACCCAGGGAGCCAGCTATGCGCACTTCTTTTCCTTAAAATGATTGTAGTGTAAAACGTTGTCAACGCCAACGCAGATGAACACAATGAACGCCGACGGCCAATGGCTTCAGCGCCGCGTTTCTGCTACCCTTCTCCAGGTTTCCGCACATGCGCATTCAAGCGCGGCAGTGGCGGCCGTAGTCGAGCCGGCGCGGCTCCTCGCGCGGCGGCGGCGGCGAACTCGGACGTCATGCGGCGCACACCTTCTGCTCCTCTCTGGTTTCGCGCATGCGCACTATCGACCTCCTAGGCTCACGGCGAAATGCTCGACTTGGTAGCATAGTGTAGCTCTCGCTACAAAAATTGAGTAGTGTGTACAGGAGAGATCGATCAACCACTCTTGTTTATTTTCTTGCGTGATAACCGCAATAAACTTCTTTACTTCAAATTTCGTTACAGGCAGTCCATGATATCTGAAACGAGAAGCAAGCGAGAAGCATGCAGCGAAATCTATGCACCGATTTCTGGTCTGTACTATCTAGCGTTCGAAAGTACTGTTCCCAGCTCATATGCCATTGGACACTCAGAATCCTGCACGGGGTGCTTCTACGGAAAGCGCCACCCTAAAAAAATGAGTAAAAATAAAATTTCGAAATTTTCTCGTTGTTTTGCCTCGCGAAAAAAGGTTGGCCACTACTTTACCTGGCCAAAATAAACGGGATTAAGGTGCTCAGGCACGTTTACCCTTGTTTTGCATTGTTTATCATTGTTTACTTTTTCATAAGCTACACTTCTCCCACCTGTATAAGCGCACGGCCTCCTTTCAAAATTCTCGAGAAAATCAGTCCCAGAAAAAGTCAAATTTTTGCACCTTCTTCTCATAAGAACAGCAGTTCCTCTCGTAATACACGAGTGCTGTGTCAGGACAGATATATCCTGTAATGACAACAGGCTACTAAGCAATACTGCTGCTATTCACTCTTTAAGATTTCAACTCCAAAAGACTACTAAATATCTGTTCGCTTGACATAATATTTTCGAGGGTGTTATACGACAGAAAAAGCACACCAGATCGACATGACGGCAAGTGGTATATTTTTTACAGCGTCCACTTCCTCTATATATATTGGTTTCGTCTGAGGTCCACTTAAACAGCGCATTTCTGGAGTATGAGGTAAAAGAAAGAATCTTGGTTACAGCACAAGAAAAACCTGCAATGTAACTCATGCGCATAATAATGCCGAGGCCATTTACAGCAAGCAAAGTGCGTCACACATCTATCTCCGTATAAACAAAACTTTTCTCCCTGCAGTCGTACAGTACAACGCTTGTCCCCTTCCACTAAAAGCAAGGCGAAAAGAATACATCCCCGCGTAAGGTATTAACGCTCACAGCGCCATATGGCGGCCCTCCACCTGAACAATGGGTTGAAACAGAAAGTGGGAGCGTAAGCCCCTTTGCAAACAATGAGATTGTAAAAGTCCTTCCCGTAGAAGGACAGTGCCTGGCAGGGTGCAAGAAGATATACGACTGCGCCAATAAAGCTCCCTCTACCGGAAGTGTGCGCATAAAAGCGGCGAATGGCGTTGACAGGCAGTACGGACACCGCTGCGTCTACCCGGAAAAACAAGCCTAGGTCCTGGCATTATTACATCCCTGGTTTGAAAACTGGGACTGTGAGAATGTTCTGCGCAAACTGCTGCACAGCGCAACTTAAGGCTTAGTCCGCGTTTCTAGCGTGCGAATAGCAGTTTATCCTAGAACGACGTGCATCCATTCACCTAAAAGCGTTGGCGCAAATTCCTCATTGAAAAAATAAAACTATGCACCATGTAGTCGTGTAGGATTTGGAAATCCGGAGCTAAAAGGGATCGTCAAATAATTTGGTTCCGTTTTAAAACATGAAAGCACTCAAAGATGTAAAAATGAATTTGCTTCTAAAATATAAGAAGGCGAGTGTGCTTGTTTTTGAGAGTGGAAAGGATCGCTTTGATTGTTTTTTTCATGCTTCCAATAACATGCTCTCCAGAACACTTTTTGTTGCTTACACACTGGCTCAGCGTGTATCTATTGCCGACTCTAAAAACTCATGCATGGTTAGTTGCATGGGCGAAATCCGCCAAATGAAGATCCCAGAAGCACTATGGCTGCATCAAGAACGTGAAATATGAAATGAGTTGAAGGTGATCAAATGAGACAAAAAATAAAAATACAGGAAGTCTAACAGAAAATTCCAGATAGTTTTAGGTATTGTGATCTGCGGAAGGACCTAACGGGCCGAAGTAATTTATTTATGGAAGTGAAATAAGCCAAAGAAGCGCTTTTATTATTGTTACACCTGCTATACTTGGGAGAATTTTAAAATGACGGAGCGTCCGTAACTCCTCAGCTGGAGGTAGACCTCATTATGGGCGCCTGGCGCTTTGATCGCTACGGCGTTTCTACGCTCCGTCGCTCGTGTAGCTAGTACCACTTGTGGAGGCTTCGTGTAACCGCATGTTTCTAAGCAATTCGCTCTTCGAAATCAACAGTCTTCCCCGGGACAGTCTAACCTTGCAAATCTACAATTGTCTTACAAATATTCTCGAAAAATACAGCGTTAAGGCATAGTTTTACTTAAGAGAAAAACATAAATTGCAGGCGAGGAATATATTACACGGCGTAAGAAGGAATAATACATTTCGGCTGTATCTTTCGCTGTATTGCCAAGAAAAGGTTGTGCAAGATTATGTTTGCTCGTTCCGTTGGCGCAGCGTCAGCCGGGTGCATGGCCGGGCCTGAGAGGCTGAAGGAGGTGTGATGTGGAAGTAATGGGAACTGATAGTGACTGGACAGAGGTAGAAGCTTGTTTTTGGCACGCAGCTGGAGCAGTTCGGCCGGGGAATAGGAACGCTATCGTATACAGCTATAGACCAACATCGCGTTTACAAACAGGGGGAGTAACGGCGGCTGGATTCGACGGGGGGATGAAAAGTAGACTTAGCGCTCACAGGAATAGTGGAAGCAAGTTTTCAAATAGTCTTCTTATTTTACAGCGCACCTATGATGTCCCTTCCTGAAGAATAACCAAGTGCATCCTAAGGAGCTGGGGAAGTATGGACGTCATTTAGAAGTCAATGTATTTTTAAAGCACCGGGTTACATATGCGTGGGGGTGATCCCAGCTGGAAGTACAGCCTGGGCGAGCGGCTCATAAGAACACACAAAAGGTAACCTTTTCAAAATGTTTTTCGCGTCTCGCCCAGCGCTTATGGAGGCGGCCAGTCGTTAACACTTGTGTTTGAAGAAGAGTGTGTGAAAGCATGCTAAGTCATTGCGAAGCTATCTCTTTAAAATTCCATGATGAAGGTTTGTTGTGAATCTGGATGGATGGATGGATGGGTGGGTGGGTGAGTGGATGGATGGATGGATGGATGGGTGGATGGATGGGTGGGTGGGTGGATGGAAGGATGGGTGGGTGGGTGGGTGAGTGGATGGATGGATGGATGGGTGGGTGGGTGGATGGATGGGTGGGTGGGTGGGTGGGTGGGTGGGTGAGTGGATGGATGGATGGATGGATGTATGAATGGATGGATGGGTGGGTGGGTGGGTGGGTGAGTGGGTGAGTGGATGGATGGATGGATGGGTGGATGGGTGGGTGGTTGGGTGGGTGAGTGGGTGGGTGGATGGGTGAGTGGGTGGGTGGATGGATGGATGGATGGACGGACGGACGGACGGACGGACGGATGGATGGATGGATGGATGGATGGATGGGTGGGTAGGGGGGCGGGTGGGTGGGTGGGTGGGTGGATGGATGGATGGATGGATGAATGGATGGATGGGTGGGTGGGTGGGTGGGTGGATGGATGGATGGATGGATGGATGGACGGACGGACGGATGGATGGATGGATGGATGGATGGATGGATGGATGGATGGATAGGAGCGCCCCCTTTGAAACGGGGTGGTGGTAATTGCCACCATGCTCAGCTTTTATTTCTTTATTTTTGTTCAACTGAGTTGTCAACATATCCCAAAAAGGCGCTCTTAACGGCTGAGTTTTACCCCGAATCGCGCAGGCTTCTCGTGTAGCCGATATGCTGTCACGTGTGCTACGTTTCCTCGGAAATGCTGTCCTTCAAACTAGACACCCTCATAGATATCTCTACATTAAAGGTATATTCCTGAAGCAGAATGCTAAACGAGCCGCGTACAGTAACAGATGACCAGCACCATGTTTACAACTGGGGGTGGCTCTGGCGGTTCCCTAGGGCAGGGGGCGCCCAGAAGGTATCGTCTGAGGCACCGGCTGCTTCAGTGCGTGGTTCTCTTTCGTGCGCTTGCCATAGTGTTTGAGAACTGCTTTTTTAGGTCATGCTGCATAGGAGCAGCATGAAGTTTGAACAACTTTATAAGTGAACAGATATGTGGGCACAGCAGAATTGCAAGACTAATACGTTTAATCTCCTACGTACACCAGCCAAATTTTATCCGTACCGGCACACTTCCACACCTCAGTGCCCAATCTGTCCACACATATATGCAGACATAGAACACTGCCTTACACAGTGCCACGTAGCCTTCCAGTCTCCCGCCTATCCTTTCCCGCCACCCCCACCGTGGCCCATCTGGCTTGCCTCCTGGGACCTGAACCTGCAACGCGCCCTCGTCACCGTGGCCCAGGACCTATTTAACGCCTAACATAAAGGCTGTTAATAAAAAGCGTCACACCACCACCACCACTCAAGAAGCTTGTGCGATTCGGGGAAACACACAGCGGATACAGCGTCTTTTGGGGGTATGTCCGGCTTCACAGCACGCCTTATCATGGTGTTTTAAAAAGACGGTTTCGGAATGGCGGAATATAGTTTTTCATGCTCTTTTTCGTCAAAACTATGGCCAACTGTTCACAAACAGCTGCCTCCATGGGTACTTTTGTGGGAGAAAAATATTTCTGAATTCTTTGATAATTTGTGTCTCAAGGGGCCGGGCTCTGGTTGGGGAACGCCCCAGCTAGGAATCATCCTCACGAGCGCGTAAGGCGGCGTTTGAAAATATATCGCCTTCGAAATGACGACTCATACTTTCAGAACATGTTCTATGAATGACATGTTATTCTTCACGAAACGGCGACATCTTTGTTGTGAAATAGATTGTGAAATAAGATTGTGAAATTGTGAAATAAAAGATTTTGAAATAAAAAAAACTGATTTGAAAAATTTTTCTTCCGTGTATTGCTTAGGGTGCTAAGCCAACGTTTTTTTCTATGTTCTACCCCAGTTGTCGTAGCTGGCGAAAGCAGCGCCGCCGCATACGGCACAGGCCAGAGTTGGTATTTAGTTTTGCAAGAATAAGGAGAGGGCTGGTTGGAATTTTCTAAATAAATAAAATGCTTCCTCCTATAACACTGGTAAGCTGTATGTTGGGCGTAACACCGAGATGCTGGACATTGGCTACGAAAGCCGCAGTGTTGAATGAATACAGAATTTTCACTACCTGGGGTCTTCATAGCACCCTTACAACACACAGCACGCTGAAGATTTTCATTTCGATTGAATTGTAATGAAGACAGGCAGAGAAATAAGTAGGCAGGTGGGTACGTGTTTTTGTGGGTGGGTGGGTAGGTAGGCAGGAAGATGGGTGTGCAGGTGCGTAGGTAGGTAGGCGTGATGCAAGGTAGAAATAGGTAGAAGTTATGCAGGCCAGACCTACTATGAGTTGGCGGAATTGCTGCTTAAAGGCAGGAACACAATAGGCCGCTCTAAAATGTTTTTAAATGAGATACATTGAAACAAGAACATTCTCCCTAGTCGTCGAATTTGCCACTTAAACTTCATTTAGCGGAAATGCGACAGCATCAGAGCATCGCATTTGATCTGTGAGGTGTTGCAGCGACCCACGCGGCCAGAACGGGCGAAACGCCGAAGTTGACGAAGTGTGGCCAGCACGAGCTGGTTACAACGTTCGCGACCTTGGCCTCAGTGGGATGCTGTGGTCGCCGCTCATCCGGTCACTCTTGTTCTGCAGCCCTGAATAAATGTGGTGGCGGTGGCCTGGTAGCCGAGCTCCACATTGTGGCGACCCGGACGGTCGAAGGCGTATGACAGCTTGCGGCACTGCTCGCGACCCCGCGCGACCACTGTGTGCTGTTTCTCGCACGAAATTCTGGACTTGTTCGAATTTCCCAGGAGTTTTAAATTACGGGGTTCAAAATACTGAGGGAGGGGGTGGATGTCAAACTTCGTTCCCTTTCGGAATGAGTAAATTTCCTGACATCCAGCAGAGAGGCTTCGGTGCGACGGCATCTCTAATCCGGTCTAGCGGGGATTTTCCCACCACTCTATACTTTAGAAGCAGACTAACCCATACAATACCGTCTTTGCGTTGTCTCAGTGGTTATGGCGCTCGGCTGCTGACCCGTAAGACGCGGGTTCCATCCCGCCCATGGCGGTCGAATTTCGATAGAGGTGAAATTTTCGAGGCCTGTGTACTGTGTGATGTCAGTGCGTGTTGAAGAACCCCAGGTCCTCAAATTATCCGGAGCCCTCCGCTACGGCATTCCTGATCGCCTTAGCTGCTCTGGGATGTTAAACTTCGAAAACCTAAACCTATCCGATGCCTGCTGGCAAGCTCCCTGCGCCATTCACCCGCTAAGCAAAGTATTTGTTTGGGAGGCATTTTTCCATTGGATTATCGACGAAGAGGTTAGGACAGCTTCAGCAGCAATTCTGCGCGCTGGTGCATTGGCTGTGGGACATATTTTTAATGTTAAATTAGAAATGCAGTTGCAACAGAAATGGGCGCTAAATTGAATAAAGATGTCCAAACCGAAACAAAAGAAATTTAATTTAATTTTATTTTATTTATTTTACCTCACAGGCCCTGAAGAGAATTGGATGGGGGCACATGAAAGGAAAGGAATGTCTAGAAATAATAAGCCGTAATAACGGTACAGCCGACACAGTACAAGGCAAATATACGTAATGAACACATAGTTGATCCAGAACAGAGTGAAAGTAACACCGAACACAAGAATATAAAATACAAAGAAAGCACGAGACGCGACAATGCGAAAACGAGGTAGACAAGTGCAACTGAAATAGTGTTACTTGAGAAAACAACATAAAGATCAACAGTATACGTAATACAGCATTTGGAACCACACTAAAGCGATGATTGCACACATAGGTTTTTGTTAACTCCCCATGAGGAGAGTAAGAGATTATATTTTCAGGAAGGTCATACCAGAGCCTAATTGCTCTAGGTACTCTAGACGAATTAAGTGACTGAATTCTGCAATGTATATGGTTGAATCTGGGATGATTATGTATGCGCCATGAAGAGTGGGGAGGTGATTCTAGGGGAAAACGAAGGGGGGGGGGGGTAAATACATATTCATGAAATAAACTCACCATGTGAATAACGTCGATTTTCAAAGTATTTCTTTATTAGTAATATTTTATAGCTGGGAGACATTGCGAAGAATTATATATATTGTTACGTGCTTAGCACGCACGGGGGTTTATTCACAGAGGGGATCGGTCGGAGCAGGATGGAAGCAGGCAGCCTACCAGCGTCCCTCAGCTCTTTTTCTTCCTTTTTCCCTGCCGGTCAGTCCTTCATCTTCTGCTTCTTCCGTCGAGATTCTGTGGAAGCACGTGACATTTCCCTCCTCGCAGACGGAGCCCGTCGGGCGAGTTACGTAGACAGTCTGGGATGGAATCGCTTGAGACGGGCTACATGCACCACCTGAGACTGGCGTGACCGTCGACCACTAGCAGTTAGTCGTGATACAACGTAATTAACGTCACTTATGCACTCCAACACAACAAACGGTCCAGTGTAGTGGGACAGCAGTTTCTGACACAGACCACGCTTGCGTAGAGGGGTCCACAACCACACAATGTCACCAGGAACATAAGAAACTTCTTGGTGTTGGACGTCGTAGCGGTTCTTGGAACGCTCTTGAGAAGATAAAATTCGAACGCGGGCAAGCTGGCGAGCTTCTTCAGCTCTGCAGTGTGTGGTCGCAAGAGAAGGTTCGTCGTGGATGAAAAATGGTAGAATGGTGTCAAGGCCGCAGCGAGGTGAGCGAGCATAGAGCAGGTAAAAGGGGCTGTAGCCTGTTGTCTCATGTTGCGCTGTGTTGTATGCATGAGTAATGAACGGGAGGACACCATCCCAATCCTTATGATGTGCAGCGACGTACATAGCGAGCATGGTGGTGAGCGTCCGATTAGTGCGTTCTACCACCCCGTTCGTTTGGGGATGATATGGCGTGGAGTGGCGAAAACTGCAGCTGCTGAGGCGGAGAAGTTCTTCAACAACGTCCGCTGTAAATTGGCGTCCACGGTCGCTAATGAGAACTGCAGGAGGGCCGTGCCGAAGAATGACGAATCGAAGTAAGAAGTTAGATACTTCAGACGCAGTAGCAGCTGGTATCGCGGCTGTCTCACAATAACGGGTTAAGTGGTCTACGCACACAAGAATCCATCGATTTCCTTTCGAGGACCGTGGGAAAGGTCCAAGGAGGTCAATGCCAACTTGCTCAAACGGGGCTGTTGGAGGTGTGATTGGCCGCAGTTTGCCCGGTGGACTTGAAGTCGGCAGCTTAAAGCGCTGGCATTGCACACAGCTGGCTACATAGTGCTGGATGGTTGAACGCATGTGAGGCCAGTAAAATCGTTGTTGTGTGCGGTGGAGTGTGCGTGTCACTCCCAAGTGCCCAGACGTGGCGTCGTCGTGCATCATTTCAAGAACTGTGATGCGTAGGTTTTCGGGTACGACAAGAAGCATGCGTGCTCCTCCAGAAGCGAAATTCTTCTTATAAAGCAAACCGTCGCGAATGCAAAAAGTATTCTTTACAGAATCTTGAGCGGCATCAAACAAAGAGGTTAATGTTTGGTCTTTGCGTTGCTCAGTTCGGAAAACTTCAAGATCGGGGAAGGCTTGTGAAAGTGACGCCAAGTATTCATCAAAGTTGTCTGCGTCGTCATCAGTCGTTTGAAGCGGCAAGCGGGAAAGACAATCGGCATCTGAGTGTTTACGGCCGCTTTTATGCACCACAGTGAAATTAAATTCTTGTAGGCGCAAAGCCCATCGAGCAAGCCGGCCACAGGGGTCACGAAGACTCACTAGCCAGCAAAGCGAGTGGTGGTCGGTCACGACGGTGAAAGCATTCCCGTACAGATAGGAGCGGAAGCGCTGGACAGCGAAAACAACGGCGAGACATTCTTGCTCAGTAACCGTGTAATTTCTTTCGCTCTTACTCAATGAACGGCTGGCATATGCTACCACGTGCTGATCGTGACCATGGCGTTGTATAAGTACAGCGCCGATACCGATACCACTTGCATCAGTGTGCACTTCAATTGGTGCAGATGGGCAGAAGTGACGTAGGATGGGGCCCGAGGTCAAAAGAAATTTCAGATGTCGGAAAGCTGCGTCACATTCGCTGGTCCAATGGAACGGTGCATCTTTATGCAGCAAACACGTGAGTGGGTAAGCGATGTCCGCAAACCTAGCTATAAAGCGTCGAAAGTACGAGCAGAGCCCTAAAAAACTCTGCAGCTCTTTCACTGATTGAGGCACCGTAAAACTTTTGACAGCTTCAATTTTCTTTGGATCTGGTCGAACACCTTCTTTATCAACTAAATGACCAAGAACAATTGTTTCACGGTTCCCAAAATGACATTTCTTGGAATTGAGGATAAGGCCAGCTCGTTCCATGCAATCAAGCACAATATCCAGGCGGCTGTTGTGTTCACTAAACGTTTTGCCAAAAATTACAACGTCGTCCAAATAACATAAACAAATTTGCCACTTGAGGCCACGCAGGATTGTATCCATGAACCGCTCGAATGTTGCAGGTGCATTACATAATCCGAAAGGCATGACGTTAAACTCGTAAAGTCCGTCTGGTGTTATGAATGCCGTTTTTTCCCTATCTGCAGCGTGCATGGGGATTTGCCAGTAGCCGGATCTCAAATCAATAGAAGAAAAGTACGAAGCGGAGTGCAGACAATCAATTGCGTCATCTATACGTGGAAGCGGGTAGACGTCCTTCTTCGTGGCCGTATTTAAGCGACGGTAGTCAACACAGAACCTCCATGTGCCATCTTTTTTCTTAACAAGGATAACTGGAGCTGCCCAAGGACTGGAAGACTCTCGAATTATGCCTCGCTTTAGCATCTCTTGAACTTGGTCATCTATTAACTTACGTTCAGTGGCTGAGACTCGATAGGGTTTCTGGCGTATAGGAGGTGCGGAGCCGGTGTTGATCGTGTGATGAATACGACTGGTAGGCGGTGGTGTAGAATCGTCTTTGGCAAAGTCGAACACGAACACGTGCTTCAGAAGGAGTTCCACTAGAGTGCGACGCTCGGTTGTGGGAAGAGCCTGATTAATCATAGTCTTAACTTGGGTCTCCATATCTCTTTTCACGTGCTGCTCACTGACAGAGTTGGTTAACGTCGCGACGGAACCTGACACACCTTCCTCAAAACGGGCGAGTTTGAGGCCCCGGGGCAACACAGCTGGCTCTTCAGAGTGGTTCACTGTCCACAGCTCGGTACGGCCTCCCACCACGGGAACGACGCAACGAGGCACGACGATACTCTTCTTAGAGCAGGCGAGTGTCGTAGGCTCTGCCACAGCTTCAAAAGATTCGCACTGATTGTGAACAGAGGAAACCCGCACGAATGCTGCGGAGAAAGCTGGTACAATAGTGTCTTCTTCCACCGCAAATGCTCCAAAATCCGGTGTCGAGTTATCCACAAGAGCTGAAAGTAGTGAAGAATTCAAAGAAATTTCTCCCGTACGACAGTCTAAAGTTGCACCACACTCTTGCAGAAAATCAATCCCAAGAATCACATCATGCGTTGACCGTGGTAGCACTGCGAATTCTGTTCTAAACGTTAGACCACCAATAACAACATCCGAAGCACACACACCAAGTGGAACCAAAGGTTCACCACCGACACCACGGAATAACGCTGCACGGTCACCACTAAACATCACTTTCCTACCTAAACGGTTCTTAAACCTCAAACTCATAACGGATACGGTAGCACCAGTGTCCACAAGAGCCATTGTTTTCACACCATCAATAAACACTTCCAGTTTGTTCTTCATCATAAACACGGGCAGAGGTATATTGGACGTCATCGACTCGCCGGCGGCCTCACCTCCATCGGCCGCGCCTCCTAGTTTCCCGGAGGCGGAGGGGATGCACGACGTCGAGGAGAAGGTGACCGCCGTTGGCGCTGAGGTGGCGGCGTCACACTGCGGTCAGATGCAGGTGATGAACTCCGCAAAGTGCTCGGACGGTACGGGTCCCAAGCGGACGTTGGGGGGGTCGCTGCTGCGCGGTGTGCAGTTGTCCGTAAGTAGGCGCCGGGGGTTGGCAGTCTTGAGAAGTCGGGAAACGACGGCGGCAATATCTAGCGATATGCCCTGCAATACCACACCGGTAGCACAAAGGTTGAGAGCGCCAGCGACCGCCATAAAAGTCCTGGCGAACAAAGTCGCGACGTTGGCTGGAGCCAGGATCTCGCTGCTGACGAACCACGTCTTCTGGGTAAGTGGGCCTCCTTTCCGTCGGCTGGTGGCCATAACGTTGGGCAATGTTCCGATCTTCCATGGGCAAAGTGCCGTTAGGTTGAGCCCACGGAGTCGACAGGGCGGCAACATCGTCCTCCGGTGCAGAACTGTGCCGCGGATATTCTGTGCGGCAGAAGGTGTCCCGGGATCTTGACAATTCCTCGCGCACAATCTCTCGAATCATATCAGCCATAGAATTTGGAGGACAGGCTTCAACACTGGCTATAGAGGTGACATTGGCCAATCTTCCGAATTTAGGGGTGATTCGACGCAGCTTAAGAGCTTCAAATGTTCTGCAATGTTTGATAACGTCAGCGGTGGTGCTCAGGCTCTCTTTACTAATCAGGAAATTGTAAACATCTTCCGCAATTCCTTTTAGAAGGTGGCCGACTTTATCTTCTTCAAGCATACTGGAGTTAACTAGCTTGCATAACTTTAAGATGGCTTCGATGTATGCCGTGCAAGTTTCTCCGGGTACTTGCGCGCGGTGAACCAATGTCTGTTCCGCACGCTTCTTCTTAGCCGATTCATCCCCAAAATTTTTCTTGACCTCGGTCGTAAATGTAGCCCATGAACTCAGTGTATCCTCATGATTGTCGAACCAGTCAAGGGCCGTGGCGGCAAGGAAAAACACTACGTTAGCCAGTTTAGTAGCAGCGTTCCAGCGATTGTATTTGCTCACCCGCTCGTAGTGTTTCAGCCACTCGTCAACGTCCTCTTCAGGTTTACCAAAAAATGTGCGGGGCTCTCGATAATGTGGCCAGTTGTTCGCTGTGGATATCCCGGGTTGCTCGGCATTGTCGTCTCCAGGCATGTCCGATGGCAGTGGTGGGAAGCCTGCGAGTCTACGGCTCCTTCGGTAGATGGAATGCTCCGTGGTCGATACCCGGCACCTCTCACCAAACTGTTACGTGCTTAGCACGCACGGGGGTTTATTCACAGAGGGGATCGGTCGGAGCAGGATGGAAGCAGGCAGCCTACCAGCGTCCCTCAGCTCTTTTTCTTCCTTTTTCCCTGCCGGTCAGTCCTTCATCTTCTGCTTCTTCCGTCGAGATTCTGTGGAAGCACGTGACAATATGTTAAAAATATACCGGGTAGCTCTGCTTTCAATGGTCTCAAGCATATCTAAGAGATATTTCTGATGGGGAGACCTTATAGATGAGACAAATTCCAATTGTGGGCGAGCAAATGTTAAAATTCGGGAGCTTGCGAACGGAACTAGGCGAGTTTTACAGGTTACGGCGTATGAAAAATAAGGACCTGGGCGCTTTATTGTAGATTGTTGAAATGTGGCAAGAGTATGAAAGCCTTTGTGTGAACTGAATTCCCTTATATTTTCGCGATATAACCTTGGCTAGGAAAGTGTTATTTTTTCTAGTAGAATTCCATTGCATTCTTTCTACAGCTATTCTCTCTTTGGTTGAAGCACATAAAATATAACCAAACCCCAGCCCCCCCCCCCCCCCCCCCCCCAGCCACTATTGCGCATGCACCTCTTGTTTTTTTTTTTGAACGCAGCGGCCACGGTCAGAGTCGTGGTAATATTAGAGTCTGTGTGAACTCACCGCATATTTCACAGAATGGAGCTGCAGTGCAAAAAAGACAGAACCAACGCACTGCAATGAACGCGTAAAAATAAAAATAAAATCCAACGCGATAACATACGGTGCAGGTACTCAGAAAAAAAAGGGAGGAATACCGTACAACGATCGAGTGATTCGCCTGGAACCGAACTGAATACGCGAATAGTGCGTCAAGGTAGGCTGAGACACTCATGAATTATTCAAGTAGGCAGAACACGCTAGATCTCTCGTTCTATATGAGCATTGTTTCTTGCCGAAATCCCCTATTCCGTTCCTTCCTATCTGTTCCCTTTTCTGCCGGTCGTCTTTGTTGCCGCTAACGCTGCACGTCGGGAATGTGTCCGGAGGGCTTTCTGGCGGTGGCTTTGCATCCTGTACTCACGGAAACAGGACCAGTGCCGTTCAGGCCGCATGCATAGCAACGCGTCCTGCATGCGAGATGCGCAAATGAAGCAACCCTTGTTTAGTGCCCATCCGTAGGCATGCTGCACAGGCGTGATAGCAAGATACGGCGGCACGAGGGAAGCCAGACAGGGATGTATGGTAAAAATACGCAAAGACGGCCAGCCTTTGTTTATCTGGCGGTCTTCAGTCACGACCTGGACTGACGTCTTAGCACGCATAGCAGAGCGCGAGCTCGTTGCAGTCTTTCTGGCCTCAAAGATTGGCGGCCACCGCTTCTATTGCGATAGCGGAATGGGATGGGAGCTTTGTCCTAAAAGAACAGCTCTGTCGTGGGCTTCTTTGAATGCCGTTCCTGGCAGCACCAAGAGGACGTTGCCGATGGTAACCCCGTCTCTATTTTAATGCAAACAACATTGCTTTCTTCGCTATAGGATCCATTTGGACAGCTTGGTTTCTTTGATCGGCGCAACGTGGCGCCACCAATGCGAAGTGACAGCATTTAATAGAGAAGGTAAAAGTGGTAGCTGCTCGAATGACTGCCGAGTGCTGCAGCATGAAGCGCCACCTCGCGCGAAAATAGACAACAAATCTATGCACGCTGATTTTACGTGCTGTGTCTATAGCTATGGCATGCTGTCTCCTTACTGCACGTGAGTAGCAGGCATGAAGTGTGATATGGGCGAGCGGAAGGAAGTAATGAGAGAGAAAGAAAGAATGGTTGGTGAGAAGGATTGGCTTTTAGTCATTACTACGATAATTAAGCGCAACCTTACAGAGCACACAGGCTAAAGACAAAAGGGACTACAGAAATGGACACAGCGTATTTGTTAGCGTAATTAACGCACTGGCATACATAACGCACCCTACAGTTTTGCTGTGAGAGAGAACAATTTTTTCTCTCGCGAGCAGTAACATCACCTCTTCCTTTCAGAGCACAGTGTGCTGATTTTCATTATGAATGCTGGCGGATGCCCCTTATGAACGCAGTAATATGAACCCTAATCTGTCTAACGTCGGAACTTCTTTACACGGGGCACAAAGGGGGATAAGAACGTTCTGCCAAGTATCTGCGTACCAGTAGACACAAGACATTGCCAAAAAGGATTTATTTGTTTGATTTGTTGATAATATTAAGCCTAGGAAACTCTTGTGGTTGGAGTGTGCGCTGAATGCTGTGAGTTCCGAGACATAAACTCTAATTGTGTTCTGTCGAAATGGCACCATTCCCTGCTATGGGAGGTAATCGAAAGGTTTTATGAACCAAGTTGTAGACTGTGCTCTGAAGCACAGAAACAGTATTGAATAGTGCATTTGCTCTAATTACGTTCATCGTGCCTGGTGAAGTAAGCATTTATCTACCAGCCTATCTTTCCCCATTTTATGCGCATAAAATGTTTTCTCTATATTTTACCCCACGTAATCAATGCACCACCGAAATATCCTGAGATTTGTTGAGAAAAAAATTCTGTTTGTTATGCGATTGAACACGGTATGTAGAACTAAAAAAAACTGCCTCACGAAGAAGCAAATAAGCTGAAAATTTCGAATAGTTTTTGGATTTGTTGTGATTTGCGAACGATGGTAAGAGAAGAAAAATAATGGATATTAGGTCGAGCAGGTTTTTCTCCGTGTTCTTCAGCAACCTTACCATGGCATGGGTCGCACCATATACCGACCTGGGAAAGTGCTCTAGTATATTAGAGAGTTTCTTTTTTTCATCCTAATCAATCGGGCGCCTCCAAAACACTGTGTGCGTAGTACAGTGGGCTTACATTCCCATTAATAGGTTTTAACTGAAATATATTGTTAATTCTCTGTTATGCTGTTGTCCCTCGCGTTTAATATGGTACTGCGACCTCAATTTATTCCAGGGGAAGATGTCACGATCAACACAAAAACAAAGAAAAGCAACTACGGACGATGAGTTGTAGTGTACTGCGGATACAGTGAGAAAGGTATTTTGAACATGGTTGTGAATTGGTGGTGTTTGGGCATGCCAGCACATAATCTGCGGCACCCCCTTTTAACGAGTATAAAAACTGCGTGTGACTTTGATCAATTCCAAATTTAATTTCAGTTCTGTTGATTCGCTTACCTGTCCTAGTTGTGTGAAAATACTGCTCCAGGGTTACCTCTCAGTTCCGAGGTTCTTTCCCCGAAATGTGGATCCTTTATATCAACCTCAAAATCGAAGCCGGCATCCACCAACTACTGTGAGTCTGCCCAGCGTTCAAACATACGAGAATCGGGCACATGGTTCGTGGGAGTTTCTTTGTGCAGCTTGGACACGCCAGCGACCGCATTACCTGCGTCTTCTGGACATCATTACATCAGCAAACGTTTTCTTCATACCACCGTCCCCCCTTTAATCCATAAGGCTATGAACCATAAACACTGCCTTTGAAAACGCCATGAAAAATGGCTAAAAACGAATTTCCATAGAACATTTCTGGTTTCCAATCTAAGTTTCCTCAAGTTGTTTTTAGCGGTTCGCGAAAGGCGGCAGAAATGAGTTTGCGCAAATATTATTCTTTCGAACAGCATCGAACGAACCTACTTTGTAACAGATTGGACTCCGCATCACAAGAAAATTATGCACTATCTAGCGTGATCTGGTCAAATGCAAATAAGGTGCGCTCGAATTTTACTTTGCACTTCGGTTTCGCTTCGATGCTCTTTTTCAGAGGGCTATAAGTTAAACTTGAACTTTGAATTGTTGATTCATTACGCAGAGAAGGACGCAGATGAAGACGACAACATGTAAAGCACAGCGCCAGAGACTGTCATCGCCCGACGTGGGTATGTGCCATTAAGCCTGAAGGCACCAACATCATCGTTTATTTTATTTATTTATTTTCACAATACTGCAGACCCTCATTTGGATCCAGGCAGGGAGGGCAGAAAAACACATTCACACAACACACATATACAATCTAAAATAGCTCACAAAGTGCATTGTCAAAATCAACAGCCGATATCACTTGCAGTGGCAGGGCGTTTTATTCGTCAATAGTTCTCGGGAAAAAAGAAAATTTAAAAGCGTTAGTATGCGCGAAGTATGGTGCTAAAGTGTGATTATGATGACATCGAGTTCTACGCGTTTCAGAAAACTGCACATAGGGGGTTGGAGAGATGCCTAGTTTTCCATGGATTAGTTGGTCAAGGAAGGACAGGCGGGCTATCTTGCGTCTGACGTGGCGAGGTTTAATATCATTTGCTGCCATTAACGAAGATGGGGAATCAGTTCTGTTGTACTTATTAAATATAAAACGTACTGCGCGCCTCTGTATTTTTTCTAATTCTGTTATGTCTTTTTCTGCATGTGGGTCCAAAATGATGGCGGCATATTCGAGTTTTGGTCTTATAAGAGTATTGTAGGCTAATAGTTTGCAGTTGCTAGGTGCGTCCTTAAGTTTATGGCGAAGAAAACCAACTTTACGTAAAGCTGAGGATTTAATGTGGTGTATATGGTCATTCCATTTTAGTTGCGAGTTTAGAACAATACCAAGATACTTATACCTTGACACTTCTTTAACTGAAACGCCATTAATGTGATAGTGGAAGGAAAACGAATTTTTCTTACTTGTTATCCGCAAGAGCGCAGTCTTTTTAGTATTGATTTCCATGCGCATTTTTCACTCCAGGAAACGACACTAAGCAGAGCATTATCTAAATGTTCCTGGTCAGAAACGGAAGATACGGGAGTATATATCATGCAGCCATCGGCAAACAGAGCATACTTGACAGCTGAATTAGCACTTGAAACTAAGTCATTTACATATATTAAAAAAAGTAGGGGACCGAGCACACTTCCCTGAGGGACCCCAGAGTTACAGGGAGTGGAGAAGAACAACTACCGCCAATCTCCACAAACTGCGTTCTGTTTTGTAGATAAGCTGCAATCCAAGCAATGAGCGGAGGTGGTACACCAATGAGTTTCAGTTTTAAAAGAAGCTTGTTATGCGGCACCTTGTCAAAGGCTTTGGCGAAATCTAGAAATAAAACATCAATTTGGCCTGACTTGTCTAAAGCTGCGCTAAAATTATGAATGGCTATTATATGTTGTGTAGTGGTAGAGAATTCCTTCCTAAAGCCGTGCTGAGCAGGATTTAAGGCATTATCATCATCATATGGGACGTGCGGCCGGCACGGCCGCGGCTATGACGTAATGGTGTAATGCACCGGCCATCGAAGCTGATCGGTTGGCGCTGCCACCTATTCATAAACCAGTCGCGGTCATAGAGTACTTCCTATAAGGTGTTTTACGCAGTTGTCCTTAAGGCCAGGTGGCAGGTTGCCCACATCCCAGTGGCAAGGTTTGCACCTGCTGAGGCTTCGGACTGACAAACTTAGGATAATTCTGAGAATGGGTGGTTTAGTGCGAGGCCACTAGAATGTTGTATCTGGCTGGACAAGTTCCATACAAAGCAAAAAAAAAACTTTACCTTTTAGGAATCAAAAGTAAAGCTAATAGATTGCCTACATAAAACTATCTACAAGAACTAAAAAATCTGTTAGGCTAGCTGCACTGCGGTGCGAAGAATAATCATTTCAGACTCGCTTTATTTGATAAAAAAGGAGACGATGTAGGAGAGCGAACGTTTTTGACGCAATCGATCAAATATGGGCCTCATTTACCTCACTAATGTTAACAATGGTATTGCCTGAAATCTGTCTACGTCTCTAACCCAGCCTACTCAAACGTGATTCCATTTCACACATCGCTTTCGAAGTTCTCCATCGACTAATAAAGAGAAACTTTTGGCTTTCCTCGACAGGAGTACTGAACTAGCTCGTTGAGCTCGTAATGAACAGAGCAGAGGACAAAGTGGGAGATCTGCAAATAAATACAGAAAAAGCAAGGACACTCGCCAATCACTGCGAAGTTTTAGGAGCGAATCGACCAAGCACGAACATTCCTCTCCGGTAACTGAGTTTTCAGCCCGTGCCAAGGACCGGGAATCAGTTTCGCGACTACAGTTGCTCTTCCTGCTTTCACCTCCTTTTCCTCTGAACTTTTTTCGCTGAGAAGTCGAGCGCCGAGTCAGCCCACTGGAGCAAAAGAAAAAGCGCGTTGGCGAACGCGGGAGTCCGGCCTGAACTCATTGCCAGGGAGCTCTATGCAGCGAAGGAAATAAGCGGCCGCTTCCCAGCCGAATGAGTACCGAACGGTGTGCCCAGGAGCGTTTCTCTTAAGGGGCGTTAACCGCTTGTTTTACTTCTTCCGTCTTACCCTCGCTTCGCCTTTTATATAAAGAGGTCGAACAGCGCTGACATCCGCAGCGCGGTCACAGAGGAAAGAAGTAATGAAAAAATGTTTTTTTTTCTGATAGAAGGCTTCACAGGGACAATAAGATAGAATTAGCAGTTGGCGGCGATGCGAAACGAGGCAATTGCAAAATAAAAGTTGTGTGTTGTGTAAGCATTGTGAAATGGAAATGGGTGTTAAGAAAGGAGCAGTCCTAATAGTGAAAAATATGTGAAAGGTAAATGAAAGCATAGAGGCATAGATTTTGGGTGGCAATAAGTAAAGCTATGTGTGCTATATGTGAGCTAGAAGTGTGGTAAGGAAGAGTACGCATTCCACTGACGAAGATGGATGGCTGGGGAATGAAAGAGAGAAGTAACGGGAAATAATCACAGTCTGTCAATCTAGGCAGTCGCTCTCAAAAAGCGAAAGAGTGCCTTGGAAGCCTTGATGGCAGTTGACTGGATGGCTGGGCAACTTGGTATTCCTCATTTTGGATGGTACAGCGCGCAACAGACGGAAGACAAATGTAGACGACGACGACAGCGTTGCTCTTCCTCGACTAGCACCTTTTTCCTCTCGTCATTTTCGTGCTATACGATCCACTTTGAGTACTGAGTCCGGGGTACTATTTCATGAGTTGCTTGAAAGTTGATTTTCAAAATGGTGTAGTTTGGCAGTCGGTCCACTCAGCTAAGAAAAATGGATGCATAAAACTTAAGCACTGCTGTAAGGACGGTGCTGTATTGAGAAGGTTCGAGGGAAAGGCAGCCATATTTTTATGCAGCTGAAATTCATAAGCGTTGTCTTTTTTACAGAAATTTCATGGGAAATAAAGAGGCACAGGGATCAAAACTAGCGTGTGGTTAACTACTAGGTCTTACCGCCGGGCATAGATAGGGCATTCGCTCAAAAAAGCTCGTGGAGCGGCGTTCGTAGATCTTATTGGCATGACGCTCTCCACAGAGAGAATGATTTGATCTGATTGCCTCAGTTCAAGGCATATGTGAAATGAAAACCATGTGAAGAACTTAAACACTCTGCGGAATAACACAGATGTCAAGGTGAACGATTTTGATCTAACGTGGCTCTGAATGATAAGATGCGCTTGTCCGCTATTTTTTTATGCAATCCACTCCTTTTTGTTGTTTGTTTGAGGTTGCAATCGGTTTGTATTCGGTAGGATTGTCAGCCCCGTTTTTTTTTTCGATACACATGCCTGGTTCTACACGCTTTTCTTTGTTGAAAACTGCGAGGGAGTTACTTTACCTATTGCATAGATCGTTCCCTGTTCTCAGTGATAACGACTGGTCTCCGTTGCAACCGCGTTTAAGGATACGCTTTCGTGGCTCAGTGCATTAAGTGGTCGGCTGCTGAGTTCAACGTCTCGCATTCGAATACCAGTCAAGACCACCAAATCGGGATGGAGCCGAGATGCAAAAATGCCCTTCTGGTATGCCGTGTCACGTCACAGTAAATAAGAACCCCTGGAGGTCAGAGTAATTTTCCCGCCGAATTTCACTCATGATGCATGTGCAGGTGTGCGAGAAAAGTAGAACACGCAAGACAACTCACTCCAACTTTTTGTTTCTCAGTAAAAATGTATTCCGTGCTTCCTACTCTCTTGAAGTTTTAGCGGCAGCAAAAAAATCAGTTATTGTTGAGAAAATTGATCTTTCCTGGCACTAGTTTCATAGGCGAGGCGTCATGATTGACGTGTTCTTCGTGATCACCGTGACGGCGTGCGAACCGTTGTAAGCAGGCTTCTTTCGTCGGCATGAATAAATCTGTCATAACGTACAGCCGTTCCCTTGCGAGAATAGGCGGTGGTGGTGCGACTTTCACTTTATCAATGCGGTAGCTTTAAAGGCTCTGTACACCAAAAAATCCGCCGTCAGCGCTGTCGGCGTCAGCGTTGTGAGCGAAAAACCCCGGGCATGGCTCTGGCGGGAGGTTCCCAGAGAGCAGCCCGGGAGGCAGGGGAGGAGGGAGGGGATGTTAACATTGGTAACGTCACCTTGTGACATCATCACAACCTGCCCGCCGGACAGTGAGAAAACTGCCCACTGTGGCTAGTGGCAGTAAAATAATGATTGGCAGCTCGGGAAGAGCAGCCTGAGATGCACAAAGCCCACCGCTGGGAACACCTGCCTTCGTAGGGCGCATCGCTTAACAGCTGCAACACTGCACGAGGAGAAGTATGAGAACACGGATTGATCTATGAATGTAAAGTAAAGGATGGCCTTCGGCTTATATGAGAATTGGCCCATTACGCTCTCACTTCATATCCTTAAAGCGGAGCTTAAGTGTCCTCTCCAATTTTGTTCTTCCTTTTCAAGCTTAAGAAAGGGACGCTTAAGTGAAAATAACGCGCCTTACGAAAACGCGATAAGTTATGGATATAGAACGATTGATTTTGCCCTGAGTACCACATAAAGCAGAAATTACATAAAGTGGAAAATAAGATACATACAGTAACTTTTCATACAATACCATACCATGCCATACACGCCATGCAAACACATGCCAACCAGTACGGTACCATACCATACCATACCGTACCATACCATACCATACCGTACCATATCATACCATACCATACCGTACCGTACCGTACCGTACCATACCATACCATACCATACCATACCATACCATACCATACCATACCATGCCAAACAATACCACACCACCCCACTCCACATCATACCATGTCGTACATATTATACCATATCTTGCCAATGCATACCAACACATACAAAACGATAACTTACATTGTGTTGTACTCTCCTGGATCATACATGTATTTCCTTTATTCTCTCCTTTCACTTTTGATTTTCATTTCGCCTTTTATTTAAGCAGTTGTTTTTTTTATAATAACACTGTTATTCAAAATCACGCCTAATGCACAGTGGTAGCTTCAAGGTATTGCGAAAAAGATAATAGATATGCCATGCCATAACTAACGTTTTTTTTTTTCAAATGCCAAACTTAAGCTGTAGACTGGGGGATGTAGTTCGACGGCACATTTCGGAGCTTGCGAAAGAGAAAACTTCTTTCTGGCTGGCCATTAAAGCTTCCCAGGACTCTATATTTCTGTCTGGTGCGTTGTGGCTAGGCCATGTCCACACCATGTGGATCATATCTCCTATTTCATTACGCTGTATACACCTTGAATCTTGGATCGCCGGATGCCACCTGCTTAGTGCTAGTGGGTTGGGAAAAACTCCCGCCTGTAGCTTTCTCCATATGACCTCTTCCGTTCTGCCGAGGCCCTTGGATGCTCCAGGTAGTGTCTGTTTTCCTAATCTGTAATGGCTAAGAATATCTTGGTACGTGTTCAACTCCTCGTCCCTCTGAAGGGGCTCTCTGCTCGACGAGACCGCATTGGAGTCCCAGTGTGTGAGTCCTCGGGCCAATGCATGCGCGGTCTCGTTTCCCCGGAGGCCCTCGTGGGCCGGAGTCCAAACTAGGTTATTTAGTTCTGCCGGGTTCGGGCCGGCAGTGATAATTTTGACTGCTTCCACAGATCCTTTGCCTTCGTTGTAGTTGCGGATAGTCGATTTGGAACCTGTTATAATCACCCTGACATTATGTTGAGTTAAGGCCAGCGCAATGGCTACTTGCATCCCTCTGTCGGATGCCGCAGCACTAGACTCGGTCTCCGCCCTCCCTAGTCGCTAGGGCTACGAAACTCGTTCTGCCTTCATATTCCGCCGCGTCCGTGGAAACCATGTCCTGCTGTTGGCTACCTTTTTCTGTAGAGCTTTCGCTCTGTCCTTTCGCCTACCCTCACGGTGTGCTGGGTGCATGTTCCTTAGGAGTGCTGGGATTCTGATTCCGTTCTTTATGTCTGTTGGGATATTCCCCGTGCGTTTGAGCCGCGCTCGAGGTTCGAAGCCTAGCTTTTCTAGATCTTTTTAGCCCCGAATGGTTGCGTAGGAGTCGTTTGTTGTTGCGCTACTCTGGTAGCCTGAATGAGCATTCCCATGTTCAGATTGTTCTGGGTGGATGTGTACGGGAGGAGGCCGAGAGCGGCATTGACGCCTTTCCTGAATAGGATTATAATCTTGTTCTTTTCTGCTTTGGCTAGCCGTAGGTATGGTGCCACGTATGTGATTCTGCTGATTACGAATGATTGGACTAGTCTTAAGAGGTTCGTCTCCTTCATTCTCGCGTGTTTATTTGCTATTCTTTTGAGTAGCCTACGCCTCTGGCCTACACTCAATTCGAGTTTTTGTAGCGTTACGGTTTTCTTATCGTTTGTCTGTATCCTAAGACCCAGTACTCTAATCATCTCCACTGAGGGTATTTTGTCCCCGTTTACCGTGAGCGTTATCCCATGATCATGGGGCTTTCTTTGCCTCTTTTCTGGGCCGAGGAAGACCGCTTCCGATTTATCGGCAGAACATTTGAGTCCTACTTGCTTCAGGTACGACTCAACTTCCTCGATCGCTCTTTGGAGGGTACTTTCGATGTGCGCGTCACTGTCCCCGGCTACCCAGAGGCTGAGGTCGTCCGCGTATATTGTGTGGTTGAGTCCTTCTACATCCGCCAATTTCTCCGGTAAGCCAATCATTGCAATCTTGAAGAGTGTTGGTGACAGGACTGAGCCTAGGAGTGTACTTTTGTTGTCCAGCCTTATGCCTTTCTCTTCCTTCCCTCCTAGGCTGATAGTAGCTGTTCTGTTTGAAAGAAAGTCCTTGACGTAGCTGTATACCTTTCCCCCTACATTTAGAGTTTCTAAGCGTTCGAATATGGCGTACGGCTGCGTGGTCAACGTTGTCAAAAGCTTTGGCCACGTCTAGGCCGACTATTACTCTAGTATCTGCCGTTTGGTTGTCTAGCACTTGTTCTTTAAGTTGAAGCATAGCATCGCGTGCAGAAAGATGTGTCTTGAATCCGATTATCGGGTCGGGGCGAAGTTTGTATTCTTCTAGGAATCCGTTTAGTCTCGTTTGAATGACGTGTTCCATTAGCTTACCTACACATAAGTGAGCGAAATGGGCCTCAGGTTTCCGAGACTTAGTTCCTTACCTAGTTTCGGAATAAGGACTAGGTTGGCCTCTTTCCACGTAGGTTGGGTCCGGCCCTTGTCCCAAAATTCCTACATGTACGCTGTTAGGTTCCTAATTGATGCATCATCCAAATTCCTCAGCATGCGATTGCTGATTCTGTCTAGAACTGCCGCCGTTTTAGTTCTGAGTACGTTCAACTCCGTCCTAACTTCTCCGATGGTGATGGGCCCATCCAGAAGGGGCTTCTCTGCGCCCTTGTACTCGGGGAGGGGTGTGGGGGGTGTGCACCTAAAGTACCTGAACCTCACTTCAGAGATTAGTTGGTCGCTAGTGCCTTCGCATTTATATACTAGTTTCTGTAGTTGTTGGCATGCCTCATGCTTTGTCTTATCCGGGTCTAAGAGATGTCTGAGCATTTCCCACGTGGTGGCTTCGCTGATTCTGCGGTGCATCTGCTCGCATATACTACCCCAGTTATGTCTGGTTAAGTTCAGCGCAAGCTACTCGATATCTCTGTTCTGTTTGACTAGGAGCTTACGCATGTTTCTGTTTACCTTGTTTTGAGCAAGTTTTGCTTCTACCTCCCTTTTCTTGCGCCACAGGCCTATCATATGCCTGTCCACCTCTTCGTGCGTTTCGTCTGCTTCCACCTCTTCGGTGGCTTCTTTAACTGCCGCGAGAATGTCTGTGCCCCAAGATTCTATGTCCCTGATTGCGTCTCGGGCATGAAGATTCGCACTGAACACATCCCAATTTGCCGCTGCGACCTTTTTGGGTTTCGGTGTGGGCGGTCGGTCTTCTACCACGATCTCAATAATTTTGTGGTCGCTTGCTAGGTGCTTCCCCGTGTTACACCACCTTGCCGTGATTTGGCCCCCGGTTAAGGTTAAGTCAAGTGTAGTGTCCCTACTCACGCTATTGCCCTGTCTTGTTGGTTTGATGGGGCCAGTGATTAAGATGAGCTCATTCTAGAGAAGGCTGTCCCAGAGTTCCCTGCCCTTGATTTGCGTAAATTTGTGCCCCATACGGGGTGATGAGCGTTAAAGTCCCTGACAATGACGATATGGGTTTTTGCCTCCTATCTGTTTCGTTTTTGCGAATAGCCTGTTGAAGCCACAGTCCGTTCTCTGTTTCGGAGAGCTGTATACGTTTAAGACGTGTAGGCATGGTATCTGTCGAAGCAGTAAAAATTCTGACTGCCAGCCCGACACCGGCAGAACTAATTAACCTAATTTTGTCTCCAGCCCACGAGGGCTTCCGGGGAAACGAGACAGCGCACGCATTGGCCCGAGGACGCACACACATGGACTCCAATGCGGTCTCGTCGAGCAGAGAGCCCCTTCAGAGGGACGAGGAGCTGAACACATGCCAAGAAATTCTTAGCCATCACAGATTAGGAAGACAGACACTACCTGGAGCATGCAAAGGCCTCAGCAAAAAGGAAGAGGTCATGTGGAGAAAGTTACAGGCGGGAGTTTTTCCGAACGCACTAGCACTAAGCAGATGGCACCCGGCGATCCAAGACTCGAGGTGTAAACAGTGTAATGAAATAGCAGACATGATCCACATGGTGTGGGCATGTCCTAGCCACAACGAACCAGACAGGAATATAGAGTCCTTAGAGGCCTTAATGGCCAGCCAGAAAGAAGAACAAAGAAAAGTAATCCGTCTGGCCCCGGACACCGCTGAATCCCATGGGATGCGAACCTGCTTAAAGTGGAGGAAGATGACGGCGGTCAAGACTCAGATCTTCATCGCCTTCTGATTCCTTGATGGGTGCAAATAAAGTTATTTCATCATCAACAACGAGAAAACTTTGACACGTTGCGTGCTCTTTAGTGCGGGGCTGGTGTTGTTTCGCAAAACCATATGTACTGCTACAAGTTTCCCTTTCTCTGGCCAAAATTGCGCGGAATGCCTACCCATATCAGTGACGAAGAAAGTAGCGCGAGGACCAAAACAGAGGCTCCCCCTACAAAGAGGGTTAAGTGATCCCGGGCGAGGCACGGACCATCCGCAGACGTCGTCGGTGGTGCGAGGGGCGTGTACTAACCGGAGGGCGAGACGGCGGATGCAGGAAGCGAGCGTAGCTAGGCGAAGACTGCAGCATGCATAAACATGTGTGCATGTTTACGGGGATGCATGAGTAACGTTACTCAGGTCACAGTTGAATGCTATAGCAGTCTTTATAGGTATATAAAATATTGACAGGCGGCGTTGTAGTGAGAATGCCTTTCTATATAACAGTACAACGCTCCTCGAAATTAGCAAGGCAAATGAGGGAAGGCTTGAATATTAGAATATTTGATTTTGACGGAACAGGATTGATAGAAGCGTGCATGCGTAATAACTTTACCACACAGAATTGAAGCGTAAAATGCAGGCTACAAGTCTTAAATTTGCGTACGTATAACAGTGTGGAGCCTGGTTTACAAAGAAATTGCAAGAGTAATTCCACAAGAAAATTTGAAATATAGCGGCAGTTTTAGCTTTCAGTATTACATTTAAGGATGATTCAATTTATGCAAGAGCCTGAGGACTGTTGTTCGTGCCTCCTGCTCCTCGACGCAGTGCTCAGCGTGTCGGCACTCTAGGTTAACGGTATCACTTTCGTCCTAACAAGGATGCCCATGATTGGCTAGCGGTTGCACGAGCTGAAACGTAGTGTGCTCTCTTTACCAAGGAGGAAAAAAAGGCGTTCTAAAGTTTTTCTTCACTGGAGCAGCCTTATTTTTCTGACAATGGTCGTATGTTACAAGCCGGGCGAACTTCTTCGTGTTGCATTGTGGCACAGTAGTATTCTTTGTACGCTTGATTTCTACCACTTGGCTGGATGTCTGTTTCAGTTTAGGGTACCTGCTAATATATTTCCTGGCATAATGGGGCCGAGAAAAGTAGCAGTTCATGTTTTGGCGTACAACTGCGCACTACTACTGTTGTCCTTTTCTTCACTCTGAAGGAAAGCGATATGCATGACATTTTTTTTACTGCTCTTGCTTCGAACATGCCAGGCAGCTCTAAAGGCTATAACGCCTCTGCTTTATAATACGCCTTTCGCTTATTTAAAGCTGGCAATGGTTTTCTTGTTCCCACAAGGAAGACACACTTTTAAGATCGGAGCCAAATTTCTCATCACTAATAACAGGCACTCAGCGGAATACTTCATTCTAATGTGGCCATTCAGCTCAAGTTTCGAGTATTCCGACAGGTGGTGTTTAGGAGACTGTATTCATAGCTTATGGGCATTCAACTTATTTATTCCAATCAGCTTGCATGACCGGTGACTGCACCTCCTCAGTAGAGGGAGGTCTTCCCGTAAGTTATTGAACGCATTCTGTGAGTGTAACCCCTGCAACCCTCGTGCAGGATGCCGCCGCAGGAATACGCGAAGTATTCCGGTGTCTCAATAGCCAGTACGTCGTAAATTTTTCAAAAGGAGAAACAAGTAAGACACGTCTGGAGAATTGATGAGAAGGTCAAGAGAGTAGTGTACCAATTAGAAGGGAATCGGCATTTAATCTAAAGACACTAAGCATGCGAGGAATTTATGGTACCACCACGATACAAAAGAGAGGTTACCTGCCTACCTGGCCTAACCTAACCTAACCTAACCTAACCTAACCTAACCTAACCTAGCCTAGCCTAGGCTGACCTAACCTAACCTAGCCTAGCCTAGCCTAGCCTAGCCTCGCCTCGCCTCGCCTCGCCTCGCCTCGCCTCGCCCAGATTAACCAAACCTTACTTAACCTAACCTTTGCTTAACCTAACCTTTACCTAGCCTAACCTTTATCGAACCCTGCCTGCCTGCCTGCCCACCTGCCCGCCCGCGCCTGCGCGCGTCCGCCCGCCTGCCCTTGCCTGCCTGCCCGGCCGCCCGGCCGCCCGCCCGCCTGCCCGCCGGCTCGCCCGCTTGCCTGCCTGCCTGCCTGCTGTTGGGAATGGACACCCCATCGCTGCCACCACTGTTGAGAGTTTGCGGCAGCCCAGCCTGATCACCACTGTAGGGACTGGAGCGTTTTAGCCTACTGCCTCTGTTGCGCAGAGCTGAGCGAAGAACGTGCGAGGTGATGGCAAGTCAAATGGGCGTTTATGTACAGTATTTACAAGGCTTTTACATTGTAGGTACAAGGGTCGAGAGCACAACGGGCTAGCAGAAAGGAGTAGGGGGGCCCGGGAGAGCGTCTCTCTTGCGCAGTGGCTCGTCTGCTACCCCTCTGCTGCTGCGGCTCTGCGCGTCTCTGTTTTTATAGCGGCCGGTGACGGTTGCGGCAGCCAGCCGTTGGAACGCTCCAATCAAGTTACGCCACTGGCCACCGTTCGAACCGGCGAATGGTCGAGGAGCTCGGCCGTTGAAGGTTTGCAGACTGGAAAGGGCGGCCGGCGAAGCGTCGTGTGAGTCTCGAGCAGACGCTAGAATAACATATCGCGGGCTAGTTGGTTCATCACAAGGCAGAACAGCGCAAGCTACACACGTACAAGAAAGTAGACGAGACACACACAGCGCTGACTTACAAGTGAAGGTTTATTTTTCCAGGCACTTCTGTAAATATACAGCAGCATCAAGAAAATAAAAACAACCGAGTCTGATAAACAGTCATCGCCACCAGAAATCACACAGGAGAACTCCGATCATTCAGCTACCGATAAGAACAGCAATTCTTTATCTGTAAGGGCTATGGAGGGGGTGCTGGCACAACTTTCTTTAAGATGCGTGATTTTCACGGCTTCAATGATTTCTCGCTTGGTTTTGTCATCGCACCTGCGCAACACGCTCGTGTTCCCTAGCTCAGGGGCACATTTACAATCTCGGCAGTGAATGCCCAGATGGCCTGAGATTTGTTGCATCACATTGCATTTGTGCTCGGACAATCGCTTATTTAGGCATCTGCCGGTTTGGCCTACGTATGCATGGCCACAAGACAATAGGATCGGTGTGTGATTTCTGGTGGCTATGACTGTTCATCAGACTCGGTTGGTTTTATTTTCTTGACGCTGCTGTGTATTTACCGAAGTGTCTGGAAAAATAAACGTTCACTTGTAAGTCAGCGCTGTGTGTGCCTCGTCTACTTTCTTGTCCGTGTGTAGCTTGCGCTGTTCTGCCTTCAGATGCTGGAGAGGAGGACGGAGAAGGGTCTGCACTGGCGAGCCAGGATGACTCATGTTGCAAGCCGCGGGATGTCGGCGAGTCCCGGCTTGCTTTTCGCAATGGCGGGCGCACGGCGCTGGTTTTCAGAGGCCAGCGGAATGTGTGCCCAGGCACAACAGCACCCCCGCCGCCAGACAATGCGCCACGGAGACGAGCTGCTTCCGCGTGGCTCGGATGCGGGGCGCGCTCGTACACCAGGCTGTTCCAAGTTCCCGTCCTGTGTTCAGCCGCCGGTGGCTCAAGGCTGCTTTCCGTGAACAGGCCCCGCTCATGAGGCCAGGATCACTGCTCCACCACCTTGTCACCCAGGTGTCTGAATCAGCTTCGCTCGGTCCTTCTGAAGAGCTTGCTTCTCGGCACCGGTCGTTGATCATGCTGCATCTTGCCAAGAACCGACTGGCAAAAGTCAACGCCGAACACGAGCAAGTGCCCTCTGCCACCCGTCAAAACGCCAGACTTCAAGGCCACAAAAACTCTGCTAGCTATATTTCTGTCCCATTTTTGTTCCCTCTTCAAGAACTGTTCCCTCTTCAAGATACAAGACCTCTTAAAATCAGAACTAGAACAAAGTGTCAAACGCATGTAACACACGGAATGAATGAATGCAAAATAAATTTGTTCCCTTGAGATCACTCGTCCAGGCAAACACTCAGCTGAGGGAATAAATGAGGATATCAGTTTTGCGCCGATTTACGAGCGAACTTGACAACTGCTATCGAAGTCACAAAATGTAAGTCACATGGCGGTCAAAGGCAGCCTTGCTTAGAACGCACGGCTTAGTACGTCTACGTCAGTGTTTTCTAACGGACGGTAAACGAGACCCCCTACTGCGGAAGCTAATGTGCCTGCCTCTGTCACTGTAGCTGCGCTTTTCTCTCTCTGTGTATGTACTTGTCCTACCAGTTTATGCGAGGGAAACAAGACGAAAACGAGTTGCTTTCTCTCACTAACAATTTTTCTCTTTCCTTACGCTTCGCGCGCGTTCAATTGCGAGTGCGCAACGCTTCCGGTGGGACCGTTCTTTTTTTTCTTTGCTCGCGGTGGCAAGTGAGACCTTCCACGAGTCTTCGATTCCTTGTGCACCCATTTGCCTTTCCGCTCGATGTGGGGTTCCCATCCACCCGGCCTTTTGATTGTACGACTACTAAATGGCGTCATATCGACTAGCGGCTTTCACTCCCAATTCCAATGCTTGGTCGACCGCTTAGACGGTTTCTTCTTGCAACTCATCTTCTTGCCTCTGTCTCTACGGCCCCGTACAACCTTACGCTGTATCAGCCATACACGCGTTTTCTCTGCGCGCGAGTTCCACTTTCAGTGGGACCGCGGTTTTTTTCCGAGATTGCAATGGAAAGCGAGAGCCTCCATGACAGCCTGTGCCCTCTCACATAATGCTCTCGGTGCTCTCGGCGCAAGAGTCACCCCTGTCTCACTGCTTCATTTTGAGCTTCTTGAGCAGCGCTCCCTTGTATCTCGAGTTGCAGCCTTGGTACACTTTCCCGCTCGAATGTGCGTACGATCTCTTTTTCCAGTTCATCCTGCTGCACCACTGTGGGGACTTTGCGGCATCCCAGCCTGGTCACCACTGTTATGACTGGAGCGTCTCAGCCTACTGCCTCTGTTGCGCAGAGCTGAGCGAAGAGTGGTCGAGGCGACGACGAGTAAAATGGACGTTTATATACAGTATTTACAAGGCTTTTGCATAATAGGTATACGGGCCGAGAGCACGACGCGCTAGCAGAAAGGAGTAGGGTGGCCCCGGGGGAGCATCTCTGTGGCTCGATGGCTCGTCTGCTATTCGTCTGCTGCTGCGGTTCAGCGCGTATCTGTTTTTATAGTCGACGGTGACCGTTGCGGCAGCCAGCCGTTCGAAGGCTCCAATCAAATCATGCCACTCGCCACCGTTCTAATTGGACGAATGGTCGAGGAGCTCGGCCGTTGAAGGTTTCCAGACTGGAAAGGGCGGCCGGTGAAGCGTCGTATGAGTCTCGAGCCGACGCAAGAGAGGAGGAGGAAGGGTCTGCGCCGGCAAGCCAGGATGACTCATGTTGTAAGCCACGACATGTCGGTGAGTCCGGGATTGCCTGCCTGCCCTGCCTGCCCTGCCTGCCCTGCCTGCCCTGCCTGCCCTGCCTGCCCTGCCTGCCCTGCCTGCCCTGCCTGCCCTGTCTGCCTGTCTGTCTGCCTGTCTGTCTGCCTGTCTGTCTGCCTGCCTGTCTGCCTGCCTGTCTGCCTGCCTGTCTGCCTGCCTGTCTGTCTGCCTGTCTGTCTGCCTGTCTGTCTGCCTGTCTGTCTGCCTGTCTGTCTGCCTGTCTGTCTGCCTGTCTGTCTGCCTGTCTGTCTGCCTGTCTGTCTGCCTGTCTGTCTGCCTGTCTGTCTGCCTGTCTGTCTGCCTGTCTGTCTGCCTGTCTGTCTGCCTGTCTGTCTGCCTGTCTGTCTGCCTGTCTGTCTGCCTGTCTGTCTGCCTGTCTGTCTGCCTGTCTGTCTGCCTGTCTGTCTGCCTGTCTGTCTGCCTGTCTGTCTGCCTGTCTGTCTGCCTGTCTGTCTGCCTGTCTGTCTGCCTGTCTGTCTGCCTGTCTGTCTGCCTGTCTGTCTGCCTGTCTGTCTGCCTGTCTGTCTGCCTGTCTGTCTGCCTGTCTGTCTGCCTGTCTGTCTGCCTGTCTGTCTGCCTGTCTGTCTGCCTGTCTGTCTGCCTGTCTGTCTGCCTGTCTGTCTGCCTGTCTGTCTGCCTGTCTGTCTTCCTGTCTGTCTGCCTGTCTGTCTGCCTGTCTGTCTGCCTGTCTGTCTGCCTGTCTGTCTGCCTGTCTGTCTGCCTGTCTGTCTGCCTGTCTGTCTGCCTGTCTGTCTGCCTGTCTGTCTGCCTGTCTGTCTGTCTGTCTGCCTGTCTGTCTGCCTGTCTGTCTGCCTGTCTGTCTGCCTGTCTGTCTGCCTGTCTGTCTGCCTGTCTGTCTGCCTGTCTGTCTGCCTGTCTGTCTGCCTGTCTGTCTGCCTGTCTGTCTGCCTGTCTGTCTGCCTGTCTGTCTGCCTGTCTGTCTGCCTGTCTGTCTGCCTGTCTGTCTGCCTGTCTGTCTGCCTGTCTGTCTGCCTGTCTGTCTGCCTGTCTGTCTGCCTGTCTGTCTGCCTGTCTGTCTGTCTGCCTGCCTGCCTGCCTGCCTGCCTGCCTGCCTGCCTGTCTGTCTGCCTGTCTGTCTGCCTGTCTGTCTGCCTGTCTGCCTGTCTGTCTGCCTGTCTGCCTGTCTGTCTGTCTGTCTGCCTGTCTGTCTGCCTGCCTGTCTGTCTGCCTGTCTGCCTGCCTGTCTGCCTGCCTGTCTGCCTGCCTGCCTGCCTGTCTGCCTGTCTGCCTGTCTGCCTGTCTGCCTGTCTGCCCTACCTACCCTACCTACCCTACCTCCCCTACCGCCCCTACCGCCCCTACCGCCCCTACCTACCCTACCTACCCTACCTACCCTACCTACCCTACCCACCCTACCTACCCTACCTACCCTACCTAATCTGAACGAACAAACGTAGCCTTTAAAACAGGACACAGAAAGATGAGGACAGGACGGGGCTGTCCTCATCTTTCTGGAGCCCCGTCCTGTCCTCATCTTTCTGTGTCCTGTTTTAAAGGCTACGTTTGTTCGTTCAGATTATGTATGACCAACTGGCCCCACAGTGTACTCTGTTAAACTACCCAACCTACCCACCTACCCTACCTACCTAACGAATGAACGCATGGAGTGCCTTTCAGGCAGTCGCGTGGCGGCTTCGCTTTCTGTTTTATTTTAATTTTAGCGTTTGCGAATAAACAGATCTGGTCAGAGGCCACATATATTAGGCCCATAGAAATAAAAATACGAGTGCACTCTTTGCTTTCGCCGATCGCTGCGAAACATTCCGCTGACGGCAGAGCGGCAAGCCGCCACGGGACTGGCTGAAAGGCTGGTTGACTTGTTTGAGATCAAAGAAGGAGTGAGCCCGGCCGTTTAATCCAATTTAAATCATCGAATTCGACCGCACAGGACAATAATTCAAAGTTTCTAAGAATTCTTGGAACGTGTAGATCGAGTTCCGGCGATAAAAAGACTAGTTAAATTCCTCTTTAGTGTACCTTCATTGATCTATTATTCCAGTGTCAGTCAGAAAATTGCGCACAAAGCCGCTTACATCACACTTTTGGTGATGTAATTTTTCAGTATTAATATTCGAGGCACAGCACGGTTTCTAAAACACTGAGCGCTCGCAGTGCGCTATAGTAGATGGGGAGGAGGCACTAGTAGCGAAAGCCTCCGTTATTTTGTGTAGTTACTTTATAAAGGTGGGATTAGTTCCTGCTTTACAAGAGGAAAAAAGTAGCTTCTGATCACGTCTTCACATCCTGAGCGACGCAGTATTCCTACCCGAAGCGCACACCATCATGCAAAGGCACGTTGTGGCTTTGAGTTTGATATTTAGGAACTGAAGCTTAAAGGGTCAGTCGACTGAATTTTATCGACCATATTTTCTTTGCGGCAACCGATAGCTCTTTACTCAAATTACCGTTTAGCCAGCTGTGGTGCCAATGAGTGCGGTAGAAGATTTTAAAATAGAATTTATTAATGTTGGAACACATCTGTATGAGATGGTAGTCTCATCTGGCAACCATCTGGATTTCCGCCGCGCGGCGACAAACATGGCGGCGCCCGTCGAAGCCGGACCTCTCGCGTCGGTCTGAATTCTGGTTGTTGCTGCCTTTTTCAGTGCGTTCACTGGCCATAAATGGGGCGCCTGTCTTTCGCTTCGTCTCATCTCGCCTATAAGAAAACATATAAGAGATAAATTTGCTTTATTTTAAAAATTACAGTGACGATCCTGCCGCTCCTAGGCTTAAGTGGAGAGTCGGTTTGTTTAAAGCAATGGTTCCCGTCCTGACGACCAGATGGCGCCACTATAGGCTGAGTTTATTTTTGCGTCACTGCTAGCATACGCTGAACTAAAAGTGGGAATGTGCCTGCGTTTTGCGTACATGTAACTGTAAATATTCATGTGATTTACAGAAAAAGCGAGCGGCACGCCTTCTACAGTTTACTAGAACAAAACGTGCGTTTCTCTGACATGGGGGCATACAAATGGTACGTAGTATATTCACTTATGCTTCTACAAAAAAAGACTACCACTTTCTTGAACAAAATGAACGTTTGGGGTCGCCACCATGCTTTTTTACGCGACTTTTAACGCCGAAATAAAATATAAATTCCTGCCTAAACCGGGCGCAGACCCCTCGTTATTGATGTTATAGGGTGCCAACTACCAGAATATGCCATTATTTATACACTCATCTCGGTGAGTAGACTGACCCTTTAACTGGCGCTAAAAGACCGCACTACAGTAAGAAAGCCCGCCATTTGCTAGTTCAGAGATATATAGCATCATTAGGTGCTAGATGCATCTACGTTCGCATGAAGTGACTAATTTTTTGAGCCAACGGAGATCGGGAAACAAATGCACAAATCTTGTAAGCTGGAAAGCCAATATGGCTAGCATCGCTTGCCATATCTTGGATACCTTAAGCTGCCAGGAAACAGACTCTTGGGAAGCGTGGGCGCTGCTATCAAGGGTGAGGTTTCATTGAGTCACCAACTCTAGTTGTACAAACACAGCAGAACAAAAAAACCAAGAACAATAAGAAACGAGCGAGTCACACCTACTTTCTCAGTGCAAAAGCACTACATCAATGGGTCAAACACAACCAAGAATGTAGTGGCGTCCCTGACCCTGAGGGTGGAGGTGGAGAAATAATAAATATTCCCGGGACTCGGTTTCGGCCCAGAAAAACACTGCAATATACTTTCGCGCATTGCAGTGCACATCGCCCCTCTTCATCAAGGTCTCTCTGCAGCGCGAACAGACCAGATCAGGTTAACCTCGATGAGAGGTTAACCGACGTCGAATATCGCCGCGAGACGTGCCGACCACCTAGAAAAGGACAACCATGAGCGAAACAAGATAAATACGCGCTTTCGAAAGCCTACTCGGTTTAATTCAGTTAAGACCCTTTCGATTTTTTCTACATCGTTCTTTGTCCAATACGTATTTCATATCCAATCGAGGAGAATGAATTACTGCAAAGAAGCACCAATTTCAAATGAGAGACATGCGATATCGCCGGATCGAAAACATTCGTACAGAAGGCAAAGAGGCGAACTAAGAGAGAGAACGACCCGCGCACGCAGTTTTTGGCCGTTCGCGGATCGACTCGCATGCTAGGAGGTAAAGCAGTAACCGATCGATTAGCGTCACGACAAAGCGAAAGAGAGGCGTCCGCCTCGCATGACGACGACGCAACCCACGACAGCTTGTCGTTTTCGCTTAGGGCGAGTGCTGCGTAAGCACGCGTCCAAACAGGCCGCGTTGTTAGCGGCGGCGGCAGCATTGGTCGATACTTGTTCGCCCACCGCTCGAGCTTGGACGCTCACGCTGCGCTAACAAGGCACCGCCGAATGCGCAGCTGTTTCTGAAAGCAGCAGCGGAGTGGAACTAGAAGGAAGAAAGATGCGGAGGTGGGGGAAGGCCTTGTTTTTGCTTTGTTTGTAGTTGATTGTGCTGTTTCCGTTAAAACGCGCCGTCGACAGCCTATCGATTGTATTTGGTCCGGATCCAAGTATTACTGTCTTATTTGGTTGTTTCTTTGAAAGGATTTCTCTCTTCAAGACGAGCGTGAAGACATTGGAGGAAAACAGACGATGGATGTCGGTCCTGAAGCTGACCTCTCACCGTCGCTATCCGTGAGGATAAGTGGTCGTCATCGAAAAAAAAAAGCCTTCGTTAGCACTGACAAGTGGTGAGAGACTCAGTAGCACCAATATAGTTTTTGCCTGTGAAACACACAGTGATAGGTGAGGAGACAGCAGGGACAGGTAGTGAATGCTCCAATGAAAAAAGTGGCGAAGACAAATGTTTTTGTTCTCCATAAGGATTTGAGTCACCGAGACAATTGAATTGGGGTGGTCTAGCATTTTGTGGAGTTATTTTTTTTGTTGGTTATCTCACGGACATAGATTCTGGTTTCATCGTAACTTTTCCACCACTGCAAAGAAGGGCTTCCTTGCAGAAAATGAAGAATTACCGTTCAAACCGCATGCCTAATAATTGCGGACCGCTTTTCACCTCCGCTGCCCACACCCCTATTTAAACTTTACAAATAGGAAAGGTGCTCGGTTCAGTTAATGGGCTGAAATTGGGGCCTGAGCATGAGAAAGTACATCACCATGTGGGGTACATCACGAAGAAGACGAAGGACGAAGCAAGAAGACTACACAGACGAGCGCTGATTCGAAACTTACTTTTTTATTGAAAGGAGCAAACATATATACACAATAACCCCGTGGAAAAACAGAGCAAGGAGCATTGGGCCAGCATAATCAAGATTAACAACAATCGCAACTCATCCGACACGTGGCGAAGTCCGCTCAAAGGACCCCTGAAAACACAAGTGAAAAAAGTCATGAATTATTTAAAAATGAAACCTCTTTATCAACTAATGCCAAAGAAGGTTGGCTGACACACTGTGACTGCTTCTTTCTGATGAAATAAGCTTCCATTATTTTCCTGGTCATTTTATCCCGGTGGCGAAACAAAATTTTCGTTTTTGTGACCAAGGGGCGGCACTTTTTTGTTTCTTTTTATCGTTTTCTTTCCCGCAATCGCGTCAGTGATCTTTAAGATGTGAATATCTGGAGTCTGAAAGTGAGTTAAGGTGTGCGCGCACGCGAACCTTAATACAGCGATCGGTTTGACCAATGTAGACCTTTTTACATGATAGTGGAAGTTCATAAACTACAGAACATGCGCAATCCACCAACGGTGATGTGTGTGTAACCCGGCTTTTGAACCGACTAACTCCTACGACCTTTTCACTGCGGTTCCTGATGGCACGGCGAAGCCCGATCAACTTATATGGTCCCGAAAAAACAACATCAACTTCAAACCTTCCCACTACATTTTTCACATGATGTGCTACTTTGTGTATGTAGGGAATGACCGCCATTTTCTTACATGCCTTGCCTCTCTTAGGTTTGACGAAATCTGTCCTCACCAGCCGCACCAGCTTTTAACACGTTGCCGAAATGACAGAATCCGGGAACCCTGCGGTTTTCAGCCTGCGGACCTGTAACAATACACTCTCTTCGATACAAGCAAAACACGAATTCTGTAAGCTCGAGCGAAGGGAAGACACAGCCATTCCAGTTTTGACGTTTTTTGAGTGTCCGGAAGAAAAGTGTAATACCTGTTTTTGGGACCTTGGGGAGTAAATTTTGTTTCGCCACCGGAACAAAATGACCAGGGAAATAATGGAAGCTTATTTCATCACAAAGAAGCAGTCACAGTGTGTCAGCCAGCCTTCATTGGCATTAGTTGATAAAGAGATTTATTTTTTAGATAATTCATGACCTTTTTCACTTGTGTTTTCAGGGGGCCTTTGAGCGGACTTCGCCACGTGGCGGATGTATTGCGATTCTGACCTGACCTGTAGTTTTCGTCCTGTAGCTTTCGAACGCTAGAGGACGGTACGCAGTATATGTTTATAGAGCGAAAGCTCTAATCCAAACGTTCAGAGTCTGGTAAAATGGTCTCTTGCATTGTTGTTGCATGTGTTGCCTTGTGGCATGGCACACACCCACGACGGTGGATAGGCCAAGGATCAGTGATTAGAGCCAAAAGAAGAAGGCAAATTGGCGCCAAGCTAATGGTTTTACTTTGGGTAAGAATTGAGAATAATTAAAGAGGAAATTACAAAAATAAAATTATAAATGGGCGCCCGTTTAAGGTTCCTTGTTCCGACTGTGACTACGCATACATTGGCGAAACCGGAAACTTCGAGAGGTGGCTAAAAGAATATAGTAACGATGTACGTAACAAAAAAGTGGATTCCAATGCTATCGCCGAGCACGCGGTATCTACAGGTCATGACATCGACTGGGGTCAGGCACACGTGCTTTCAACGGAAAAGAAGCTACGCCCTCGCCTGCACTTGGAATCATTAATCATCCAAACCCTCAACCGCACCGATGGAAATCTTAACCCCATCTACGCACGCTCCCTGCGCCCTCTTTTCAAGCATATTTAATACCACTGAGCTGCCTGCTTCATTTCAATGTGAACAAGGGTCCCGTGCGGGAACCGAAACGTCTGTTTTTGTTTTTGTTCTTTCTTTGGTCGGTGTTCCTTCTTCATCGTCAAGGGAAGCCTACATCTTTCATAAGCGCCACCATCAACTTGTAGAAGGTCTCCATTTTGTAGCGGTGTTACGAAAAAGCGACAGTGAAATCGAATTCAAAGACAAAATTGGAAAGCCAGCTGCCTCCCCACTTCACCCAGCTAGCTATGAAGCCGCCCAGCCAGCCAGACCCGCCACACTCGACCCAGTTCTTAACGCCAGCTCTACCCTTCACAAGAGCAAACCACCTCTCACCGGCCCACCTCCCCCCTCCTTACCCGAAGATATTTCTTGTTTGTGTGAAGCCTTTTATTCGATTAGAAGCATTTATAAGTGTAACCGTAACAATATAATCGAGAGTACATTCTGGTCCCAGGGCTGCTTTTGTGCATTTGATGTCATGTTCGTACTCTGATTGTTTCTCTACGCGAAGCAGGGTTTTCTACGTGAAGCAGTGGAAAACCTGTGCTTTTTTCCTCTCATTATGTTCCTATGTCGTGTTTGCAATCTGAATAACAATTAATTTCAAAGTGTGATGTAACAACTGTTGCGGGTTCCTCTGCCGGCATGCGGCGATCCTACGCTGCGCCTGAAGACAAACAAGTTGCCCCGCTTCTAAGCCTGAGGACATCATCATCATCATCATCATCATCATCATCATCTCGGCGCTGGCTGAGCCTGAGTACGCTGCAAGATCACTCAGAGTGCCTCGGTTTCTCCGAGGACACATTATAAAGACACCCCTACAAAAGTAATAAATAAAAATATAGAAATAGCCTTATTGCTGCGACTACACGGCCAACAATGAACTTCCGGGGTTGCAGAGAAAAATTTCATCTGGTGTCGGCAGTTGTGCGTCGGACAGCGGAGCGCCGTGCGTGCCAGCCCCGCGTTGCGTCCGTGCGCGTGCGTATGGTGTGCGCGAGGCAGTCACGAGGAGCGGAAGGCTGATGTGTCAGCAAACCGATGCGTAGAGGAAGACACCGCACCACAAGTTTGGTCGTTCAAGCGTGGAAGTGGCAGCTGTCAGTCGTTGGATCCGAGCAGCCAGTGACTTCCGTTGGATCATCGACGCAAGACAATTGAGCCTCATTCAAGCGTGGAGGTGGCAGCCGTCAGACTTCGGTTCTGTGCTGCCGTGGACTTCCCTTGAATCAACGAGGCCTACTGCGATCGCCACTTTGCTGCCATGGCTTCCGTGGATGGGTCTATCGGGACGCCGTCGACGGGGCCTGGCTATAGTTTTCCTGCTGCAACTGCCCAGTTCTTGGGGGTGACTGACAGGAGTTCGTGAGCGTCTCCCGTGTCCATCTCCGTTCCTCACCTCTTTGCTGTACCACCGCTTTCCTGGACGCAACGCCAGCGACGCATCGCAAGTCGACAACCCGCATCTGTGCTACCTGCAAGGCATTCCCGCTCCATCTGGGACGTTTTGTATCCGGTGAACTCTCTCCTTTTTATCCCTAGTGTTGTACGCGTTTTTAGTGTGTGTTTTCCTTGGTGTTTGCGTTTCTCTTATTGGCTCCTTTTCTTTAAAATATAAACACGGATTCGTTTTGTTTTGTTTTGTTTGATTCGTTTGTTCTCTTCTTCTAACCTGCACGCGAAAGCGTTCCCCTCCAGCAGTCGGGGACGCGTCATCCCGATTCGCGACAGCGTTAAATTTGGCATATTTACCGTTGTACGTTGTACACGATTATTGACACAGAAGCAAAAAAAAAATTGGATCGTCTCTACAAGGGAAAACTGTAGTTCGTAGCTTGGCCATCGATATTTCTGTCATCGCTTCTTTTGTGCACTTCCAACCCATAGAAACTGCGCTCGAACTTGGCGGCTTTCAGTGTCCATCATTGCCAAAGTTTATGGAAAGCATGCGATGCTCCACACTGCGCAAAAGAAAACGCGGCTGCTACTTACATGGTGAATGAATTGCTGATGCTGTGACCAACAAGAAGAGTGATGCTGACGTTTCTCACAATTCCTGATTGAAAATGGAAGGAGCAAAAAAGGCTTGCTGCCATTCTGCGAAAGCGTTCGAACGATATATGACCTTAATTACGATGGCTGCGCTCCTACATCGCCAGTGCTTTGAATTAACAGGACGTTGATTCCTATTTTTTTTTTGTTTCACACCCGAAGCATCAGGCGAGTAAGATGCGAACAAAGCGACATCTGCGTTTTGGACACCACACAATGTAGTCACGGAGGGCATCGACGTGCCGAGTCGAGGAAGGAAGCAGACTTTAAGAAATCCAACATAGGGAAAAATTTATGTCGAACGCACGCGTCTTTGTCATTTCCATGGCCTGTAAACAAGCTTCCAAGAAGAAACGAAATAGGTGAGGTGCGTTTCCGAAGTGAATGCAAACAACCATGAAAAAGCACCTGCCAGCTGCTTCCGGTTCCAAATTTCTCCCACGCACTGCCTTCTGCATAGTAGTTGGCGTGCATTCGTGCACCGTTTATTTACTAATCTATTTGGGCTGCGACATTGCGTATTGCACAGCACCACCGTATAATCAGCGCGTGCTGGGTATTAACGCGTCCTGAGAGCCGAAAATGGCAATTACGAAAGGCACGAGTGTTTTGTCGTGGTTATAATATGTCCAGTGTAGACCGGCTATTCTGCGTATGCACGGCAGTCGGCTGTGTGCGCGGTAGAACTATTTTAACGCGTTGGTCATTATATATTAGTTTTTTTTCCGCACCACGATGGCAACGAAGGCTGAGCTTGCACAGTTTAGCAAGCCATTGATGTATTTGCCTCAAAGAGAGTAAAAGCTGCCAGTGGGCTAGCACACTATCCGTACACGCAACCGCGCGCACAGCACGTTTCAACGCATCGCACTGCACACGCATAGAAAGCCTCCAACCGTTTACACAATTTTGGTTGTACTTCCGAAAACACGCTACGAAGCAGAACAGAGTCGACGTCTAATTGGTCTTGCGATGATGTAATACAATCAGCGGGGTTGCAGTGGAAATAAATTAGTGAAAGAAGTGAATTAACACAGCGACTGCCGTGAAGCAAGCGAGCAGGGGGAGAAATTTGGAACCGGAAGTAGCGGTAGCAGGCGACTTTCCCATGAGCCTCTGCGCGGA
Source organism: Amblyomma mixtum (assembly GCF_055824585.1). Classification (NCBI taxonomy): domain Eukaryota; kingdom Metazoa; phylum Arthropoda; class Arachnida; order Ixodida; family Ixodidae; genus Amblyomma; species Amblyomma mixtum. The sequence goes on from NC_143019.1 coordinate 2,016,838, forward strand.
ATCTGGAAACGTATCTCACCCATACTTGCGGAAAATAAAAGTGAGGATGTAAAAATGGAAGTGAGGTGTATGAAATTCTGATAAGGCAACGTTTTTGCTGCATACAAAGGAGCATAGGTCGTGCGCTTTATGGATGGTTGAAAGATAGGGGCGTCCGCTTTGAAACAGGTTGGGGGCAATTGACACCATACCCAGATTTTTTTATTTATTTTTTGTTTAATTGTGTTGTGAATTGTTATTAAAATTCGCCTTTATTTTTTCAATCAGTTTTCCTACCCTTCTAACCTTATGTCAACTCTCTGCTTTTGAGTCACCAATCTTTCATTCGCTTTTTGCTGACTTACACCGCAGATTTATTTACATGACCATTGTTATCTCTAAATTCTAGGGCCTCAGGAAGAGTGACTGTGCCTGCACAGACGTCCGAATGGATACCATCACATTTGAGTATGAGGTGTTCTATTTTTTCTGCAGATTTACCACGCACAGAAGATGTGTCCTCTTCGTTAAATTCCTTATTGTGGCTGCGAGTTCTAAGAGACCCTCACCTAGCATCGAAGAGTACAGCACTGCCTCTTGAGTTATCATAGAAGGATTCCTTCCAGATCTGCCTCTTCCAGTATCGATATAGTTCTACACTACATAAATTACAGTTCTACTGTTCTACACTACAGTTTTACACGAACGCCAACAGCGCCACATTTTGTTCATCCGTACAAATTCCTACTTTTTTGAACGGCAAACTGAAGCGAAATTCTTTCTTTCCATTTCCATTTTATTATGCGTAGCCTTCAGATAATTTATTTTTTATCATTTGCTGTGCCGCAGTGCTTTAGGGCTGCTCAGCGAATTCTGATCTGAAGGAATTGGTTCGCATTAAATTTTCTCTCAAATTTTAGTTTTTAATTACGCTGCACACCGTTGACAGCACACAAATCAAAATCATTTCTAATCATTCAATTGTTGGGGTGCGGCTAATTACGTGCTGGGGTGAAGGAACACGTTACAGTTCCAGCCGTTATATATATATAAAGCAAATACAGACATTCAGGTCATATTGAAGTTTCATTCCAGGTGCACCGAAGTCGAAAGATTCTGTGAGACCAAGAATACTATTAGCAGCTCAGGGCAGGATTTTCGTTTGGTTTTTAGCACTATTTGAACCTAACAACCCTAGAAGATAAGCAGCGCTAATTCCCCGTAGGTTGCAGATGCTAACTCCTGCTTTTCAGGCATATTATTACACGTGATTTCAAATTGCATGCCCAGAATATATCTGTAAATTCTCTCTAGTTTTATCCTATCAATGTTACAAAAGAACAATTCTCCGTTTGCAAAAATAACCCAAGGTATTCTTTTTCCAAATAATAAGGTGAAAATTTTTGTCTGGTGTTTATTACCTCTATATTTGTTCGCACACTTTGTAGCAGTGGACTTTTTAATGAACTGGGCATGCGGTTTGCGCAACTGTAGAGTAATGAAACTTAACTATGAAAACATCCAGTGAGCCTGCATGCAATACGCCCAGCGGGTTCTCGCAAACAACAACCGCCGAAAAAGCATGTTCAAAACACAATCTATCTTCTTTATTAAGACACGAGCTCTTGTCATATGTACAGCAATTTGAACAAATGTGATTGAACGACATCTGTAAATAAATCAAGGGTACGCTTGAAATTGTGCATCAGAGCAACCTTTCGCAGACGATTTCATTGAAGGATGACAGCATGGAGCAACAACCTACATATTTAGTTCTAAGCTAACTGCTTCGAAAAGTTAAAGTTAATGCGTAATCAAGAAAAACAACTCACACAATGTCAAATATTGTTTAAGTTGTCTCTCGTGCCCGATTCTAAAATTACAAATTTTCAGAACATCGCTGTATTTCATTCGCAGAATTCAGCCCTTCCAATTTTGCTTGAGACACTCAACTGAGCCACCAAGTGACAGAAAATGTGCTGAGCACTTCAGTGGCGTTCACACGAGAGACCGCGCGCACGGAATATTGTTAAATATGAACTGAGAACTGAAAAGCATGCGCACAAGTGCTGAGTAGAAAATGCTGAGAAGAAAGAAGTACTATTTGGGCAAATCAGCATACTAATTTCACTCTTTGTAACCTAGCCCAATGGCTATGCGCGGAGACACGGTAAAATTCAACATGAAAAATTTCATCTCCAGGAAACCCTCTTCCAGCATACCACGAGGTTCGCTATGGGTGCGCCCATGTTAACATCCAAGCTCGAAACACACTATTCCATATAAGCGTGCGTGAAGGTTTGTAAATGTCAAGTAGTAAACATATCAAACAAGCGAGAAGAAGTGGTAGGGCTCCCGCATTTTGCAATGTCAAAGAAACCTGTACGCAACTTGCATTATTCCCGTAAGCAAGATACTGTGCGTTTAAAAACAGCAGCTGCAGTGTCGTTTGCGTTAGAAAACGTCACTCAGCCTTGGTGTTTCCGGACAATTAGGCACCTTTTCAACAGCCACATAATTAGATACGTCAAAAAGAGAGCGGAGAGTCACAAAACCCTGAATTACTCTGGGGCGGTCCCCAACCGCGCCGCAAGTCGTTTGCCGACCACGGCGTTTAGTTTTTTTTTATACACAAAGGCTCGGTTAAAATTTTGAGCCGTCTCCGACCGTGGCCGCAATGAGGGCACCGTATGCAGCGGCGCTGTTATCGGCGCATCTTTCCCGTATCGAGGCGGCGCCGGGTCAGTTGTCGCTATCAGAATTAGAGGGAGAAGATGTTTGTTCACCAAGTGAGACCTTGGTACCGGAATATACCATCGCTCGACAGTGGTGGACTGCAAGCTTATCAGAATGACGAGGCGTTCTTCTAGATGAAAAATTAGACCCTTCTAGTGGGCATATGTGCTCTCAATCTGAAATATTCTCACTCTCTCACATTCCTTCAAAAGGGGGTTTATATGTGCATTATTCAACAATTAGATAAAATAAGAGAAGTACAGAGCCATGCATGACACGTGAGGGAAAGTGAAATAGAATTCCGAATTTCGGACAGTTTTCTTTTCCACGCGACACCTTAAAAGAACGCTCAGAACAAACAAATTTCCTTGCATCGAAAACCAACCCGTCTCAATAAAAAAAGAGGGCACTTTTAACGGAAACGAGCTTTTGAATGATAGAAAAGGTAGAAACAAAAAATATATAGTAGTAGCAAAAGACCTTTATTCGACCATAATTTATAGCCCGAGCATGTCGACCGCCTGGCCTGCAGCCCGGCACTAGCGCCGCAGATTGCGTCTCAGGCTGACGATTCGTCGGCAGACATGGACTTCATGGCGTCCCCGGTAGACGACACTCCATCCCCGGAAATCGGCTGGAGCACCATCGGTGCCAGCCGTAAGCCTGCTTCCGCCACCCGACCCCGCTCCGAGCTCATCACGGTTGGCATCCAACTCCCTCCTGGTACCCTCAAAATATATATATCGCCACAACCAACCCTTTACGTGAGCAAACCGGTGTAATCGCCAGAAAATATTTCTGCCCAAATACCTTACACACCTGACCCAAATCAAGAGGCGGGCCAGAAATGTCCGATGTTTAAATCTGTTGTTTTTTTTTTTTCAGTAAGAGACGCGTCTTTTGCTTCTGGACGAATAGTAACATGCGCACAAATAACGGTGGAATCAATTTTTACGAAGACTAAATTTTGATCAAGTTTTTCGCACTCTACGTCTAAGGGCTGCAATCAATAGGTTTATGCAAAGCAAGAAGTTTTTAGAGTACCCAACACATCATTCGTGACTACATTTTGCCATTTAGAATATGACAAAATTAATAAGGAAGAGTTGTTCGTTATAAGGTAAAAATCTATAGAAACAGATTAGATATATCAGAACGGTGCACTGCTTTACAACACCAAAAGAAGACTCACAGACGCACACAAACATTCTTTCATGCACCAACTTGCCCAAGTAACTACAGTTATCCCATTCTGCACATCTTTCGTTTTTTTTTTTCAATGAAGTGTTTCTTGATAAGATGGAGTGTTCGTGGCTTTTACTTTCGTAGATTTTCTGGTGGGGTTTTTCTTCCTGTTCATCTGTTAACTTCTTTTTGTTTTACTGTTCGGACTATTAATTTTTACTTTTTTACGCTCTCACGATGGTTTCTGTTACAAATGTAACAGACTTCTTTTGCTACGATGCATTTTCTAATACATCAGTTCTTTATGAACCGGAGCTTTAATTGTTACGCTCAAAAGCTAGGTTTTGCACATGTTTCCCGCTGCTGTTTTCTCTTACTGAATGACGGAAGTTTGCTTTTAGAGCAATGCATGCTTAGATTTAGGCTCTATAGTAATGGCTAATGAGCTTTATGGCGTATATTTCTGGTATGTATACGTAAGTGTCCGGCTGGGCCGAACAAGCAGTGAAGCACCTGTGCGATCTTTTTTTCCCGTTTTTGCGCCCTTTCGAGTCAAAATACATGCGCTAACTCACTGACCACTTAACCATTCTGAAACGCTTTAGACCAAATAAAGAGACAAATGTTTCGTAGCGATACCAGACATCTCGCGTGGTGTCCGGAAAAACAGAATCACAGGCTCTCCGCACAAGCATTGCCAACATTTAACGCCCATAAAGAAAGCAAATGGATACTTCGGTTAGGTCTGTTGCTGCATGATATGTTCTACAAAGCAAGTATAGCACTCTTATTGCTGCGTCGCTTTGTGAGGCTTCATCATTTTTCGTTTTTCTCGCAACATTGTTAAATATCCTCTCTTATCTAGGTGATGAGGCATGAAACAAAGAAATCGTTAAATTGTCCTCTACTAAGCTGAGACATAACGAGCATGGCTGTACAAATAGATACATTCCAACACACGAAACTTCATGTTTAAACAGCGTATTGTAATGAACAGCTGGACTGCTAAGTAAAAAATGGTCACTGCTGCTCACAAAAATTTATAGCTATCTCCTACTTCTATGTTATTGTCAGTAAATTCTGTTTTCCTCTTTGAAAAAACTGTTCTTAGCGCTCTGAGCCATTTGCTTTACATTCTCCAAAATGCAGTCTTCCCCGCATAATCTATAGGCGACAAAACATTACAGAATCTTTTCTTTCGCCGCGGCGGCTGGAATTTCTTTGGAGGAGAAATTCTAGAGGCCCGTGTACTGTGCGATGTCAGTGCACGTTAAAGAACCCCAGGTGGTCGAAATTTCCGGAGCCCTTCACTACGGCGTCTCTCATAGCCTCAGTCGCTTTGGGACGTTAAACCCTATAAACCAAACCAAACCAGAATCTTTTCTTGAAACATGATAATGATCGGCATGTCAAATTTTGAATGAAGATGATTAAACAGAGCACGAAACGCAACACGTGTAATCATTCAAAGAGCTTTAGAACCTACAGGCTTTGTCAAGAAATAAAAGTTTTTTATACATGGTTCGACACAGGCCAAATTGCGCCTGCTCACATTTCGGCTTCGACGACAGTTAGGCTTTTAACCAAATTTTGTTAAAATTCCGTTACTAGCCGCAAAGATGCACACACCAGTGAAAGGAGTGCTTAATACGTGCGGTTTGTTTAAAATTTCACCTCTTCTTATTGAAAGAAAGCATTAGCACACTTGAACACAAATTTTCTTCGTCCGATACAGCCACGATAACTACGCACCCCTGGCGCAGAACTGTTGTTCAGTGCGAATCCCAAGAGGAGATGAGAGCAAGTTGCTTTCATTCTTTAAAAAATTGTATTTATAGGGAAGCCAATGCTCAGTGCAGGATTTGTATAACAAACGCGGGGCACTATGTTGTATTACGTGTGGATTTAGATCGAAAGACGGAGTGGCAGCTTCTCTCCCCGCAATAGTGATTGCTTTAAAGGCCCACAAAAATTGTAGCGCAATGTGTATTGATTCCGACAATTAAATTTCTTTGAGACGTTAAGTTGGGCTAGTTGGTAATGGGTTCATGTTTTGGTGGTTTTTAAAACACAGACGCTACATCTAAGACAACGCAAGAGGGACCCCGGGTTGAATGTAGCTTTCATTGAGCACATGCAGGTGCCTCGTCACTCACAAGTCTAAGTCCTATGTCCCGCCGCCGGCGTGGCAAGCGATAGCGCAGATAATCGATTTCTCTCACTGCCAATGTCAGGGAGGAGTGCTAACAAGTTGCCTGCCTTGTGACTTTCAAAAGCATCAATATGTCCCTTTCCTTTTGCTGTGCGCCTACGTACATCACAACGTACTGTCGTGTACCGCCAAATCTTCTTCCCATCGTTTACAATGGTTCATAAATTCCCCGCCTCCGGCCAGTGAAGGAACATCCCATCGATGCTCTCATCCGTTTCTTTACACACCTTCCCCTTTGGTCAATAAAAAACTTTGCAAATGGATTGGTGTACACAACTCCCGCTTTGCTAGTGACTAATTTAGTTTGGTGTTTCTTGGTGCAACGCGACTTCTTCATTTTAATGACGGCTTAACTTCCTTAGCTTTTCATTTCCTTTGTATGTTGTCTTGTATGTAGTGTCTCTGTTTTAGAAACCGCTAACAAAAAGAATCCACTAAATTATCGGCTATTTCCTGCCAATTTCAACCATGTTTTGGCATGGAATTCCTCCTTCAAGGAAGTTTTTAAAAGAAGGCTTGTGTAGTAAGTGTGCTTGTAAAACGCTCGCGTGCGCCACTTGTGGCATAACTGTACCGTCTTAAAATGAGCCGCGGAGTGTTTTTTATCAGTGACGTTAATCTGTACATTCTTTCGGCACGTTCTTCTTACATCCTCTGGAGGAAAATAAAGAAAATGAACTCGACCACTTTTCAAAAGCTCGAACGAACTGCAAAAAACCAACGCTTGCCACGTGGCCAGTCAGCAAACAAATTTGCTCTCACTAAATGTCGCCGTCAAAGAACATTCCGTAAAGGATGACCGAGCAGCTTGCAAGGAACTCGACAACTTTCATTTCACACGCTCTTTTCCAGGACTGCTCTAGTGGCAATTTAACCGAGGCTCCGAGCTTGCTTGTTGAAGGTCCATGAAACATTCAGGCCCACAGGTTCCTGACGGCCGGATCGTTCGTTACCGTCTTCCTCCACCTGGGCGGGGCAAACAAAGAATGTGGAAGGAAGGGTGAGCGCAGCAAATCTTGACATCCATTAGCGCCGGAGACGTAGGCGCGGCGGCCCACTTTTATAATGGCTCTTGCTGAGGGGCAGCCAACACACTTGGGAGAAAGCACTTGGGCTAAAGAGGGCGTCTGTGCTTAGAAAGTGCTTAGCGGGGCAACAGACGCTCCGGAAACACATCGTAGTCTGGGCCACTCGCAGCGGCAATAAGAAGGTTGTGGGGCGCACTTAGAAAGTGTTCTGTCAAAGAGTTTCTCGAGCACAGCGGTTTCTTCCGTGAATCTAATTAGCGCTTCGTTGGCAACACGTTAGGACAAAGAACGTTGGAAGGTGCCTTGCTGCAATCTCTAAGACGACTCCTTGACAGCTTTGGATGTCGCTTAAAGAGCTAAGAGATAAGGGGGAGAGCAAAAGCGCTCATGTTCATTAACATGTTGCTTGTATTTGTCTTTTTATACTTTGATAACTCAAGCGTTCTTGGGCAAGTTCGAATGCTGCACTGGAGCCCTTCGGTGTTGAGTTAAAATGTCCGGGATTTAGCGCATGAAAGCAGTTGTCGCAAAGCATTCGTAGTTTTAGGACTGAGCTCTTGCACACTGTTTGGGGAGCTCACCTAATGCCAAAAAACCCTAACCCCCCCCCCTCCCCCGCAGAGTTTTCGCTTCTATCTCTCATACATATCTAAAAATTAATTCCTGTAAAAATCATTCTACGTTCGGCGGTGCAGAGAGAGTTTGCAAATAACAACATTCCTTGCCATCGATCTTAGCTTGAATTCATTGTAAGGAGTCATTGCGTCCTAATCTGGAGAAGCCTTATCTTGCCACTAAAATATAACACACATGCCTTTACTCATATGTGTTAAATGCATAAGTATTAATTATACCGTTCTTGAGCATCGCTGATTCCTTTCTTAGCGTCTGTGATTACATTGAGGCATGAAAAATAGCCAAAAAGCAGTTGTGACACTAGCTAAACCGTGATTGCCATAACTCATCAGCTGCAATGCATGAGACTCTGCTTATGAACACACGTGCGAAGCTGTCTAACTACTATTTGGCATGATGAAGTCTAGCTACGGGTAAAGTAGTCCACGCCTTTAGTAAAGCTGAGATCTGGGCGAGTTGGTATGCATTCATACAGGTGAACAGCGCAGAAAGGCGGGACAACAAGTTACATAAGTTTTTGATTTTCACGGCCATTTTCACACTATCTTCTTACTTCTTTGTGTGTTTTTTCGTTTATATACCCTTCCGTCCTTCAATAAACCCAGTTGATAGTCAGCGCTTGTCTTGTGGTTGTCCCGCCTTTTTGCGCTGTTCACCAGTATAGTCCACGCCTCTAGGTCTTCAGTAGTGAGCACTCACCATGGAGTCAGCGTTGCGGCAGCCTTCTTGTGCTCAAACGATGTCCAGCGGCAGCGTCTCGGTGCAGACCTGTGCCTTGCTCTGCTTGAAATGGACTATCGTTTGTTGCTCCTTGCCGGGGCCTTGCGGAGACTCTGGTGTCGCCGTCGCATGTAGCCGCCGGCAATTTGTGCTGACCAGGAGCAGAATGATGGCGGCAAAGAGCACGAACACCACCTGACAGACACGCAAAAAGAGGACGGCTTGCGCTGAGTGATGCTAGCAAGCAATACCTGTGGGTCGCTCCTTCAAACATGTCCTGAAATGGGCTTCTCTTTGCCGCTGTTTCTTTTTGTACTAAATTATATGGCACGCACTGCATAGATTTTTATTGTCCCTTGTAATCAGTATGTTTATATGCATTGCGCACTTGCCCTTATTAGATTGATTGGAATTGCTTCTTTTCTGTTTGTTTCAACTTCTGTAATGACAGTGTCGTTAATAAAATGTCAATAATTACAATGACATTGTCAATAACAAAATGAATAAGAAGACAGGCGAGAAACCATAGACCACCCCTATTATGGTTGCTGGTAACGTAGCAGGCCGTGTACACTGTGCCAAATCTTTCGCATCGTCTCCACTGCCAAGCGAGCGAAGAAGAGGAAGACCGCTAGGTGTGTGCGGCAGGAAACGCCCTGGGAGGTTCTGGACTCCATCTTGGGTAAGAGTACACGCATTAGAGGCCGCTTTTAAACGCCGTACAAGAGTTCGGTCGTTGGGTGCCTGCTTGTGGCTCATCTTAAACATTTCGTGCCGAAACCCTGGTATTCATAAGTTCGCATGGGTAATCAATGTGCAGCACTCTTTTCATTACTAGACATGGGCAGAAGGTGGCCATTTTTATCATAGGCACTCTGAATCAGTCTATACCATTTGTAGATAGACTTATAATCAATAATACGCTTAAATGATTAGTTCCTAGTTCAACACCTACGCCAATCTAAAACCAAAGTCGGGTTCGGCCTCAACACCTGTTTTTCAAAAATTTATGAGAATTGTGTGTGCATGTGAATTGCCTTGCTTTTCATAGTGCTCCCGAACCTCATTATAACATAATGTCAACACGCTCCTCCGAAATTTCCCCATGTTCCTTCTTGCTTTTTCTCTTTCTGCTGTGTAGTACAGCATGCTGACAGATGTTCTCCCGGGTGACATCCGAATGACCTGAAACGTTTTCTAACTCGCACGTCGGCCCTTCAGCTACTAGTTGTCGACGTCGCGTGCCTGCAGCTGGTGGCGTAATTGATTGGTTATCAGCCTGCCCGATGTTGAGTGATAGCTGTGTGAAGGAACCAAAGCCCTGTATTCATTATAGGCTTTAAAAAACCTCATTGGTGAAACACATCCGTTAATCAGACGATAGAACCTCGTATTGCAAGGAGCGAAACATAAAAGTACGGGCTGGTTTAAGTGTTCACTAGTGACCGCTAAAGTGCCCATGCTACAGGGGTTCGAGCCACATGAATACTATAAGAGCTATAACTGGAAGTCCATAAACTCCTTTTAATAAGGAGACTCCTTCGCAGTTTGGTAAAGAAACTCTAGGACAACCGTTGTTAGCAATGAAAGTTTGCAATAAACTGCAGTTGTGAGCACTTTCGACGTGGTCAAAAGAAATAAGAAATAAAACTTTATTAAATGCTTGCAGGAATCAGAACTTTCACTTACGTCGTTCTCAAAGGATGAAATATTTCTCAGAGGCTTGTTTTCTTTTTAGGTGCTTTGAGCCGTCAAAGTATTCTGTCCGCTCCCTTCCATAAACATGCCTGACTTGTATGATGCCTTAAACACACACAGGAATGAAGGAAACTCAAATGCCATCGCCACGATTAACTAGGTAGCGCGTATTCTCTTCCAACAAACAAAAAAAGTTATTCTTTCAATTCGGCATTCATTATATGTCAGTGAACAGAGCTAGACAAGGTCAGAACTAGTATCCAGATAAGACACCATAAAAGCGATGTTTCGCGTTTTTCGAATCTGCAGTTGAAAACAACAACTGCTCGAAATTTCAGAGAACTACAAGGGGCAGTAGTGTGCCGGATAAACCGTACTTGGAGAGAATGGTAACAGGTACAGGTATTCACCGATTACCAGCCCAATTCAAGACGTAAACCTATGCACACATGCAATATAACGATGTATAAAGCTCATGATCATCTGTAAAGACCGCCCAATCTTTCACGTGAAAGCATATGCTCTGCCCGCTTCTTCATCACATTGTTATACAGTTGCATCTGCTTGGCAGTCAGTCAAGCGACCGAGATAAGAAAACGGATGTTAAAAGTTCGTAAATACATGAAATATGAAGAGAAGGATCGTACGGCATGGTACAAATTTCGTTCTTTATCAAAAAGAAAGTAGCGTGCATTCTCACTGTGACGTAGATGATGGCGTCGATAGACTGGTCGAGCCTGGGGTGATGCAGACGCCGTAGTCCATGGCGGAACGGGAAGTTGCTGATGGGCATCGGGCCTTTGAGAGAAGGTGGAAGGAGTGAAAAAGGAGGGGAGAGGAGTAAAAATAACGCGATATAGTCTGTGTTGTCGAATATTTTAACATGAACATTTCATAAATTTTCATATTTTTTCAACCAAGTTTTGCGGAGTTATTTAAATGGAGTACATTAATAAAACGCAGATTATCAGGTCGTTCTTTATCTCTTGTCACTAGCGGTTTTTCGCCCCTCAAAAAAATCTGTGTGAATCTTTCTGCACCCAACAGAGCAAAGTTGTTGAGTTGAAAGCAAAAAATATTTATGTACAAAGACGGCTATATGTTTGCGTTTGCGCTCTCAAACTCAAAATTAAGGAATAGGAAAAGTGCAGCAGATATTTGTTCTATGAGCAAACTGCGAACATTTCTATGTAGGTGTGTGATTATCTTAATACTTTCTGGGGTTGCCCAACAGATGCGGAAATAAAGAATTAAGCTTTGTCAGCCAGCTATCTCTCCTTTATATTTAAGGGTAACTGACTGATTCGTCACGATAAAAGCACTGGACGTAAGCAACGGTGAAATGGAAAAAACTGAGTAAATGGCAATTTATTCGTGAGTATACAGAAACGGTACTGCTAATGGTTTGTCTTTTGGGCCATTCTCCTCTTATTGTTTCATATACGGTGTCTAAAAAATACCCACCTCGTGTTTGCACAATTTCTTAACGTCTATATAATGAGTGATGCATGCGTTGTTTTTTTTTTCGTTTGAGTTGTGATTTTTCTAGCACCTCAAGGCGCCTCAACCAAATTTACGCCACAAGAAAAGTGTGAAGAGGATTTCTGCCAATGCTTGGAACTCGCTGGTGGCCTGAAACCGGTTAATCTCACTCAGTGATATTGCTTTTTAATAAGCTTGGAGAAAGGAACAAAAAAAAAAGAGCAAAGCACTGCTCCAATATATTCTTGTCTTGCACTCGCTAGGTCTTCATCGCTCATTGCGGTACGTCTTTCGGAGTCATTCTACTGCACTATTTTTCTCGTAATGGGCGCAAGCATGTCCGCATATTTCGAAGGTAACTTTCCGGCAATCTAAAATAGGCACTTTGATATGAATAATAGTATTCTTCATACACGCTCAAAAGAGCTGTTTGAAATCTGCCTTCACATTGTCATCCTAGTGTTCTACGTTACTCACTAGTCGACTGCCCCGGTTTAGATATCTGCGCACAAAATTAACTTCTTGAAATGAAGTTGTGTACCTTAGGTTTAAAAGCGGCATAACTCATTAGGAAGGCAGCTTGAAGTTACAAGTTCTGAAGATTTTCTTGGTGTTCAAGGAAAACCAAAATGTTCTCCTCTATAATCAAACAAAAAACAAAGGTGATTCAAGACAGCTTCTTTTACTCCACGCACACATTTTCCTTTGAGCGGCTTTTTTTCGAATTTGAGACCCATTAAATGAAATATTTTAAAATTCAATAACTACGTATTCCTGACACTCTTATATTTCTGCTGTTTCAACTGGCACCAAAAAAAGCTTATCTAGGTGAAAAGGCCATAAGCGGCAGTACTGTTGAGTATTTGCACGAAACCTGTCATTAAAAAGAAATCTTAAGTATACATAAAGCGAACTCTATTTTTATACAAATGGCTCGCTTTCGTTCCGCTCCTGGCTGAAGATATAAATTGTTTAACGTGCACAGAAACAGCTCTCATTGCGCGTGGAAGATAGTGGTGCAGTTTATTACTGGAAACAATTAATAGGTTAATTTCCAGGAGAACTACGACTGGGAAAAAATTAAAATCATTTTACCGTTACAAAGAAAAAGTTGACGGCTAAACGTAAGAAGGATTACTAGCGTGATATCTCATTTTCTTTGTTTGCCAGACTGGGAAAAAGTTGCAACCTTTTTTCTTCGCTTGGATTTTCTTCCTCATGTCATATTTAGATCCCGAAATAAAATCCCACTTTTAAATCAAGTGAACACTCAGCGCGTCCTGGGCGCTGCAGGATACATGAACTGAGCTAAAAAAATCTTCGTTTCAAATTCAATTTTGCAGTGACGTGAAATATAGCTGGAGCTATACGGCGCATTACACTTCTGGAAAAAATGGACTCAGTTTCGCAACGCGTAGTCCATTACGCAGCGTAAACATTTCAACGCAGGGAGTTCAATGACTTCACCCTGTCGCGCATTGCAGCAGCAGCAGCACTCGGATTTCATCTCCGTACGTACGCTCAGCAGTACAGAGCCATACTCAGGGAGCGCCCACGTTTCGTTGGACAGATGCTATTTGCAGCTTTACACGAAAGCTACTTCTGGCGCAAGGTGTTGCAAGATTGTGAGCGCAGTTTGCAAAATGTCATCGACTGTAAGCTGACGCAAAATTGACCGCCAACAATATCTTCGATTCAATTTAGGTTCACTATGTCTTTTTTTCAGTATGCTTTCCAAGAGGCATGTAGAATGCTGCGCCATCAAATGAACTCCGCACTTTCTGTCGCGTGACCACTTTTTTGGTTTTGCTTGCACTGCTGGCGCCACTGTTATGCAATGCTGTTTTTTTCTGAACAAAAGCTCTAGAATATTTTTTTCGCTGCTTACCTAAATAGTAAAACAAAACTGTATAGATGTCACTTTTCGATTCCGACTCCAGTCAGAGAAGTATTGACCAATTCATGACACGAATTTCTGCTGGTAAACGTCTGCACCGTGGTTGCGTTCCTTCTGCGTATATACTTGGTTTGCTCGAAGTTCATCGGCAATAAAAGCCCCTATGTGCCACAGGACCTCTTGCATAAACATGCTTTTACACTATAGGCAACATGATTGCATGAATTGGTGCAGCAGTAACGTCTTAAGGGGCTCCAACAAGAAATAATTGCATATGTTTCGCAGTGCTCAACTGGTTGATATGTGTCGTTGCGTGCTATAGTGTTGGCGTTTAGCTCCAATGGTTTTCAGTGCCATAGGTGTTCCTGCAAGAGCAGAATGTTTGGTTGGTTGGTTTATGGGGTTTAACATCCGAAAGCGACTAATGCTATGAGAGACGCCGCAGTGGAGGGCTCGAGAAATTTCGACCACCTTGTGTTCTTTAACGTGCACTGACATCGCACAGTACACGGGCCTCTAGAATTTCTCCTCCAAAGAAATTCAGCCGCCGCGGCCGGGGACGAACCCGCCTCTTTCGGGTCAGCAACCGAGGACCATAACCACTGAGCCACCGCGACGGCTCAGAATGTTTGTGCTAGGTTGGCTTTAGAGTGCGAATTTATCGCAAACTGGCTTTAATCTTGCTCGAGCGCACGTTATCTGGACGGCTCCTTGACACACTGCGTCCAATTTGCTGGATTCTATTAACTTCCTTTCTCAATTCTAAATGCTAGAGGGCACGATAAATATAACGACGCTTACAGTTTCCTTGTATATTTTCTTTCATGATTCCTATTATGTACTCGGGCATACGAAAAGTCTCCCAGTGCGGTGTTGCATGCGCTGATCTGTTCTACATTATTAGTACCAATGTATTCTTGAAAAAATATGTGCGGCATGCAATTCTGTGAGACCGATTGGTGCTGAATGCTCACTCGAAAGCTGTTTGCATCTAAACGAAGCTCTTTATGAGATATAAATGCTGAATTATAAATATAAATGCTGAATTATCTCTTGCGATGCAGTTGTAGATGTTCGTCGCAAATTAGACTCTGAAATCTCGTCCTAAATAAGCAAGGTTATCTGCGTTTTAACATTTTCAGTGGGTGCGAACTATAAGTTCAGTTCGCCTGTGTTGTGGTTTCCAGATTGCTTACAGTGAGCTTCTTCTTGAGTGCCTGTGGTTTCTAAATTTATCTCAGCACGTGCCGGCGAGAGGTCTGCATGTTTTCGCGGGTTTAACGCAGCAGCTCTCATTTTAAGGAGAGAAGCATTCTGAACGTAGGCTACCAGTTTATACTTTATGGGTGTTTAACGTCCCAAAGCGACTCAGGCTATGAGAGGGGCCATAGTGAAGGGCACCGGAAATTTAGACCACCTGGGGTTTTTTAACGTGCTCTTAGAACACACACTAGACGTGCCTCTACAATTTCGCCTCCATCGAAATTCGACCGCCGCGGCCGCGACAGAATTCATTTCTTTCGGGTCAGCTGCCGAGCACCATAACCACTGAGGCACCGGGGCCGCCGAACGTAGCCTACGATATACAAATAAGACTCAAAATTAGGTAACGATTTATTTCTACATGCAATGCACTTGCTGTCTACCTTGTTAAAGGACTAGACTTTGTTAGGCTGCACTGCCGCAAAAGAAATTCTGTGGGGACATTTGCGGGAACTAAAATCTAGACACATCAATTTTTATTCGAACTTTTTCCGTATTTGATATGGTAATCTAAAGAAAAGAAATAACGACGACCTTAACTAGGGAAGTGAAAACAACTGAGCTATAAAGTACAGAAATCCCCCAAGAGCGCATAATGTAATGGCAGAAAAAGTTCCCTAATGATGATCCTTGGAGAAGAAACTTAGAATTTCAGAATGTACGGCCGCAAACAGCTTTCCGGGGCGCTTACGAGCTGGTTCTCTTTCAGGCCCTGACAGAAACCTCACTAGCTCATTGTGCTTGAACCTAGAAGCTCTTCCCTCTGCGTACCAGAAATGAAAAAAAAATTTCCGCGTATGCCGTTTGAAGTTACCTTCATTTTGAAGCCAAGCTGCGCGCGATGCTTGCCGTTTTATTTCATTCCGTTTTTAATTCAGCTTCTCTCTAAGATGGTGGTAAAAATTATAAATAGAACAAAGGCCTGAGGAAGTGGTCTAATAAACCTGCCAGAAAGAAATTCTGAATTCGTTCCCGTCACATATTTCTTCAAAATGATATTTGTTTCCTACCACTCGAGAAAATGTAATGGCATTCGACGAAATGGAGATTAGAGATCGAATCAGTTTGTGGAACATATCCGTCTGCGCTCTACGAACAACTGTAATATCTTAACGCCAGAGACTCGGTGAGAATGTCTATCGAAAATAAGTTGAAAAATTATAAGAGGCATTATAATGTTATTTTGAGCATACAGTCTTGTAGTCAATCAATTGTACCATCGGCAGCAAAAGTAACATGCCCCTCTCCAAGTTCTGGCCCGTGCCATTCTGCATGCGAGCGCCGCCTTGAAAAACACGTCTGGTGTCGAGACCGGCGCACTGGGCCCGCCTGGACACCGCAGGTGCTTTGTCAGGTGACGCCTGTGCGCCAATTGCCGCTGGCCGGAACTTGAAGGGGGAGGGGGGGGGGGGGGGGGCTTGTTACTTTTGCCCCCGATGGTAAATATGAAACACACCACATTGCATTGTAAAGAAAATAAAATTTCCACTCTCGCTACGAGCCAACCGGGCGGCCGTTTTTTTTATATGCTTCAGCTCTGCGTAAACAGAAGGGCACCAATAACTCCACGCTACCGTCGTTGGAAATCAATTTGATGCGGTGCGCTGTCCATCGCAGGGTACGCCATATGTCTGCCACCCGAGTCCTGGCTTGAGTGTGGCTCGACTTATGATGGCTATTTCTGTTGAATAGGTTTCTGCAAATGTGCTTACGAGCCGTTTACAGGGCATCCAAAGGTGCAGCAAAAATTTTTAAGGTGATTTCGGTGAACTTTATGAAATATTGAAGACCATACTAAAGTACGTTATCTGCGCCAGTTTACGTCCATCGCAATAGTCATAATTTGCACATAATATGGCCGTATAACGACGCGTAAAAAAATGGGCTTTAGAATGAATTAACATTACTCAATTAAAATGTTATTAAATTTCTCGTGCCGCAGGGATGTAAGATTATTATCATTTAGATGGAATAAAATTGCACGTAGGAAGTATAAGGTAAAGATAACTCTATGCATTAAAAAGTAACCATATATGCAAGCCCCTTCCTTACGCGCGACGGGTAAACCAAAAGTATTGTAGATCATGTGTGCAACGCGCTATGCACTGTACTGATGACCACAAAACAAATGACACTACCCGCAAAGCGCTTTTTGCGTCAAGTGATTTGTTACGTAGTCGTCAGTAAAGTGTATAGCGCGTTGCATGTATGGCATGAACAAGTTCGAAAATTTCAATTTCTGACCCAGGGTAGCCGTTGCCGAAGTACGTCATATATCGACAGAGTGGGTCACAAGTCGAGTGCTCCGTAGCTGTGTGGTCCAATCGATCATCTGTCAGCACCCAAGATTAGACGTGGGAGAACATCACATCAAAGCGCATGTTTGCATGGCTGCGTTCCTTTTTTTTCGCCCGTGATAAGCCTTTTACCGGTGTGTTCTTGCAGCGCGTGTTGTTGATGTCGCGCTCAATAAATACGACGTCACACGTAAGGAGATTGACGGAGGAGAGAGGAGAAGGCTAACATAGACAAGTGCCGAGCAGAAGCGTTCGGAGACCGAGACACGCATTGGCGGCTTGCGAAGACATAACTGTGGCACGTGGGTGCCTCTCACGAGGACAGATTGTCGTCACAACTGTACGGCAAGTGGCTGCGCAGAAGTTGCTGGGATGTGTCAGGGTAGCACACGTGGAACCCGTCACCAGTCATATAGCTAAGTGCGCCGATTCACAAGCTTTCACCAAACCTCATCAGGATGGCTTGACTGCAGTGTTCAGGCGGCCACCGATGATAATAAAGCGGTAGCGCTTCTCAGAGACATTTTCCATCATTTTCTTTTTTTGAATGAGCAGTTAATCCTCTGTCGACCAAAATTTTACCTTTTTGTTCAAGCAGCTGTGTACTTGGAGAACATATTACGCAGGTGACGAAGACAATGGGACCAATCAGCTTATGGTTGGCTATATTTTGCCAAAGATGCCTTTGCACAGTAAAAACCTATCCTCGTCATTCACCTGGAGCACAGTTTACTGTGCGAAAGGGAACAGTATTACATCATTAGGAGTTCTTAGTTCTTCCTGAAAATTGTCACTATTTCTCCTCGGCATCATATTCGCAATGCATATGTTAACGATCCTTGTGCAATATAAAACTCCGTCGTTCTTTTCGTTAATGTAATGATAATTATGACTGCACACTCTCCTGCTGTCAATGTAGCAAGCAAATATTGGTTCTGCTTTTCTTTGACTTGGGTCTCAGCAGTAGAAAGATGGGATAGCCGCCGCGGTGGCTCAGCGGTTATGGCGCTCGGCTGCTGACCCGAAAGACGCGGGTTCGATCCTGGCCGCGGCGGCTAGAATTTCTTTGGAGGAGAAATTCTAGAGGCCCGTGTACTGTGCGATGTCAGTGCACGTTAAAGAACCCCGGGTGGTCGAAATTTCCGGAGCCCTCCACTACGGCGTCTCTCGTAGCCTTAGTCGCTTTGGGACGTTAAACCCCATAAACCAAACCAAACCAGAAAGATGGGATAGAAGACGTCGCTTTAGTTTGTTATTTAGCTCAAACGATCTTCGCTTGCAATAGGTAGTAAAAAAAAAATTTAGTGTTACTTCTGCTGAGAGCTTGGCCCTGATCTTCCGGTTGTGCAGTATCGCGTGACACGAAAGAATGCAAGGAGGAAAAATAGAAGGAGAGTGAAGGGCGGCTCGCTGAGCCTCGCATCCCTGATTCGTGGTTCCCTCTCTGCGCAGCCGTGCAAAGTAGTGCTTGGGTGCAAAGTAGTGCGCCGTTCGCGCGTGGTGCGGACTGACTAGTCACGTGTAGTCGCGCCAATGCGGTCGTTCTATCTTTTAGATCGTCTAAAAGAAAACTAAACTGCCCCGCCACAAAACAACTATCCAGAAAACTAGAAGCAGCATAAAAAATCAATATTCCAAGAGGAAGGAAAACATACGCCAAACAAATCAATAACGTTAGGTTTGCTACCACTAAGTAGCGTCGCAGGATGTTCATTAGACAGCCATGGAAATCGTTACGAAGAGTCTAAGCTGGAAACAGTCACTTCTGAGTTAGGATATTAGTTCAGATAGTTGGTCTCAAAGAGAACATTCTAAGCAGCGCAAGCAAACGCCACAGAAAAACAAAGAAACCATTGAGTACTACTCTCTGCTTTTGCACTTCATACTCGCGCTGTTTTGGCAAGAATTTTCGCATACCACTACTCTTTTCTATGATTCATCAAGCTCATATCAATGCTAGTTTATTACGGCCAGGAATGGACAGGCTATGCAAGCTTGCTGCGCTCACGTGAGCTCAAAGCTTGGAATTACGAGCTGCAGTGCGACACAGGCAGTGGTGCTAAAGGTTGCTTGGTAAGGTAAGGAGACTCATTCATTCGCAGTCTCAAGGCTGGAAACCTCATTTTCACGTATCGCTTCCGACATCCGCCTAGAAATTTCTTAATTACAACGCAAGACGGCTGCCCTATCGTTTTTTAACCTTACATGCTTTCTTCTCCAGTGTATTTCAGGTCTTTGTTTTTTTCTTTTTCGAGCAATTTCCAAGAAAGCGGAAGATATAACTGGGGCGTTATTACGAGCGCGTGTTGAGTCGTGTCCGTGACAACTGACGATCGAAACCGCTCGGCGGCAGCATGAAAATAAACGCCTTCTCATTTATGGTATTGCTTTTGAACTAAACTCTAGCATTACCGTCATTTGCAAAACTTGAGCTTTTAACAAATGATCAGAGGTCTAATGTACATACTAATGAAGTTCCTGTTTTAAATGATGTGATGAAGAGCACCAAGAAAGCTTTTGTTCTGAGGACATGAGAGTCCGTGCAGTTCAGTTTACCCGGAGAGAAATGCTACCTTCGTCAGGTACCACCCACGCAAGCAGGCATCTCTCCGAGCATAAACGAGGCCGCAGCAAAAAGCACCACTTCACTAAAAGAAAATGAGTCTTGCTGCAGCGCCTAGCCTGCAAAGCATCCACCAAGCGTGGTCATCAGAATGCGAACGGGTACGTCGGTCAAAGCAGACACGCCTCGCCTGTGCAGCGATCTTGTTTGTGGAAGCGCGGTGGTGCCCGACGCACGCCAGATAGCGTGACTAGAAATGGAAGCAGCAAAACAGTCTGGCGTAAACACGTGGGGCGAAGACGCACCGACATTTCCAGACAGCACGTGCCTGACCTTCTATCGAGGTAATCAAGGCAGCGATCTTTTAAACATAAAAATTTTGTGGAAACCTTTTCTGAGTCCTGATGGGAAGTTTTAAGTTTGGGTTAGGGAGGTCGATAGTTGGATTATAGAACTCAATGAAAATAAGCGATGCTGTCACCAGACGCTGTGTTGCTCTGCCTAGGACTGACTGTGCTTGTAGTGAACTGAGAAGTCAGAAAATAACTTGCTAAACTTTGCAAGCCATATAATAGATGTTAGTTGCACTGATTACGAGAACAGCACATCTTGAGATTACAAATTATCGTGCCATGCGGTTTCTTTCGTGCGTATGATTTGCCATAATTTTTGTCTATCAAAAAACTGTTATACTAGTCTTCATTTAAGTAGGCAGAGGGTTGGCAGATGGTTTATTTACGAACGCATAGTGAACAATGGAGGGGAAAACCTCAGGCTGCTCGACAACGTTTCGACAAAACTTGTCTTCATCTGGGCTTATGCTTGATACGTGAAGTTTCCTGAGCGCACTCAGTCGCGCTTATAAGCAACTTGGTTAAGTCAGGCTACCCGATATCCCGACATATGATCTCGAAGGAATGAACGGCGGCGCAACAAGGGCGCTAACAAAAAAGGGACACCGCATGCGCGAATTCGCCCTATACATTGTAATGATTTCAAATGTGAGCCAGTGCTTAACGGAATATGGATTCTGGGTAGGAGCCGCGATCTGGTGGCACGTGAAATTCTTGAGGCTTTTATGATCAATAACAAGGGAAGCACTTGTGTTAGCGACTCTTCAGTTTTCCTCCGTAGAAATGAAGTGTCCTTTCTTGATAGTTTTTTGTGACGTCATGTACTGTCCATCTTTTCAACCCTGCATTCTAGCAGCCGTCTGTTGTTTGTTTAGGCGTTTATAATTTTGTTATAGGTTTTGTCTTCCTTTGTGTTGTTTTTCGGGTTCTGCTTGCTTTTGCTTCATCTGTTTGACTCCGCCTTTGTTACGACTGTCATTTGTTTTTTACTGTTTCACTTTTTATTTTTATTTTCGGTGTTTGGTTTCTGACTGCTTCTGTTTCTCATGTATGACTCTGCTTTTCTCTAATTTCTGTTATCAGAATCTCTTAGTTTTTTTCTGCAGGGGTTAAAGGTTTCTTGTCTGTTATCCTGACGTTGCTGCTTTTTTAAACGTGTTGGCTTCTGAGCGATAATGCGATGAGTGTCATGCCTGAGCTGCATGTTTAAATATGCCACCTTTCCATGTAATAAACAGTTGGCAGTAGTGCGCATGTGGTGTCCCTTTCTTGTTAATGTCCTTGTTGCGCCGCCGTTCATTTCATCGTGCACCAATTCGCCCCTCACGCCATTCTTCTGATATGATCTCGAATCTATCTATACGGTGCATCTCCTACTGCTGAAAATGTTTCTGTAAATCTTGTGTCGCTCTTTGATGAGGCCCATTCTTAGTGGTTTTTAATTTTCTAAAGCTTATTTTGTGTAAAATAGATATTTTTGTGGGTAGTTATACCTATATGAGATTGAAGTTTTGATGTCGCTAGCAGACTATACTAAATGATTTAACACTGCAGCTCCTAAGCATCCAGAAATGCTGAACCCGTTTCATTGTTTCGTTTGGCAGCTAGAAGACTTCTCGATCATCATTTGGTGCAGAACATCGTAGCTACCATGAAGGAATTCACTATGCGCTCAGGTATACCTGTGCGACTAGATGCTGTGCACTTAGGCGGTGAGTTGGTAAAAAAATGTTTTGTCATATATATTTTCGGCTAACCTCCCAGCCTTCCTTTCTTTTCTTTCGAAGCTTTTGGCAATGCTTGGACAGAGATACTAAACTGGTAATACCAATTATTAAGACACTGGTCAATACAAATAACAAAATCAACGAAAACATACATCCACAAGAACCCTTCTCTGGCACCTTTCACGTTCACCCTGACCTTCAATGCAGAGGCTTTTTTTGGATTCACATGCTACCTAGCTCGAGTGGCTGAGTCGTTGACCAGCATCCCTACCGTGCCTTCTAGACTGGGCAGTAAACTGTGCAGAGAGAGGGAAAGGAAACAGGGAGGCCAATTGCTGGGTTTTCTTCGCACAACGGCATCTAAGGCCAAAGAACACCCAATACATGGCCTTTTTTTTGCTGGCTCAAGCACGTTTGATGTTTGGCTCTAAAGTAAAGGATTCGAATCCTGGCCGTGGTAGCCACATTTTCATTAAGGCTATATCGGAAATCGGCCATGAGCTGTGTTGTGTCAGTGCATGTCAAACAACCACCGATGGTTCAATTTACCTGGAGCCCCCCCCCCCCCCTATTCCACAAAGGCCGCTTGCCGCTTCGGGAACCATACCTTACTCTGCCATATCATACCACGCCATACCATAACATGCCAAAGCGTACCATACCTATGGCATTCTATGATATGGCATGCGTGGCATGACACGGTATGGTATAGCATTGTACGGTGTGGCAGGACACGGTATTGTATGTTATGGCTTGGTTAGGGAAGGCCCTACAAACCAAACCACACCATATAATACAATACCGTGCCTTGCCATGCCGTGTCATGCTATACCATTCCATGCCATACTATGCCTGCTATGCCATAGAATATCACACCAAATCATACCTTATCATGGAACGCCATGACATACCATACCATACCACACGATATCATACCATGCCATACCATATCATATATCATACCATCCCATGTCATGCCATACTATGCCATACCTCTTCATACCATACCATACCACTCCATGCAATACCATGCAGTACTATATACCATGGCGTACCGGACAATACAATAAAATACCATATCAGAAACTCTGCAAGTGCAAGGCAATAGAAATTTGTTCAGGCTGCAATGTGCTGAAAAGAAGCAAAGTACAATATTTTGCTTTGTGGTACGTAGGGTAATGTTCAAGTTATCCGGAGAAAATGTACTACTTTAGCTATGATGACGTAGACGACGCGTTCCTTCCTAATCAGCAGTAGTGCAGCGTAAACTAGGCCGAAAAATGCACTCTCCCCGAGGGGAGTGCGTAAGACCCATTTAAATGCCGTGTGTAGAGGGCCCCGACTCCCAGCTCCACGCCCTGGTCGATTCCCAGGAACAGAGGGCCTCGCTAATTAGAAACTCTTTCCGGAGTCGGCGACAATTGGCGCACCCCGACTTCCAAGAGCGGGGTCGCGGCACAGGGCTGTGGGGACAGCTGGAAAGTGCGATTGAGAAGTTACAACTTCAAAGCCCAATACTTTCCGGAAGGATTTCGTGTCTCGGAAGACCCGGATTAGGAAGTAATTAAGGGCCTTTAGAAGCAATGAAATCGGCCCAGTATCAGAAGGCGACGGAAGTTTTGAACTGGTTAGCGTAAGGTTGCGCAGAAAAACCAGCACAACCACAAATTTTCTCCCTGCCGGAGGCGATAGGTGCAGAATACAACTGCACAGCACTTCACGTGCCATCGCTATGGAAGAAGTCCTCTCCATGCTTACCTGGAGGACTAGAGCATTTGTGACCGGCTTTTGAGACCATTAGATTTTAAGTTCATATCTTAGTTTATGCATTCATTTATTAATTTTGCGTGAGGAATCACCTCTTAGAGATCATGCCATGGGTGACGATTGAAAACTGCCGTTTGAAGAGATATCAAAATCTATCGTCATTGGGGTAATCGATGGTTGCTCGAAAAGGGAGTGGTCTGTCGTCCTGGAATTTTAGGTACGAAGGTCGTTTCAGTCTTTCGCGGTGCATTCATTGCGCCTCCGGCACTTCTAGGCCCCTATGTATGAACTGCCTTTGATGTTCACATCTCAAGACGGGCTTGGCATAACCCTGTACAGCCCAATGCTGCTTAGGAGCAGCAGCGAAGCATTAGGTTTTTCTGGCATACTATACTAGCTTCAAACCTTTTTCCGCCATTTGTTGCAAGCTTCATAACATAAAAAATTAACAGGGAGCAGCTCTCAACTTTCTTCTGCAAGCCTGTTAAAGAAAGAAGCAAAAACGCGCGATTCTTAGTATGATTTGATGATATTGTGCATCCAGAAATATCTTTTAAATCACTTCACAAGAGAGCAAAGAAGTATAATATTGTCACTTCTAGTGTAGAAAGCACATGCGAGCATGAGATTATGGAGGAGAAAGAAGTTTTTCAGCAGGATGTTCTGACTTTTCCTTACAAATAAAGGTAATTTTTTTTCTGACACGACATTTGTGACTATGCACTGTAAATTATTGTCTGATTTTTGAGCAGCCTGAAGAAAAAGTTGAAATTATGTGATTAAGAAGTTAAAACTGGGCATTCCCTAGCCCCCCCCCTCACCCCCCACCCTAAAAAAAAAAGACGCAAGTAGCCGTTGTATCTAGTCACTTTAGTTGTACGGAAGCTGCGATTGCCTTTAAATAAAAGACACCCTCTTTGTTCCCATATAAAGTATTTAGTGCCAAAATGAGCGGCCTAGGATAATAAACGTATTCTCTACTATGCTTCTTAAAAAAAAACGTCTTTTCTTATTTCTTTTCTGAATGCGTTTGTTTCTTCACACAAGTACTCCAGTGATGAGAGTGAGTGATAGCAGGCAACTTTTTTTGAACGCTTGAATAACTGCGCGATAGTATAAGGCGGAATCTCTTTCATGCCATGACTACACCACCTGCACCTAAAGGGCAAGCAGCCAATAAGAAGGTTCAGAGAGAAATCGTCAATGGACAAATGAAGACGTGTAAACAAAGGATTTTTGTGGTCGATCGTCTTAACTGAGGAGTGCCGCAATTTCCTGCGATGGGGTTTTGCAAAGACAGCTTTCAGTTTTCTTTGAGTGAACTCTAGTTTACTCAGTATTTGGAATGCATTTCTACTGTTCTTGATTTTACTGTATTATGGACCGCTACGAGAGTTATGCAAGGTGATAACATAGTATATGGTTATGATATTCATAATAACGACAATGTTGGTATGACTATAAGCACGCTAATATTATTCAGATATCTCGTGTAGTCTTTGAATATCTGTGGAGACGTACGAATCGAAGTCAGCGATTTACTATAACCAACTTCTGCAACAACTTGAATGCTTTCACTGCCGCGTAAATCATAAAATGTACATATGTGTATATATTTTGGTACCATTCTCGAAGGCCCCCCTTCCTCTCTCCTTCCCTCCCTCCCACTCTTCTCGTCATGATAACATGATCTGTAGGGCTCCCACGCTTCCGGACAAGGTTTTCCGCTCGTAGCGAATGCCGGCTTGCTACATTGCAACTTAAAATTGTTTCATTCATCTGTTGCCCATTGTGGGCATATGCGCCTAGAGATGATTGGCCTGCAACAAATTGTATTCTAGGTCATATGAAACCTCAGAGCATGGGACAAGGTGTAGTCATTGAAGCTTGGCGAAAATAGCTGTAGCACGCACACAAACAAAAGCAGAAAATGTGGCCGAGAAGAAAGCAAGGCTGCTGATTTCGCTGTCGCTGCTTCTTCCACAAACTTCACGATAACTTCGAAACCTAATTTTTTTTTCCATCGAGACGAGTTTTTGGCTACTGCAAAATATGGTAAAGGTGACACAGACCGCTGTAGGAAAGGTCTGCCTTCAAGAAAAATCGCTCATACTTGTGTGGCAGTGCTGCGCAAAGAAATCCAGAAACAAAAATTGTGTAGCCTTTATCACTGTTCAGCCCCCGTGGCGTCGAAGCCATGCACTTACTATTTCTGCGTCCCAGTTTTCGATAAAAATTTAGTTGCCTTTACTGCCAGTTATATCGCCTGGTTAACTAGTTTCATACCAAGTGCCGCCGCTGGCAAAATAAATGGTATTGCTTGTATTCAACTCGTGAAATCGGAATATTGAGTTTTGCGCAACTTGAAGTTGAAACCTGTTTTGTAATTCAAAATCCTGAAATTTAAAAAAAAAGAAACCTGTAGACAAGACGAGGAGTTTGTCTTTGTCCTTGAGAGAAAGAATTTCCGTTTACTGGCGGTGGCGGGAAACTTCTGCTTGATTGAAGCAGCTCGGCAAATTATGGATCGTCATGGTAAGTACGTGCATTGACTTCGGGAACAGAAAAAAAAAAAGATGAAAGGGCGTAAAGAGAAACTTTTTCCAACAAATATTTATCATGTGATTCTTCATTAACTGTTGAAGCGAGATGAATGGAATGAATTTCAGCGCCTGAGAGATACACCCGCAGGTGTTCGGCCGCGGACGGGAAAAAATTATATTCTTGAACCTAAGTGCTTTGCTGTTGCTTAATTAAAGCTGGACTCCTCGCTGTGTGCTTTGTGCTTATTTTCCCTCCCGTCTTGTCTTTCGGCTGTCTAGAGTGACGAGCCTCAAAATTAAGCTTGATTCCATGCAGGCGCCTAACGTTAATCAGGCGTTCATCAAAGCCCGCGTATCTTCAGCACACTTACCCTCAGGAGCCGCTTCGCTAACGCACTTCTACTTTTCTGCTCTAATAAGCAAGTACTGAAAAGCAAAATTTTATAATTTTAATTGGCGAATACTGCCGGGGGGTTTCTATGAAAATATCTTCGGCGAAAAGCGATTTTTTGCACGGTGCATTCATCAACTCCAAGTAAAGAGACAGGACGAGAGAAATTGGTCTTGATTTATTGAGAGGATTAATATCGTGCTTACTTTTGTTTTTTGTTCGTGTTTAGTTCTCATCTTCGGGTGGCGTGGCAGGCTCGGGCGCCAGACTTAAGCAACAAAAGTTCGAAATTGCGCTATTTCTTGTGATAGGCAATCATAGATCAGAAAAATGCCATTAAATTATTCGCAGGGTTTTAAGACATTTGGAAGATAATAAGCTGCGAGACCACGAATAGCCTTGATTTATCAGTTAGTTATCCTTTATACAAGCACATGTTTTAGACAGATGTACGTTAGCGGCAATGTTTTTGGAAATTAATAAACATTTTATATGAAACAATTTCGCAAATCACACTACATTGGAATGCTTAAAACAAACAAAGCGTTCGATACTTAGTAAGGCGCGTGCAGAAAATAATTAGCAAGATACAAAAATGATTTCCGCGTTTGTACACTTAAACATTTTTTTTTGCGTATCTGTGGTGACTAACACTTGACTTTCCTTGGAAAGGTATACCGGAAATGCGGTTTATATATAAATCTTAAGAATACATTGTAATCAACAAAGAATTGCGAGAACTTATATTTATATATTATGCACCCTATGAGAGGAGCTAGATGTAGCAGGTGTAAATGCTGTCTGCATAAAACGTTCTCTGAGGTCCTGCAACACAGTGTGATAATTTCTTGACACCGAAAGAGGACGTGACAATTTGTAGCTTTTGTATTATTGATAAGGTAAGAATTAAACAAATTCTCCACTTAATGCGCATCATACCTGCACCAACGTCGAAGCAGTGTTGATCCCATATTGCTGTAGGCCTCAGTACTTCGGGGCCTCGATTACCACCAGCAACCGCGAATGACTTTTGTTGCTGCCCAAGTTCTCACAACTTCATTTCATTAGACAGCAGCTATAGTTCATTTCGAAGGTGCTTTCAGGCAATTAATAGCCCCTTACTTCTACTACTGAAGATTAATGTTTGAGGTAATTCTTTTTTTTTCACTGATAACCGTCAGGCTGAAACCTGGATGCTGAGGAAAAGGCCCGGAAATCAAGCTGACGACAGCGCCGCGAGGGGTACAAAATAATTGGTTAGTTTAACGGTAAGGGACAGAAACAAAGGACAGTGCATTAAGGGTGCAACGTGAGGTAATGATGAACCAGTTCAAGTGAAGAAATAATGATTGATACGTGAACGTAACAAGGAGAACAAATAACCGGTGAACCATTAGAGAAAGGAAGCTTAGCAGAATGTGGCTCGAGCACTGTCCCGGTACATTCATAAAGCCGTGCTGCACCAATACAGAGAGTACCCAATTAAAAAATGGCTGGCGGTTTACGATGCCAAGCACAAAATATGGTGCTAAATACAGTGTTTTGCAGATGGCCGCCATCGCCACGTAGCTTAAAGCGCGATTGAGGTGTCCACTGAACCAGGCAGGCAGTTATGCGCGACAGCAGCTTTTGCTTCGTCAGTGCCAGGCTGCCCCGTGTACGCCGGCGGCCTATGCTCGAGTTCCGCGTTTGGGCACCAATGTTGTAAACGCCAACGCGTGTTGCTCTCGAGCCGTGTTTCTGCTACAACGTTGTCCATGTCAACGCTTGCAGCGCACATTAGTGGGTTGATATCGCCATATTGCTCCAAGCGCGAATATTAGTTTCACAATAGCATTACTTGATGAAGGAGATGCTGTGCAAGGCGCAGCGCGTGAATGTGTTGCAATTTAACACTAGGCTTGATCGGCTGAGGCAATGAAGAGCAGAAGGAAATGCCGCAAAAGCCTAATGGTCTCCCGCAGTGACCAACGAAGCGGAACAGTTCGCGCCGCCGTGAGTTCGAATCCCAGTCGCGGCAATTGTTGTTTGATTAACTTTTATTTATTTCACTGCGCAAACCCACAACCATCGCAAGACCTTCTATGTGGTTCACCCATCACATCATTGATTTGGCTCTAAAAAAGCAAGAAAACTTCCAAGCTGGAAAGCATCTTCGTGTTCACAGGGAAAACAGTGAAAGTGAAAGCTATATCTTATTATAGCTTCTGAAAATATATTAAGAATATGTATTATATTCTTATAATATATTAAGTTCTTATTATATATTAATGATATCGTTAACCTTTGTCGAGCAGACAACATTATAATCTATGCAGACGATACTAACGTATTTTTTTTCAGGGCAAGATAGTAATATTTTGCAAGCAGCCTCCAATAGTTGGTTATCCCAATTGTCCGTTTGGTTAAAATCAAATATGTTAGAACTAAATGTCAGGAAAACAAAGTACATACTGTTTAGAGCCAAAAATAAGGAAGTTCCGAACAACTTCCAAATTCACTTCGAACAAGCTCCGATAACTCGTGTCAGCTCTACAATGTTCCTTGGAGTCATTTTTGAAGAACATTTACTCTGGACAGAACATCTAAACTACGCCTGCACTAAAATGGCTCGCTCTGTTGGTATCTTAAATAAATTTCGCACAATACTGCCTCGAAAATTCAAACTACAAATTTATTTCTCTCTAGTCTTTTCGCATGTACAATATTGTTTGTTGATCTGGGGAACGACTACCTCAACCAATCTTGTGAAAGTACTGACTTTACAAAAAAGAGCTGTACGAGCGACTGATATATACATTACAGTGAGAGCACGGGACCTTCCTTTCTCTACCATAGACTGCTTACCATCACGGCTGCTTACTACAAGAAGCTTGCTGTTTACATCAGAAACCTTATGAAAGGAAACTGGCAGACTTTTGATAGCACAAATTTAATTGCCCAAACAGCATACAGTCTTCGGCACCCTCAATACCATGCATCCAAATCCCGTACAAAATATGGGTTCCAAAAACTAACTCACATAATTCCTCATACATTAAACACCTATCCATACTTAACAGAATTGTCACTACAAAATATGTCCGAGGTCAGATTTAAGAAAACTGTTCTTGAATATTTTTGTTATAGCTAGTTGTGGTGTGTTTTTACCTAATCAGTTGTTGTTTTTGTTATGTTTTGCTCTTAGTTTTGTTGTGCTTAGCACTATGCATGACTAATCTCTGTTTCGTTGTCAATATATCCGCTGCTTTTCTAGTTTCTGTTACTTATGGAAATTTTGTACCATTGCCAAGTAGTGCCACTTTTTTTTTTTTACATGGGGAGGGCAAGCCTCTGTCAGGCGCTACTAGGCGCCTTTAGCTTGCTCTCCTTTGTTTGCAGTCTCTGTACTGGCCAAACAAAACCATTAAATGAAATGAAATATTGCCTTTAATGCGACAGAAGGCCTTCTTCTGAGAGGCCGACAGGGTCACTGAGTTGGCTACGTAGGTTACATGGCCGCCAAGAGCTTATTCAAGACGGCGCTTATTCCCGTATCCTTGACAGGAAAGCCCCGTGCGAAGTCGACGGTACGCGACCTACCACTGTAACGCGGTTCGGGTACACATGGATAGCCTCCTCATCGGTAAACACCGAGTCATGGTGGCTAACCCCTGAAGAACTTTGTCCGGCCGACGTAAAGCCAAAAACGCTAACCTCTGTTTACTAATCTTGCGAAACAAACACGTACGTGACAAACATTCTCAGGCAGTTTGCAATAAAGTGAAAAGCCCGAAGAAAACAAAAAATAATCTAAATAGCAATTTTTTATAAACGAAAAAAAAACTGATCAGCCAAATGAGTGTATATTTGAATATGTGTCGAAAAATGTTTTATGAAAATTCACCAGTATAGACCTGTAAATTAAACTTTGCTTTCGAGCTAATTCGTTCATGCTTGAATCATAAAACGGCAGCGCAGAAAAGCACACGGGACACAGCAGTAGCACAGCGCCCGGCCGGTTTTCTCTGTTACTGCTGTGTGGCGAGACGCTTTTCTTTCCCCTGCCCGCTTATTAGTCCTTTGACCTGTTGGTTAACTTAGTTACCTTCATGCGTTCCCTTGTGCCTACCCATCTGGCGCAGTTTAAAGGGACCGGCTGACCGAAGATGAGCGCGTCCGGCTAATTGGACTGCCAGAGCCACGATAAAAAGGTGTGCCGGCATGGTCTGCGAGGGTCGTTAGGCTCTTCGAGGCTATAATGAAATGGCGGTCTTTATGACGCAATCTAATCAACATAACGAAAGTCTCGAGGTGATCGGATGTGCACGTCTTAATCTCTGTTCGCTCCACCATGTACACGACCTAGAGGCTCTATTTAGCTTTAATTATTCAAAATACTTTCTTTTGGGTGCAGTTGATAGTTGGACGAAAACTTCTCTAGAGGGAGGCAATGTAATAAAGCAGAAAATTACGGACGCGGACGAAGAACAAAGCAAAGGAAAGCAAAAAGCGTTTTACTCCTTGATTTCTTAATGAGCGCTCATCGCTTCCCGATTTAGTTCTCTTGAATGATAGCGCCCAGTTGTGTGCTTGAGTGTGTGCGTGCGTCTGTGCGTATTTGTGCGCGCGCGCGTGCGTGTGTGTGTGTGTGTGCGTGCGTGCATGCTTGTGCGCGCTCATTCGTTGCGTGTGTGTTTGCGTGTATGGACATGATCGTGCCTGCGCGTGTTTGCATAAGTCGGGTCTTTCGTTTGTATGGGCATGATCATGCTTGCATATGTTTGCATAAGTCGAATCTTTCGTTTACTTAATTAATGAATGTTTGCCTCTTCCTGGAATAATTGAAAGCCCATCCTCGTGATCTCGGTTCGAGGAGCTGGTTTTACAGAATGAGTATCTTTCTGATCGAAACTGCATTTTATCTGAGGCTCGAATAACTAAAATTTACTCAAAATGGTCCTAAAATGCATTTTACAGCGCTCCAAGTTTTGTTGAGTATTAGGAGGCCATGTCACCCAAACGTCCCGCACAAGCCGCGCTCCTGCAATTATAGGAACGTCTATAGTCCATATGATATCGCTACTATTCTTATATTTGACGTCTTCGTGATTTGCTTGCACACCGACTGCTGAGGATGGAATCGATGGGAGCCAATTAGTTATCCAACCCTTTGTATGTAAGCTTTAAAGATAGTCCGGATATATTATGTGCGTTTCGTGTGAGCTACATCAAAACACATGCAGTTATGGAAACCTTCACAATAGATTCTTTCAGCCGGCATTGCTTGCAATTTCTCCGATAGCAAGACCTTTGGGGACATGAAAAGTGGATAGGTTTGGGCAGGATGTCAGTTCATCGCTACACAGAAGACAGCGTAGAAAACACAAGATGATGAGTAGTAGACCAGTGGCAGGTTACTGTATTCGTTTTTCCTTGGGTTAAATGGTGGCATTATCGCCAACTGCGCAGCGTATGCAATTGCTATAACCTTGCCTCTTCGCTTGGCTCACCGGCGGGAATGTTATCGTGGTAGGATGAGGAGTGAAACTGCCGAAAACTTTGCCACTGTTTACTTATTCTTCATTTCATTAGCGTCAACACCTTTCTCGAAGCATTAAAGAGGGATTGGTAAATAATATACATTGCGAAACACGAAAAAGGCGAAATACAAGAAAAAACAAGGTAATTAATACCATCAATAGCTGGCACAGAAAATAACTATATACATTAAAATGCACTTGGAAGTGAAAACAAGCATGGCAGGCGAGCGGAAACTAATACATAATCCCTCCAACATCAAGTACAGGCGAATAATCTATGGTATACTTAATGCAAACGGGGCAATCAAAGCAAGATTAGATGGTCAGAACGTTGTCTGAGATCAGCATCAAGATATCGTAGAAGTGATGGTGGAATTCATCGATGTCGGTTTAGAGAAGTCATTCCGGGTTTTGCTGCCCTAAAACTGGGCATTCTAATGCCGGAACATGCGTAGAAGGAAAGAATGGCTGCATGAAACCCGAGGTATATAAAATGAAAATTGATCTCCGGTGCGTTTTGCCACACTTTGACTTCATGAGTGTCTGGTCTGGGAACACAAGACATTTTTGGGTGCGTACCCTGGAAGAATTCTCTAATTGAACATGGCCCAGTGGGCATGGCTTTGTATGAGCGCATTTTCAAAACAATCGGAAAAGCCGCTTTTGCACCTCGCGTTGCCTTCCTAGAAACGACGATCAGTTTTGAATAAAGCAGTCGCCGCAGTCGGCATACCACTACTCTCGGTAATCGTATCGTGCCGAAAGCATGGTTGTTTTGTCTCGGTAAGATACTCTTGTTCCTGCCTCCTGGAGATGTTCAGGAAATAGAGTTTATCAAATGGCTGGTGTTCAATCTGGGTACGTTCCCTTTACCTCCGCCGCAGGACAGTAGCGGATTGAGTTAGTTGAGCTGAAATTGTTAACCCCCTTTAAATCAAACGTAACTCTCCCTTTGTACTCTGGAGCGCTTTAAATCGTTAATATTTATAACAGAGGTTATTTATTATTCGCTTTCACATTGCAGTTATTCAGGCAATAGCAAATGTAGTTTAAGCGGAAATGAAGCGCCATGAAAGACGCTTAGCTGTCGTCACGCCACTGTGATCTCTCCATCTGAAGCTCAGAGCATTGGCGCGGGCCGAATTGGGGATGCCCACATAAAGGACGATTACTAAATACAAGCCTTGGCTTTGTGTCTTCACTGTTATGTGCAAACCAGTCCAGAAAAATAAAATCTTATGCTTTAGTTACAAATTTTCTCTCCTTTACCGTCTCTCCTTTCTGTGTTTGCTCGGCTTCTTTCCTACGCCTCTCTGATTAGACCAGCAGTTGCCGGCCAAAAGCATAGAAAAAAAGGCTCCTGCTGGCCTCACTAAAACTGAGTCAGTGGTACATAAATATATAAAGGGCATTACTGCTTTCTGGGAGAGGGAACTGTATACTTGAAAGCTAGGCATCTCGGCATGGCCTTTGCGACACTAACTTGATTACGATGGTTTCGCAAGCATCTAGGAATCTTTCTTGGCGCTTATAGAAGTGCTAAAAGAGCACCTTTAGAAGCGCGACTTGAGCCCTGCAATGGCGATGTTTTTTCTTTGATGTTATCGAAAGAATCGGCTACGGTTCAGCGGTCGGGGATATTCTTACGCAAGGCAAGTTGAGGCACTCACCAGAAGCATTCCAAAAGTAATCCTGTTCATGATCGTTACAGGAACAATACCCAAGTACCCCAAATAATGTCGAGAACGTGAAAATAGAGGAGTGAATGAGAAGCATTCTTCTGAAGATTGTCTTTTCGAGACATATTTGGGATAAATGGTGCCCAGAAAGAAAAACATAAAACGACAAAAAGCAACGGCTTTTTCTTGCGTGCCATGTCAGGCGCAAATCCAATACGTGTCGCGAGTGCTGGCCGCCTTGAAGAAACAGAGTGCGTTTTCGTGTTGCAGGGATTGTGGATCACGCGTGCCAGACAGGTGAAGGGTGTTGATAAAGAAGCAGTAAATGTAGCAGTGTAGAATACAAGCTGCCATCTCTTAGTACTACAGATTGCGTGCGTTTGGCGTCGCCGTCTTCCCAACTAAAGCACTGAGATCTGCAGCTCTTAATAAGGGGCTACCTAACATACGGCGAATTTCATTCCGCATGAGAAATGAGTGTTTTGGGCTATTTAAAATAATAGAGCCACGTGGTTGACCCCCTAGGAAAGAGCTGTGGGCTCTAGAAGTTTGCCTGCTAAGAATCCACTAAAGAATAGCCAGCTCTGCAAGAGGATTTCTTGTGAAAGCGGTGCCTTATCTCTCGCCGTACTGCGGGGAGCAGTTTTGCAACATGTCAGGACCAATCAAAGACGAAACGATGAAAGAGCGCCGACTCGCTGGACGCCCCCCATCAATTTTCTGAATTGATACCGTCTATAGAAAACTGAAATAGATGAAAGGTTTCGTGTCTTAAGAAAAAGCTAGGGGCACGAAAGGGATTCAATATCATACAACTATTTCCAAAAGGCGAAGTCATGAAAGCTGCCACGTGCCTACAGTCTTTGTAAGCATAGGGTAAGATGGTGAGTCGTTGGTGGTATCGAATAAGGAGAAAGCGCGTGTGCTTCCTAAAAGCAATAGAGATTAATACCAGCCAGCAAAATAATTAAACTTAAGTACGCAGTGCACCGCAAAGCGATTCCTTTTCTACTCGCACGTGTGTGGTGAAATGTTGTACTGCGATGCTAACAAGTTTAGAAATGTTTGAGAGCACTGTGTTTCATAAAAGCAAGCTTCTTGTCCACTATGCCTCGGGCCTATATAATTATTCAGTGCTACTTAATGGTCCCTAATAGTCACGAAGAGGATCGAAAATGAAAGACCTTTTCGTGCCGGTGACGGCAGCCGCATTTTGATGGAGGTGAAACGCAGAAGGCGGCTGTGCACAGTGCGAAGTCGGTGCGGGATAAAAACTCCCAGGTGGTCGAAGAAATTTTTTGAGCCGTCCACTGTGGTACCTCTTTCTCACTTTCTCTTTCAGTATTCCTTCGTCCGTTCCTTCCCTGGAGGTTTCGGTCTTCACCGAAAACTGAGACGGAATCTTAGCAGCAAAGCAGAAAGGTGAGCTAGTTGGTACACTGCTTTAGCATAGGGTGTACCCTCATTTTGCATAGTGCGTACCGCCAGCGCACACCTTCCGAGCTTTCAGCGCGTGCGCCCTCAGTGCGCAAGCACTGATTGGTCCGGGCGTGGCTGATGTGCCCTTTTCTGGCGGACACGCGGCGCCATCTGTCAGCTGCAGGACAATGTACGCATGCGCAGAGACGGCGCCAGTGAGTGGTGGTGGTGCGCGCTATGAAGAAAGTCTATATTTACCATGCTCTTTCGTTTTTTTTCTTCAAAAAGCAATTTCCAGTTTTGATTTCATTGATACAAAGGACCTAGGGAAGCAGGTCTTTTAGTCAGAAATGAAATTACAGTGCCGCATGGAATTCGCCACCTGTAAGAAAATATCGCGAGAAAAACTTAACTTTTTCTCCTTAATGACGAGACTCTGCTCAGCCAGGAACATGATTCAGGGAGACAGGAAAAGCCCTTTGCACTTTAAAATTCAAGACTTCAGGTGGCATTATAATAGGGCCCCTTTGCGCAAATTAAGCATGACGGAGTTTTAGAACAGGCAGACTGCCGTACCGCCAGTACGGAAACGCGTTGCTGTTAGTACTGTGGCCGTGCTTGCCTAGCCGCATTTTCTGCATTACCTTAGTTACTTTAGTTAGCACGCTTACTTTACGGCGGTCCAAAAACTATTACCAACCATGAGTTTGTTTTCCTACCGTTGCTGCTGTTCGAGTAATTATGCAGCAGGTATAATCTATTTTCACGATGGCTGAACGTTAGTGAACATAAAAGAGATAATTATTATGCTCAATAATGGTACGAAGCGCCCTCGTTTAGGTGCAATGACTAATACTTTCGTTCTTGCAAGGACATCACTTCACAGCATTACATTACATTACATTCTCGACATTATAGCCTACCATATAGTTTAAAGTTCATGACAGCTCTAAAACGGCGTGGTGACTTCCATGGCATTTCAGGTAAGAGTATTTAAACGCTCACTGAAGTTCAACCTGCTCATGTTCTCAGCTGATCACTTTCTACGAGAAATTTTTTAAATGTTCACATTCTCTGTACAATTCAGAAATTTCAGCGGCGGCCACTTTCTCTTACTAAAAACATTACGCAACATAACACGCAACCACCAGAAAGCGAAATGCTTGGGCATTCGTTTTTAATTCATCTTGATCTCTCCACATCTGAAACTCAAAGTTCCTTTTCTCGTTTAGGATACAGAGTGCGAAAGCAAACAAGGATCAAGTGAGCTAAAGAAAGAGCAACCCTTACCTTGTATTAAGAATGTGCAAAGCTCAGCACTGCGCCGCGACTACACTCAGCAGTCGCATTCGTTGTAACCAAAGTTGCACTGTGTCGCCGAAATGTCGTTGACAATCACTGACCGTAGCAATGCACGGAACACTTTAGGAGGCACCACTTGATGGCCACGCACCTTTGTCAGGTCGCTAAAAAATTTGGCCAATAATTCAGCGGCGGCTCTCAATTTTAAGCTATGTCGTTTTCGGACGGCAGCAGGATTCAAGCCTTCTGGTAAAGTGGCAATTTAAGCGTTTCCTGGAGATTTTTCGGGGTTCCCAAGTTTTTCTTTTCGGTCGACTTCGATGTTTCGCAGAGAAGAACAGACGATTTTCCGAGGTTTGTTGTCTTATGGATTTTCGCTTCTCTTCCGCAGAACTTCCTCTCAGTGAAGAAAAGTTTTTATTCCCCGGGAAAATGAAGTTTTAAGCGGTGTCTTCGGTTCACTTTTCTTCACTGATCCGCTTTCCTAAAGTCCCGCCAGCAGGAAAGAGGTCAGCATGAAAGAAATACCAGTTCGCGGTGGGCTTTCCAATCCTCACTCCCGCTCTTTTTCTTCTTGATATCTTCAAGCGGAGAGACGTCCTGCGGCTTCAGTTTCTAGCCGCAACCGCAGCCAACAAAAAATATTTACCTTTTTCTCTTCAGCACACAACTGTAAACTTCATTCGTTGCTTCCCCGCTTTCACCACAACACAGGCGGCGACCGCAGTCAACAGATGTCGCCAGCCGGTCAGCAGCAACTTCGGATGCCGGCGACGGTGATCGAGGCCAGACTGACGACGACGACCTGGGAGCCCGTGAGAGCGAGCAGCCGGATCGGCCCGAAAGCGACGAGCGACGCTCGGCGGAACGCAAGGGAAGGTGGGGAGGAGGAGGAGGGATTAGGGAAAGCGGAGATGGAAACGAGGAGTTAGGGAAGGGAGTGAGCGAAGGGGTGTGCCGGCGTTGGAGCGCCGCTCGCAGCGGCTCCGAGCGTCGTTTCCCATTTTCTCCATTCGAGGCCGCCTTCCCTCGTCTCCGTGCAGCGATCGAAGTTTGGAAGCGGCATTCCTCGAGCTGCCTGCCGCTGTCGCGGACGTTGGTATGGCAGGTGCGCGTCTCTGAGCCACGGCGAGAGAGGATTGCGTGAGACGCACGGTACACAGAACGGTGCTTTACGTCGGTGTATGCCTTTTCTGTGTGTGTTAATATTTTTAAACTCTGCTGCAAAAAGGTTTCACCGCGGCAAGTTTGGCGC
Source organism: Amblyomma mixtum (assembly GCF_055824585.1). NCBI lineage: Eukaryota > Metazoa > Arthropoda > Arachnida > Ixodida > Ixodidae > Amblyomma > Amblyomma mixtum. The sequence goes on from NC_143019.1 coordinate 2,054,492, forward strand.
TTGAAAAACTTCGGTTGCAATTTACTTCGGGTACTGCTGAAAACGAAAGTTCAGTTCGTTAAACACGGTTAAAGTTTGTAGACGTGCTCTATGCGGTGGAATGCCTAAGACTCGAGGTTGTAGTTTGCGCCTAAGAAAGAAGGGAATATTTTTGTTTTTTTTTTAGTGGAAGTGCAAACTTTTGTTTGAGCAATTTCTGACTTCAGGTTGCTTAGTGTACATCACCTGTTTGGGGTAGTTGGCCACACAATCAGGCTCAGCGTTGATTAGCACACACCTGACCCTTTAAAAGGCGCAAGCTGTATGGGAATCTCAAACCGACCTAAATAGCAGAACTCAAGTGATGATAACTCTAGAAATCGAATGGCATCACTTTCATACCTTTTTAACCACCGATTTTGTAGAAAAAAATTTGGAAATTTGTGCAAGTGACTTCTAAAAAGGCCTTAAATGTGGTACGTATCCCAGTCTCAGCTATATATCTTGATAAGCAAGCATATATTGTATAGAAAAGTGCTGCGAGAAGTACGAATTATTTATTTGTCTATTTATCAGAGAACTCACCCCGCCAAGGCTTCACAGTGCGGGAGGCGGGGCTACAATGAGAAATACATCAAATAAATACAGAAATTAATTCATCTAAGTGGCCCCAAAGACCATCAAGCTGCCAAACCGCGTCAGACTACAAACTTGCGCTTTTTAAAACACTCGAAATACAAACTAGACCTGCTAGCCAAGAAAAAAAAAAAACTATCTGAATGGTGCGTTTCATTGATCGGCAATAATACAACACGCCGAAATATTGAACGTCGATGTATCTGTCTGTTTGCCGGAACTTCAAGCAAGTGTGACAACGTGAGTCCCATTGTCTTATAAAGGGCCGGAAGTTCACTCGTAATCACAGCACTGTACACTGAAACGCTTAAAAAAACAAATACTTGGGCATTCAATCTAAGAGGTGTTTCATGAGGGTAGGACCTTTTTTTTCATCGTTAACAATACCAGTTCGTGCTTCCGTTCTAGCCTTCGAAGTCGCAGGGCAGACAGTACCTTCTAACAAGAAATTCAAGGGACACTTAAGGGTAGCTGCTTCCAATCTGCGTTCCTATTTCTTGAAGTCGAGGGTTGGACGGAAACCCGTCTGGTCGGGGGTGTACATGAAGAAGAAGGCAGAACACCGACCAAGATAAAAATGAATACTTTAAACGACGTTTCTGCTCCCACACGGGAGCCTTGTTCACAAAAAGGTACACACGTGAAAAGGCTGGCTATTTATGCTTGAAAATGCGTCCTAGGCAGCGGGCGTATGCGTGTGACGCGGCACTTCCTAGTTCATACGCCCGCTTCCTAGGACACATTTTCAAGCATAAATAGCCAGCCTTTTCACGTGTGTACCTTTTTGTGAACAAGGCTCCCGTGTGGGAGCCGAAACGTCGTTGTAAAGTATTCATTTTTATTTTGGTCGGTGTTCTGCCTTCTTCTTCATGTTCCTATTTCTTGCAAAAAAAGGATTCACGGCTATTCTTGACTGTATTTGTATTTGTTGCGCAGCGGAGGACTGATTTATTCTCTACAAAATTGCCGTAATAATTTCTTCCGCAGCCTGGTTCTAATTTGGGTCTACATTACAAAGGACTCCATGATGACCGTTTTCAAGGTAAAGGCGGTGTCGACAAGCCTCTGGGATCCGTGCGAAAAATATGTGCCAGGGCGTGCATTCTTCTTTCGAAGCCGGCCGGCAGTGGCGACACCTGGATTGAATTTTTGTCTTTTTCTTGCTTTGAAAAGCCCCTATTTCAGTGAATGTAGCATATTTTTAGCCTTAGGATGGGGTTATCGTTTGATACAGGCAAAATTCAGTCTCTCCTCAGTGCCAGCCAGAAATAGGGTTAGGTGTTAGGTATTTTATTTCACTAAATATTTGATTTTAAACTCTAAACAAATACACAAAATACTACCCAAGGCCTTATGTGTAGGGTGATGGGCCAGCATTTTCGCTCGAGCTCGAAGCGCTCGCGAAAAAAAACAGGCATGCATTAAAATAAAAATTAAACAGCCACAATGGTGTCATTCGATTTACCACAAAACTGAGAACCCATTGTTTTTTACGATGCCCATAAACAACCGAAGAAAAAGAACGACAGCCTAAAGTATAATGTGTTCGGTGCGCTGGTTCTTCGGCTAGAGCAGACGAAGACCGCTCTGTTTAAAATCCCTGTCACACGGCCAGTTTCAATGGCCATCGAGTCGAGGGCCATCGAGATTTTCAATCGCCATCGAACTCGAGGGAGTTGTGGAGCTGCTACACGGCAAATCTCAATGGCCATTGAAATGGTTCTCGCGTCTTACGCCAAGCTCGTGTGGCGCCACAATCGCCACGTTCGGTTTCGCGCAAATAACAAAAATATATTGACGAAACTTAACTAAATGTTGAAATACACTTTTTTGCAGTCATAAGGCGCGTTCACACTTGTTCAAAAATCCGGCAAGCGAAGCGGATTCGCTCGCCGCAAAAACTAGGACATGTTCTCATCTATTGACGCCCGTGCGAGTTGAAACGGCCGCGCCTCTGCTGCTTCTCGCTCTGCGCACCACGTCGCCGCTCGCGGCGTACACAGATACAGTGAGAAAAGAGCATAAATTTATGCTGTCTATGTACCACAAGCGTATACACGCTTACGTACGCTAAACGCAGGCGCATTCCCACATTTAGTTCAGCGTATGCTAGCAGAGACGCAAAAATAAACTCAGCGTCTAGTGGCGCCATCTGGTGGTGAAAACGGGAACCACTACTGTCAACAAACCGACTCTCTTAGGCCTAGCAGCGGCAGAATCGTCACTCTAAATAAAAAATAAAGCAAATTTATCACTTATACGTTTTCTTGTAGGCAAGATGAGACGAAGCGAAAGACCGGTGCACCATTTATGACCAGTAAACGGATAGAAAAATGCAGCAACAACGAGAATTCAGTCCGAAGCGAGGGGTCCGGCTTTGAAGGGCGCCGCCATGTTTGTTGTCGTTCGAAGCAATGCTAGCAACCTTGGGCAACGCTCGAAGGCCCTCGAAATCTCGATAGAGTTCCGGGCTGCTCCGTCGACTCGATAGACTATTGACTCGATGGCCATTCAAACTGACCGTGTAGCAGCGCTCGATCGCCTTCGAGTCGATAGACTATCGATTCGAGGGCCTTCGAAATGCCCGTGTGACAGGGGTATAACTCCTGTGCCACAGAAGCCCCGTGCACTGCGCTGAAACCGATTACGGGAACGGCGGGAACTTGGTTACACCTCAGGCAGTAAAGAAGAACGAACCCACAGCTACTGCAGCAGTTTTTTTTTATTCAAGCACCTGCAGCACCACAAGTTCGTTATGACAGGTTGGCAGGGGGGACATTGTAGAAAAACTTGTCCCTGAAAATGAGCTGTTAACAGGAAAGGATGTCGCAAAACACACAAAAAAAGAATCAAAATGAGAAAATGCAACAGGAGACGGTCAACGCTAAACAGCAAGCTTGCAGGCGCCATAGTAAAAAACAATTCACAATACAGGAGTAAATTGGTGCTGTGCTGCATGAAAGTGTGATGTGGCATAAAAAGAAAAGCTGAAAGGGTTGATATGTTTCTACGACAAATTGGACGGCGAAAAAAATCAACACTTTTTGTGCTGATTGGCCCCATTAATTTATAAGCATGTTTGTTTTTGTACTCAGGCTTGTAAAACAAAAACATAGCTCTTGTATGCGATGACAGTGCTTTTGTTTTACATTTTTAGCATGGTCTCTTTAAGGTCGAACAAGCTACAGCGGAATACCAGTAGAACGAAAATCTGCGCTGCTGTAAATACATATTAGTTCCAGTGAAAGTTTACGAATTTATATGAACATCTAGTCCCGTATTTTGATAACCGAAATAAGTATAAAGTATTGAAATTTTTGCCAAAACCATTTGTTACTTCGTACAGAAATCTCAACTTATATACACGTACTCCAGGTTTTGATCCCATGCTGTAATTGCAGGCTGAACTTCAGCCTTCAATACTGGGAGCATTGTGAACGAAGCGAGTCTGTTTATTCTTTGTGGCCCATTTGCTTCTATAGGTACACCTCCACGGTCTGAAATGTCTTAACGTTTGAAGTCACACAACTATTTGTTTTTAATTTCCGCTCACTTCTGCTGCTGCGCCAGAGCCACCTACTTAGCCGAACCAACCCTAAACAGATATGCTGCCCTCCAATCCGGCAAGCTGCGGAGTATCACAATTGTACTGTCCGCAATTTATCGGGCAAATACACCTGCGTGTCTGCCGAAACTGTGGATGCTTACATGCAAAAAGCAGGAATTGGATTGTTCACAAGCAATGCATAAATTGAAAGAAGCAGTGTGCTGAAATTTGTTGAGACAAAAATGATTTTGATTGTACAAGTTAGCATTTCTGGAGACTTTGGGAAAATATATTAACTCTGATGCATTATTGGCCGCCGCGGTGGCTCAGTGGTTATGGTGCTCGGCTGCTGACCCGAAAGACGCGGGTTCGATCCCGGCCGCGGCGGCTGGAATTTCTTTGGAGGAAAAATCCTAGAGGCCCGTGTACTGTGCGATGTCAGTGCACGTTAAAGAACCCCAGGTGGTCGAAATTTCCGGAGCCCTTCACTACGGCGTCTCTCATAGCCTGAGTCGCTTTGGGACGTTAAACCCCATAAACCATAAACCATAACCATCTGATGCATGATTGCTGTTGCTGGCAGTAAAATCCACAGTTCTGCACATCGTGCAAACGCACAAAAAAGCCTGAAGAATTCTGTAAATAAATAAATAAAACTTAACCTTGCAGGATGAGTTCTGTCTCGTCTTTAGTACGGTTTATTTTGCGGTTTTCACTCCGATTATTATCCATGGTTCCTGCGTACGTAAAGATAGCCCTGCGTCTTTATACAAAGGGAGTTATTTATCTAGGCTGACTTGGCTGATAGCTTCGTTTCATGACACCTTAGGTTGCCTTTAATAAATGTTTAGTAGCTGTGTAATACAGAAACACAAACGATGCAGGAGGCACGCGGAGAACCAGGACGGTATAGTGGAAATATTTACGCTTCTCTTTTATTCCACTTTTTTATCCAGAAGTCAACACAAAGTGTGCACCGAAAAACTTGCGATACATAGAGAAATCCGTATTAAAGGAACTGCTGGTATTAAATAAACTAGACGTGGCAGTGAACCCCAGGCACCAACACCAAAAAACTTTGTGCGGAAGAAACGCAACTGATGATGGGCAGCATGAGCATTGGCATTTCCATTTTTGGTTTACTGTACATGCATGAGAGAGGTACTGAGAGTTTACCCTTAAAAAGCTAAAACCTTTAGAAGTAAAGAGATGTGTTTTGTCCGCTGGCTAAAGCGGTAGATAGGACAAAATGTTGAGCTCACTCCCATGCTAATAAAAAAAATTTGTCTTTTTGTCGTCAAAGCATGGAAGAACGCGTCTTATCTCGCTATTTTTAGCTTCGACTCGTGCTTAGCTAAAACAACGTCGAAGCCACGCTGTTAGCGGGCCGGACACCTAGAACGGCCGCTGCAAAGAACCCAAAAGAGCTGCAATAAAATAATGCTGCATTACATCACCCCCGAAGTCTTCTCAACGATTCTTTTCATGGCGAGCTGATTTGACGAGACAACATTGCGCAAAGTTGGCGTCACTTCTTTAGGAAGGACAGACAGCAACACAGCACACTAGAGAAAAGTATCAATATAAACTGACGTCACCACAGAAAAGGAGCATGTGGCGAAAGCAATAAACTGAAAAGAAGAACAAGCAGAATTGTAATCAGTACCCGTGTACCAAGGAACGAAACTCTGCAATCTTCTTAGACAGGCAGTAAGCAAAAGTTGAATGCATCCACAAAAGGACGCTGTCTTGACGCTGAAGCCTTCCAGGCACAGCGCAATTAGGAGACTGGGGCCCACGGCTGCATGGTTCGCCTAAGAAGCTGCACAAATTTACCCGCGAACTTCGAACGAGTCCCAAGAGATACAAAGACAAAAAAAGAGGCGAGCATCTTGTCCGCTTATTGCGGATGCGATTCAAGAGGCAGTTCGGCATGTTTATGTTTTGCTTGAAGAGCCTGCTCCCACGCAGATATTTGCATGTGACGTTGAGTCGGGAAGGCGGATACCATACTGCATTGCTGCTTTTTCTTATCTTGCACAGTGTTGATGGGAAATGCGCGCTCTTATTTTTTTCGTCAAATCCTGCACGAATACATAACCGCTCAGGCGAAATCCTCAAGTTAGTTGGCTGTCTTTTTTATTTTTTTGGTTTCATGAAAATGTTACTCTAACGTTGCTTTGGGCATTTAGGAACGTAAAGGAATGGGAACAAAAAACAAAGAAACAGCACAACTATATTTTAACGTTGCTGCGGCGCCTGAGCGACCGAAATTGGTAGGAATCGCGCTCATCTACGAGTATACATAAAATGATCGGCTTTCCACTGTGTGGCGCCGCTGATACCCGGGCTGTCAGCTGAGTGCTTGAAACATGGTACGCTCACTTCTAATTGTTAGCACTGAGCCTAACGCCAAACATAGCTTCTGTATGATGTTGTGGATGTTCGCTCGACGATTTTGAGGTAGGGCCCCTGACTGTACTGTGTTTTGCCTGCCCTCCTTACTTTATCTACGGTGTCCTAATTCTCGACTTTTTCTTGTCGAGAAATGCATCGGTTCCGGATTTATGAAGGACACTCCTATTAAGCTAGATGCGTGACCGCACTGCGTTAGCGCGCAACACAAACAAGATGTGGAGAGCGAGGAGCGAAGCTTCTAGAGAGTTGACTATACTAGCTACACAAGCCACTCTGCACGCCGCCAACTGCAGGAAGCACGCTACTCATATCACGATAAAAGACGACAGTGGTTTCGCTGTAGTAACGCGCAGCTAGCCAGAGCACGCGGAACGAAGGGACAGACTAAGGGAGAGCCCTACCCATGCCGACTGAGCCTCTGGAGATTTTGGAAGCGCTCACTTGGAAAACTTCTCGAAGCAGAAAATTGCCTTCTCTGCACAATCTCCACTTCTTTCTATTATGAGTTGTTTCTATTACCGCAACACGTTGCCGTCGAGGATCAAAATTTATCACAACACATATTCATCATGAAAGACTTACCAGACAGAGTAAATTTTTATTTGGATATAGTTTCTATAGCCGTTTATTTGGCAAGAAGTAGCGGAATTATTAAAGTTCAGGCAGAAAATGCTTTGAATGATGCTTGCAAATCTTACCAATCTTTTTTTCTTCCGCAAGAGTTCTCTATCTTCTTATTTTCCCAGCTGCCAATTTAAACCAAAAAGAAGAGAACTCCGACAGCATGAAGATAGTAGTAGTAGTAGAAGACCTTTATTCGGCCAAAATTTACAGGCTGAGCATGTCGACCGCCTGGGCGACCAGAAGTCGCTGTTCTTCCTCCCCTTCAGCGCCAAGCCAGTCGAACCAGGTGGTGATGAATAAAGAAAGTGGGGGGTAGGAACCCGACTGCTGAGCAGCCGGGAAATAGAAGAGGCAATGGGCAAGGTCCGCATAGATACAGGGGCAGTTGGGACAGGAAGGGTCCGATCGATAGCGATAGAGAAAGAGGCGAGACGGAGTGATGACTGCATTAATTTAAACGTGCCGAAGAAGGCGAGCCTCCGGCACCGTGAGTGATGGATGAGGGAGAGGGTGAAGGCTTTGTCGAGGCGGAGCTCAAGGTAGACCTCTTTTATGGTGCGGCGAAGGGTGAGTCTCGCACCGTCCTCCGAGGGCTTCGGCCAGGGGACCAACGGTGCCCGGAAAAGTGTGTCGCGGGCGAGCTGATGAGCCAGTTCATTGCCGTCAATCCCTGAATGCCCAGGGACCCAGCGGAGGAAAACGATGGAAGGCTGCAATGCGGGGACCGCTCGTTCGACCTCCTGTTGAAGAGACGGGGTTAGGGAGCGTTTCTGTATGTGGTGTATTGCGGCTTGTGAGTCTGAATAGACTGTGTACTCTTGAAGAGAGGGAAGGAGGGCAAATGACTGGAGGGCATGCGCAATGGCGAGGACCTCGAGGGACAATGCATCCGGAGACGTAGAAACGGCCCGCTGGTGTGAGTTTCAGGAGCGGGGAGGTGGGGGTGGTACAGGGCGTAGCCGCAATAACCTCGAGGAGCCACGAAGGAGGCATCTGTGTAAGCTACACTCTGGGTATCAAAGAGAGGGGAATGGCGCTGTGCGGCCGCATGACGACGGCCGGCGTGCAAAACGGGGGACATGTTGGACGGAAGGGGGAGGATACGAAGATTGGGAGCCGGGGTGGGAATAGGAGAGGTAAACGGGGCGCAGGGAATGGGCGAGATACCCGCTTGAGTCAGTAACCACTGACCCTGACGGGTAAGGGAAAGCCGGGCAAGCTGCGAGTCATGATGGAGAGAGAGCTGATCTTCTCGGAACCACCACACAGGCCCACCACACTCGCTTGGTTGAGCTAGAGACATCGGTTCTGCATATTCTTACCACCCTTCAAGCACAATTCAAACAACTGGAATTCTTCACTTCTACGCTCCAATCCCTGCATGAGTCACTGCCCCCGGCCAAAAAGAAGGAACACGTATCCTCACGAGCTTCTACCTCTACACTATCATAATGGCTTTCGACGAGGACCTTGAGATTGTGCAGTGGAACTGCCGAAATCTGTGCCATAATAAGACCCCCCTCCACCAGTATCTACTCGCCCGCCCTCCCTGCCCCATTTTCTCCTTCTTCAGGAGACCCGGACGGCCCGCACTGTCCCAGGCTACCGCGCCTACCATGCCACTACGGCCACACCACTTGCGTCTATTTATGTACGTAGCGACGTGCTCGTGGAGCCTCTTGACATACCCTCCATCCTCCTTAAATATTTAGCTGGTGTGGTCTGTTACCACCCTTCTTCCCGCGTCTCACTCACCCTTTTGTCTTTCTACAACCCCTCTGTCTCATCCTCTTTATTTTCCGCCCTGGGCAAGTTCCTTCACTCACTTCCTTTTAACTCCCATCTCCTATTTGGTGGTGACTTTATTGCCCCTCACACACTCTGGGGCTACCCTCAAACCAAAAACCCGGCGTCCTCCTCCACTGTCTGGCCCAGGAACGCCACCTCACACTTCTCAATACTCCTGGCACCCCTACTCCAGCGGGCACTGCCTCACAGCGCCCCACGACACCCGATCTCACTTTATCTCGGGGTTCACTTTCCTTTCACTGGCAAGTGACGGCCGAAACTCTTCTCAGTGACCACTTTCTTGTCCATATGTCAACCTCTCTCTCCCACATCCCTCGATGTCATCCGGTCACTCATACTGACTGGTACGCCTTCCGCGCTAATCTCGCCTCTGACTCCTTTCAATCCTACGACGTCTGGACGTCGCGCATCACTGCAGCGCTCACGTCCAGTAGTCGTCGTGTTCGCTCTTGTCACCTAGTTCCAGACCCAGATTCTCACTTAATCCGTTTATGGCGTCGCAGTAAACGTCTTCAACGCTACGTCTGCTGCCAACCCCACAATGCCCAACTTTCCTCCCGGATCACTGCTCTGCGGGCTGAGATCGTCGCCCACTGCGCCTCATTCGAGCACTCTCGTTGGAGTGCTCTTTGTGACCGTCTTGACTCTGCATTGCACTCGCGTTCCACATGGTCTCTCTTCAAATCCCTCCTTGGCACTACACCTGCCCTTGCTCCCATTCTAGCTAAAGCCCGCACTTAAGGGACTCCCTCCGATGTTTTTGATCACCTCGCCTCTCTCTATCTCCCGCCCCCTCTGGCACCCTCCTACCCAGTGTACTCAGGTGGACCTAACCCCAATCTGGACCAATCCTTCACTCTCCGGGAGCTCGAATCGGCTCTGACTGCTAATGCTACACGCTCGGCTCCCGGTGAGGATGCCATTACATATACCACACTTCGTAACCATCCTGACTGCGCCAAAGAATTCCTCCTTAACACCTACAATGTGGCATGGGACAGCGGCTGCCTGCCAAGCTCCTGGACCTCCTCCCTCAATTCTATGATTCCAAAGCCGGGCAAGCCTCCATCTCTCTCTAACCTCTGGCAATCTCCCTGACATCATGTGTTGGTAAGACCCTTGAGCGAATGTCCCTGACTCGCCTCTCTAATTTTCTCGAGGCGAGGGAGTCCTCCCCCATTCTCTCATCGGCTTCCGACGCCACGGCTGTGCACAGGACATGTTTCTGGTTCTCCAGCACATGTTTCTGTCACCTACCCCCACTCAAATTTACGCACTTGTGACCGTCAATGTTCGCAAGGCCTTCGACGGTGTTTGCCACGCCCACATCCTTTCCCAACTCGCCTCCCTAGACTGTGGCTCTCGCATGTACTCTTATATCCGCTCATTCCTCTCTAAACGTGACGCTCGTTTTCGAGTCGACAGCTATTTGTCCGACACCCACAACCTCACCCGCGGCACTCCTCAAGGTGCTGTTCTCTCTCCTACCCTTTTCAATCTTGCTATGGCCCCTCTCGCCTCCCAGCTAGCTGAAATTCCCGACCTGCATCATATATTTTACGCCGATGACATCACTCTCTGGTGTTCGTCGGGCTCTTCCGGTCACGTACAGGACACCGTGCAACGTGGCCTAAATCTCATCGACTCCTTTCTCATCAACGCTGGCCTCTCTCCTGCTTCTGAAAAATCCGAGCTCCTCCTTCTCAACCATTCCTCATACCAGCGCTCACACAACCACTTCGTCTCTCTCCACCTTTCTGGCTCTCCCATTCCTGTCGTCACGCAGTGCAAAGTTCTTGGCTTTCCTTTGCATGCAGCCAAGAACGTGCAAGCCCTCCACCATGCTGTCACCACCTGCCACTCCGTAACTCACCTCCTGCGGCAAGTGGTCACTCGGCGCTCAGGGCTCATGAAGATATATTATGGCCGATTCTGTAAGAAGAGCATGTTGCTTGCACCGTAGATGCAGTTTCTAAAAATCACCTTGACAGTAAAAAGAGGCCGCCGCCGATAGCAGTCTTTTAAAATGTCGCTTCTTCCAACATGGTGTAGGAAGTAAGGGCACTTTTTATTTGAATGGGTTAACGTCAGAAGGAAAACCTGAAATATACTGTAGAATCATAGTTGTGCCTCTATGCTTTCCGCTGCGCGCAGACTGAATCACTTTAGCAGTGCGTTTTTTGCTACAGTGATTTTCACGCAAGGAGAGGTTTCGTAGTGCGCGGTAAGAAAAGTGTCAAAGAAAATGCTCGAGGTTACCTTAGGGGAAAGTCCAAATTTCGCGACTTAATCTATGCCTTCGGGCCCACATAAGTGTTTTAATAAATTTCTAGCAGAAAACCATGGAGAAAATGTCCTTGCCATCGCTGAGCGTGGAAGCTAGCTGACGAAAGGAAGAAAAACTTCAGTGGCATCCATGACAAAAGCAGCACGAAAACAATGAGACGGACAAAGACAGAACACGCACCACGAGCGCTAACTTCCGACTGAAGGAATCAACAAGACAATGGAGAGCGAGACCTTAGCCGATAGGCGAGAACATGCGTTAAAGCTGAGGAAGCCGCAGAATTCAACCGAAACCCCAAAAAACAGGGAGACAAAAAGGAAAGAAAAGAGAAATAGGAGAGAGGCACTTGAAAAGATAAGACATTACAAACGTAAGAATTCCATTTCTCGTTTGGATAAGAATATAGAAGGCTCGCTAACACATTGATCATACAGCAGCTACCTGTGTAGCTTCAACGATTTCGTGAGTTGTTTATCTCTGCATCTGGCCACGAGAGCGCATTTATCTCGAAAGAGCACGCGCCCGCACTCCTTGCAATGCAAAGCTAGATTACTGCCCGTTAACGACTTCGTGCTGTTATTGTGTTCATGAAGCCTTTCTTTGGGGCACCTACCAGGTTGACCTATATACTGCTACCCAGAAGACAGCGGGATGCTGTACACGACGCCGTCTGTGTATTTAACATTTATTTTCCTGTGGCGGGTGTTACACTGCGGCCTTTTGGGGACGTTTGTCGGTGGGCAAGGTTTTTCAGCATATGACACCTAGTTTCTGTGGGGCTGAAAAAACCACATGAACATTCTCATTCTTTCCTATTTTCTTTAGATTGTGCGAAAAACCATGGATGTAAGGGACGACAGATGTCTTTCCTTGCGTTTCATCTACAACCTTACCTTCTTTTTGACGTTTCTTTCTGAGCAAGCTTTCGGCCCCTGAAACACTGATGTCATTAGGATCCCCTGCTTCGTCGAATCTTCAAAGTTGTTCTTGAAAGCTGAAGCTGCTAAGGTGGGGGCTATTTGCATGCATGGGTTAATGATGCCTCGTTTTACGGGCCTAAAATGGGCTGAATTGTACGGCAGAAGGGGATTGTTAGCGCAAGGTGATTAACAGCAGGAAACATCGTCGTCCATGAACTTAACACGAATATCGAGAAACCGGATCTCTGAGTCAGAGGGCACTTCACTAGTCAACACTAGTGGAAGAAAGCACCCTTCAACATTGAAAAAATGTCCGATGGAACTTTCTCAAGGAGAGAAGGTCTACAGTCAATAAGGACGAGAAAATAATCAACATATCTAAAAATTTTAACCAGGCAAGAAGTGGCAAGTCGATACTGAAGAATCCTGTCCCAGTCTGCAAGGTATAGGTCGCTGAGTACTGGGGTCAAGCAGGACCCAACGCACACTCCCTCTGTGTGGCTATCAGCAGCGCCTTGCCAAGTTATAAAGGCTGAGCGGAGATAAAACAGGGGCAGTTCTAAAATCTATGGACAGAGAAGCCAGATTCATACTGAAAAACACCATCTGTCGGGCTAGTTGGTTGCGATCCATATGTATCAGCAGCGCGAACACCACACAGGAAGAAGAAGGAGAAGCTCTTTACCTTCTTCTCCTTCTTCTTCCTGTGTGGTGTTCGTCAGCGCTCTTTACCTTCTTCTCCTTCTTCTTCCTGTGTGGTGTTCGCGCTGCTGATACATATGGATCATACTGAAAAGCGGCCGCACCATGATGATCGATGGATTTTTCAACAATACTGGGCAGGTTATCATGGGGTAAAGAATAATGTAAGTCTTTGACATCAATGGTAAAGCCGAGGAGGCTGTTGTCATATAGGGATTTCACAGCGCTAAAGATTTTCACAGCGCTCCATTTGTCATAGATCCTCGATACCAACGCCCAAATTTTCACCCTTTTCAGTGGCATAGCCGATGCCTAAATTTTCAATTTTGCACTTTGTTGATAAAAGCGTATTCATGCATTCAATTTGTGCTATAAATTGTTTCTGCCATTACAGTCCTGCTTTCTCTCTTTCACTAACATGGTTTTTAAAGGCCAAACCAGACTAAAGTGCAGGCAGCTAAGGGGAGGAGGATGTGTAACTTGCTAACCATAAGCAAGAATATTTCCAATTAAAACTTTCATTGACCCCCGTTTTTACTGCTCAATACTGAAGGAATTCGTTCACTATATGAACCTCCTCCTTCCTCAATCATTGCGCTATCTGCCCCCTTTAAAAGCCTGTCATGTACTCGCCCTAACCTGGTAGGAGTTATTATTTTTTCGTCGATATGTACAAGTTCATGAATCTAGTAGAAGGCCTTCCGTCGCTTGTAGGTGCCAAGCCACATATGCATTGTAATCCGCTAGTCAGTCACAAAGATGTGTGAATGGCTTACTGTTAAGAAATTTTTTAAAAGTAATTAGCCAAATTTTTCTTTTTGGGATCTCGAGAAGACCCCGAGTATTATGATTATGTAACGTGCGTGGACAAGTATGTGCGGTCGTAATGTTTCACAAGTAAAAACAGAGATCATAGGCAGGAAAATTCGGCTCTTCGGGACAGCCTACACGTGAAGGGAACGTCTTACTGGTGTTGCGTTAGGTTTAAAGGATATTGGAGTTCTTTTTAGTAAATATACATGTAAAGAATGCATGTTCAATTATTTATAATTCATTTCTCCGTAAAACCACAGCGCCGGAAACAAGCGGTCAAATTTTATTATGCCTGCATTAGAATTTTACGAAAAATAAAGCGAACTTTACATCAACTTGCGGCGATTTAATGCCTTCGGAAAAGTATCATTAAAAAACACACCCAAAGGCGTCAACACCGCGGCTGAAGGAAGCTTTTCATTCTGACTCTACTTTGAATTTGAGAACGTGCCATCACAATGTATTATTTCCATTAGGTCCAACTATACGTAAAGCGTGGGTAAAGCTTCAGTGCGACTTTTTTTCATTTAGGCTTTCTATAGGTATCTTTCGGCAGATTTCCTCTAGATGGGGCGGTGAAAAAGTTTCCTTGAACTGCTACAACATGCAAGTTCAATCTCGCCGAAATTCGTATGCAAATTAGGTTGACTTCCCCGAAGGAAAAGGCAGTAGGATGACAGGAAAGTGAACGTTTTTAATTCCGATGGTATAAAGCTAAGAGTGCACAGTAAATAAGCGAAGTCTCTTAAGATATAACATGCGGTATTGAACTTCCATCAAATATGCAAGAATTCACACTACATTTTGTAATTATTCTTTAAAATCAACCGTCATAATCATGAGACATAGCTGTCTGAAAAATAAACGCCCTGGAGTCGAATAGAGGAGAGTAAATTAAGACTTTGATTCTGATAGCGGCTGTGCTCCAGGCTGACGATATGACACGGAAAGTTTAAATTGACACTTGTTCAAGATAAAAAACGGTAAATCGCGTGCTGAAATAGAAGCCGTGGTAACATTTATATTCTCTCTGTCGTGTTAAGTGTGAAGGTGCTCTACAGCGATGTGTATCTCGACGGTACTATAGTGGGTGGATTGTTGCGCCTGAACATTGCTGATTGACATAGATAAGAAAAACGAGTTACGAGATAGAATGCAATCATGCAAGTGTTTCAATGGCAAATGGAAAAAAAAGAAATTTTCAATGCATGGTTGCAATGAAGCACAAGAGAGTAAAACCTGTTGAGTGCTCTTGCTTCGGAAAAACTGACGTGGCCGCAAGGTGCACGCATCAGCGTCGAAAAATTAATAAATATGCGATGTTTCATGTACAAAATTGAAGCGCCAACAAAACGAAGTAACGAGTAAAAACAGCGCACAGGACAATTGTTCACATAAGCAGAATCTTATGATCAGCCAGAAAAAGAACATACAGCCGTTCTCCATTAATATGGACGACTCGAATTATGTCCATTTTTCTGGGCACCAGACTTTTCCAATGCATTTAAGCGTCGTTAGTGCAGAAACTCTTTTTGAGGAAAATGGACGAAGTGCAAATACATGGAGCCCATCAGGACCTCTGTTTTTCTGTCCCCTTAATATGACCAGCGATGAGGAAAAAATCCATAGTTCCTCTGGCAGATCTCCCCCGCATTCTATGTTCAGCGAACACCAGCGAAGTCCGTGAGAAAGTGCAGATGCCGTAATGATGGCGATTTTGTAGGCAGTGGTTTCATGCTTTACAGTGGCAAGCTGCCCAGTAGACACGTCTTATCCTCTACCGAACTGTGTAGATAGCTGCGAAAAAATGCTTTCTGTGAACTACTTAAAAACCACATTAGGCAGCTGACAGCCGATTGAGTGCGGAGTTCTTAGGATGAGTGCAATCGACGTAATAGAAGACGCTTCATCACAGCAAGAGGAGCTGTCAAGCGTGTCATAGACCACTAGGCGCTCCAAATATGTTAATACCTGCACTGCATGATTTAAAGATAATGGCGACCCGAATAATACACTGAAGCTTTCAAGATTACCCGATTTCCACTTCACTGACTATGGACAGAAGCAGCCCGTAATCATAAAGCGTTTCTTTTTTTGGCTCTAAATATTGTTCATTGTTTTTCTTCGTTATTCGGCCGTACGGACGACTAGCTTTATCGAAACTTTTGCTAGGGAACCAAACTGTCAATATTAACTAGGCACGACTGTATAAGCCTACGGGGTCTTAACAGAACCACGCAGTGCAAGTCCACAAGTGCTATCCCAATAACGATGTATTGATACAAGGGCTTTGACGAACGCTGTTTTATGCGCACAAGTTTTTTACAGCCTCAGCATGGCATCTCTTGTTTGACCGAATACAGACGAACACGCTCTACTTCAAATTGCTTTCAACAGCCAGTTACTGATCACACACTTTACGAGTGTGTCATTCAAGCCTAGTGCAGTGGACGCTTTCGAGCATCTGTTATTACGGGCTCACGGGGCCGCCCAGCATAAGTCACCCACGAATGCAGAACCGGCGATAAAACTCGACCCGCGGCGGCGCTTCTCTAAGATCTCTCTAGCGCTCGCACCATGGGTTCGCTTCGTGCTCTGTCTTTTTTGGGCGCAGTGCTCTCTTGGACGGCGTATGCCGTGCGCTGTAACCTGTAACATCTTTCAAACGAGGAGGCGGGAAAAAATAATGGACAACGTAAGGCCATTCCTAGTCTTGGGAGGCAAGCGGTGGGCATGGCCGCCTCGGGTGATGCGTCCGAGGGCAATTGTCGCAGGTTCCCCTGCAGCCAGCGTGGAATTTCCGCAGTATTTTAATTATGGCGTTGCATTTGCTGAGGAAAACACCGCGATCTTTCACGTCCAAGATGAGGCATTCTGGGTTTAGGTCCGGCGCCGGCACGTAGCTTGGTGCGCTCTAGGTATTGACCTGTGTTAATGACGTCAAAGTTCGGTTGGGCGCCGAACCATCCAGGCAAAGTTGAGAGCTGCTTGTGGTCTGCTCTTCCACATACGCGTAGATGCAGGCAGCAATAGCGTAACGGTTGAGCAGCTACGTCCTATAACCCCTCAGTGTCTCGGAATCGTGGGTACCGGAGACATATCGTTTGAGATACGAAATATGCTCCGGGAAGATTCGTTCTTCGTCGCACTGGCGATGCTCAGGCAAGTATTCGAGACGGTATGTCACGGGTCCGAGCGGAGAAGCGACACGGCAAGGGCCCCTGTACCGAGGGAAGAGCTTGGCGGCACGTCCTGCACGGATGGTTCTGTGGACAAGGAAGAGCTCGCTAGTCAGGAAAGAAGGAGCAGGGCGAGTCGCCTGGGAGGAGGCCTGTGCACGCGCATCAGTGTTGCGGATTTTCGGCAGGGCGTCCAGGCGAGCGAGACGAAACCGGCGGGCAGATGCTCTCGGAGAGGTAGCAGGATGGGGCAGTCCGAGCTCTGTGTAACCTGTAGCTGTAAGATTATGGAGCCACTTCTTAGGTGGTATAAATGGTCCCCATAAATGTTGCATTCGCAGGGAAGCACTATTGTGAACGGATGGCAATGGCCTCACTGAAACTTATGCTTGTGGGCTTAGAAGTCTACAGGAAGCCACACATGCTGGTGCAGCCATTGCACTTTGGACAGAAACTGGAGCATTGGTACTTTGGTACTTTTCGAAAACCAAAGCCTTACGAAGTGTTCTTCGCGGCAGCCACAGACATGAAAGCTCCGGTCTTTGTTTTTGCTGTTGTTTATGCTTTCTATGACTGACCACTTCGTCTTTTTTTATTTATTGCCCCAGGGCATAAAAAGGTATGTAATGATGGAAGGCGAGGTTGCTTAAATATATGAAAAAGGTTCGCTGATCAAATGAAGCCGTGGAGTGAACGATGATGCGGTCCCACATAGTCCAAGCCGTATGTGAATCAGAATTGATTGGTGCGTCAATCCCAATCGCAAGTTCATATGAACAGTATGATGAAAATTATTTTCTCTCTCCTCTACCCTTCAGTTATCCCCCACCCCGTGTTAAGGACAGCAAATTGGGTTCTATGCCGCCGGTTAACAAATCGGCATTTCCTTTAGGCTCGCAGTCTCTATTTACAAAGATCGAGCGTCAAAGCTATTTTCTGTTTCCTCTTGCCGTGTTCTCTTTGAGATTACTTTATCTTCCTTGGTATCAATTGCTCAGCACGTCTCCTCCAACACAAGGTGGCCGACAGCTCGTATCCATTGTAAATGTGGAAGCGATACTGTCAGAAGTGAAAATATTAATTCAGAGAAAAAGAACAATCTTCATAAATAATACTTTACGAAAAAAGACTCAGTTTTCTAACAAATTTCCTGTTTGCTGCACGCATTAAGGTAGCACAGTATGTTCACTGATGCTGACCGCAGGAAATTTTCAGAGTTGGAAATCAAAGGAACGTAAGTAAAAACACATGCTTTAAGTACCTTTAGTCGTGGAAGTTGAAAGACAAAGTCGTCGTGTTAGAACAATGTATTTGAGACGGAGAAGGCTGAAATATGGGGGGTTTGCGTGCAGAGAAGAGCTTTTATTTTAAAGTATTCCTTTGTTGAAATGAAGCAAAGCTGACAGAACAGTGGTAAATAAAAAAGGAGGTGGAGCGCACTAATGTACACTTCATTGTAGGGTTGTGCACATCAGGCAACTGTAGCGATTAGAAAGAACGTAGGGTTGTTCAATAAGACAGCTTCAAAATATAATTGTTCCCGAGACATATGAGATAGGAAGGGCCTGTCAACACCTCAAACCTAAATTCGAATAAAACATTCTTTTAATACAGAAATGTTTCGGTGAGTGAACGTTCTACTAGCGATGATGTGTTAGCAGCAATAGACAACGAGGGCCACGAAATATCATTTTGTTTCTAAGGAATGCTACCTGCAAGAATATACTATTCCAGAACTGCCAATTCTTCAGAACCAAACGCGTCGAATTTGAATACCTGATTTTGCATCATTCACATACGCTGCATTGGATAGAAGATTGCCAGGTTATTATTTATTTATTTATTTATTTGGAATACTGCCAATCTCTAGATGAGACCATTGCTGGTGGACATTACATGTATCAGATTTAACAAAGTGCTTTAACAGTAAACAACTAATAACAAAGTACAGATATAACTGACAAGCTCACTCATTTCACTCATTGTTTTGAAATTTTTACGCCGCTATCTCCGGGACACATCAAAAACGTCCCAGCGATCTTATTTAGGGCGAATTATCGGCCAACAGAAAAAAAAGGCCAATAAATTAGCTTTTTTCAGCTGATTTATTGAAGGCTGAAGCATGCATACATACATCAAAAGGCCTGCAGAGGGGCAACCGCTCAAATTAATTTTTATAAACTAGGAAGCGGGAAGTCACCAGACCAGGCGTAAATGCAAATTCCTATCTGTGCGCTGTACAGTACAAAAGATGTGTCACTGCCACCGTACAGCAAAAAGGTGTGTTCCGCCATCTTACCCTGCTGTTTTGATAAAAAACAGCAAAAGGTTTGACAAGTGGTACTTTGCTTACTTATCTATAAGATTCTCACACCATGGAAACGCGGTTTAAAATCAGTGCCCGCCATGCAATGTTTTCGTCAACAGTGTGCATGCCCTCTCTAATAGCCACATTTTTTTGCACGCTCCCTCACTCAATTATGGACGCAACACTCCATCTGGCCGATATGCAATTCCCACAGGCCGGGGGACTTTCAGTAAATCTGTTCTGAGTAGCGCCCGTTTTTATTTCGTTCTTTTCCTCTTGGCCTGTCGGTAGTGTTAAGATGCATGTAAGGTCGAAATACGAACCAGCGCAGCAGTCAACTCTTTTAATGCCGCAATGAGTTCGCTTGCAATCATATCACCTGCTTATTTATTCACTGGCTCACCGACATGCCGTTCCTTTTTTTTTTTGCACTTGCACTGCACAGAAAATTTACTAAAATAAATGACGCACTATGCATGATTCCATTATTCGCCCTTCATTTGCACACTGTAATGTTCTGTTTTGAAATGAAAACGCGCGCTCATGACATAGGAGTCCGCGGATCGACCTGCTACATCTTACTCGATTGTGAGGACCCTAATTTTCCCATCTTTCTCAATACCCCGAAACGTTTATCGCGCATTCGCACAGTCACTGAGAACAATCCTGCGTGTATTCTCTTTCCAAACTCCAATCACTCCTTCAATAACTCTCCGCGCTCGCCCGTACGGTCGCACTCTATATTTTTGCATAAAGATTGCGGGACAAAACCTGGGCGGTTATCGATCCACGTTATTACATATCGATCCGGCTTTTCCCATCGCCGCACCTAGCAGGCCACTAAGGGGCACTCGGAACAAAAGCCCTCTATATCCCCCCTTCCTTCCCCTTTACTTCCCCCTTCCGTCTCGAAACCTCCCTGTGCCCCCTCAGTCCGTCGTCCCATTCGCACCATCTCACGTACGGTCGCTTTCTTGCCGGCGCCACTCAGCCGGGGCACTACACCGCCCGTCTAGCGCAGGAGGCTGTTCTCAGCGCTCGATATGGAATGTCAGCGGCACGAAATTAATATCTGTCGGTCCTTCTCCTATTTTCGTCTTCGTTTTTTTCTCGCGGCCGTCTTGAAGCCGGGCCCGCCCCGAGCCGAGCCGAGCCAAGCCAAGGACAGCACCTATTTTGAACGACGCCTCTGTCATCGTGGGCGTGGCTGTTCATTTCAAACGACTTGGGACAAGTATGAAAAGGGGAGCGGAGGGAGGGTTCGGAGAGGAGTAATTGCTTCCTCCGAGTGTAGAAGAAAGAACAAGGCAAGTGAGAAATGACAGAGGCAGTAGTGATCTCGGGTTCAGGCTGTGGAGACACACCTCAAAATCCTCCTCAGTCTTTGGAGCCGGGAGCCGTGGACGTCATTTTCAGATTTTGCTCTCAGGAGTCGTGAAGAGGGGTTATTTAGAAAGGAATTATCCTCTACCGGTCGAAAAAAAGTTGAGGCGCACGCAAGAGGTAATAAAAAAGAGGGGTGCGCTGATCCATTCCTTATCCCCTTCGTTACAATGATCCCGGCAGACAGAATATAGATAAACAAAAATAAGAAATCAGTTTGTAATAAAAATGAAAGAATGAAGGTCGCAGGATAACTGCAAGGCTTCTTTCCTGTGGTGTTATAGGGCCAAGAACCAAACTAAAAGACGAAGGCAAAGCTGAATGGTGAAAGGCGTTCTCTGCTCGGACGAAGTGCGCCTCGGGAGAGCTCTGCTTGCTGAAATGGCCAGCGGCAAGAAGAAATAAAAACCCGGAATAAAGTAACTGTGCAGAAAACAAGACAATAAAGCCGGCTTTCTTCTAGATAGCCTTTATGCGAGAGCGGCCGTTTTCCTCCGTGGTGTGCGTAAACATTGCTTTCTTTAGGTTCTCTAAACAATGGGTACTCTTGGAAAGGCAGACACCGCACAATAGGGCAAAGCTAGCAGAAGAAAAAAAAACTTTACCATACGAGACTAGAGAGAAAGCATTACCCTCGACCTGCGCAGATGATGCCCAGCGCTTTCCAGCAGCCTAGTCGCCGTGCTCGCAAAACGGTAAAGTGGATGCTAGAACAACATAGCAGCTCGGCTCGGATTGGTCGGTTCTCGGGGAGTTGTGCCGCCGTGTCCTGTGAAGCGCTGATAACAGTGATCTGGAACCGTGCTGTGCTTTCCAGCGCGCAAAAAACAATGTAGGCTCTAGTTTGCCGCTTCTTGTGTTCTTTTCCGGAGAAAGCCGTGAGAAGCAGATTGAGCGCAAAGCGGACAAACGATGCGGAGCCAAAAGCCCCTGTGTGTTGTTTCTTGTTCCGAGCCTACATGGCGCAGAGAACACCTGCATTTTTACGGCGAGAGGCGCTGAGAACTAGTGAAGACTTGAAGCAGAACCTGGCAATGTGAGGCGTGAAAGAGCACAGCGCAGATGATCGCATATATAGGAGGCATGGGAAGCTCTCATCACCCATGCATTAATTTAATCAAAATCCTAAAATCTCTGCGTGTTGTAGTGTTTGACGTTCCTAAGAATCCACCCAAGGTAAATGGGCTACGTGCGTGATGTTTAGGCACTGTGTATAGGACGAAGCTAAAAATTCAGAATGGTTTCCGAAGCATGCCAGAATAATAAAAGATGTTGATAATAGTGCTTCAGCCGACAACTGGGTGATGTATTACGTTTTACATTTAACAAATAAAAAGGCACGCATAGTTAAAACTCCGGAATTACGGTATGCATGAGACTGGTTGGAATTTTGATGAGCTGGCGGCTAACATGATTTAAGATATTCTCTGTATAAAAGTGGTTTTTCCTTGTTCTGGTTTAAATTGGTTCCGAAGTAGGCCATGGAAAAACTTCTGTCTGTGAATAGTCATTACACAATAAACTAACTATGCAGATACTAATGGGATAGCGTCATGAAGCTTGTGTCACAGAAAATCCTGCGTCGTCGGCGGCGGTGACTGGGAGTTAAATATCCACGAAAAATACCGTGAGAAGCAAACTACGAAGCAGGTACGCCACCTAGGTGGAGCCACCTTCTGGATTCCTCACAACCTGACCAATGAATTGTATAGCAATTGCACAGCATGGCAGGTAGCAGTTAAAATAACGATAGGTCGCTTGAGGTCGCTCGGCGAGAACAACCTGGGTCGCACAAACACAACTGGTGGCAGCGACTGCCATCGCAGCGGCACTTTTTCGTTACGGCTTGAATACCGATGAAAAGCACAACAATATATTGTACAGTACGCCAGCATGCTAATTACATAGCTTGCTTTATTTCCTTGCATTGCGGAAGTGGCCATCGAGATATTGGAGGAGGTTGCGGAAGAATGGTATATTTTCTCGTCTCAGATGAACGAATATTGGTTCTAGCATTAATGAGGCAGCCATAAAGGCAAAAAAGTTGCTCGGCTAGAGGTCACGTAACTGTATAAGTCGCTCCAAAAACGCGATACAGGCTATAAAGCTTAGTGCATTATGAAACATGTCTAGAGGCAGTTTCTTCAGACAGTCTTGTGAGCGCATCTTTCTACTTTTAACTTCTACAAACATAATGTTAATCCATTTCTCATGATCATGAATTCTCAGCTATGTAAAAACCAGCCCAGTCAAACATGAACCCCCTTCCGGCTTACCACCGACCGTCTCTGCTCCCTTCACTTATACTTCCATTACTGCCGGATGTGTAGTGCTTTTTGAGACTAGCACCCCAAACGACCTTGACTGCTAAAACCTGACATCAGTAAATAGCCACTGAACCGAGCGCTCAACGTGTCAGTTCCAGGAGTGGTGTTCTACTGGTTCTCCTTCTGAACAAACAGTTACGCTGGAAACACCTGACCTCTTCCTGTGATGCTTGTAATAATTAAAAGGTATATTCTACAACAACTCACAGAAAATGTGCCACGCAGGTGACAACAATTTCTTTTTTATTTCAGTGTACTTCAGTACAGTATTTCAAACACACACACACACACACACACACGCACACGCACACGCACACACACACACACACACACACACACACACACACACACACACACACACACACACACACACACACACACACACACACACACACACACACACACACACACCTGCTTTTATACTTTATTTTAGCTAGTTGCAAAGAAGGTCCAAAGAAAAATAAAACGGAAATACAAGGAAGAAAAAAGTTCTGTGACACACAGCAATAAAAACTGATTTCTTTCGATCAGCGTTTTAGGATAGTAGAAAGGTTCTATAGGTTTCCCCTACAAACCACAGCGCTAATGAAATTTTGATTGGCCACGCCGAGTATGCCTCGGCTCTAGCGGTGAAAATGGGACGAACTAAAAAAGGCTCATTATCTAAAGAATGGCTTTTGCCCTAGATGCGCGCAAAGGCTGCTTAAGCGCTTGCACCTCCCGTTGAGTGGACCCACCCGGCCACTCGGGTAGAGAGGAAGCACCTGCTGCTTTCAGGCACGCCGAGCACAGGGTGGCTGCGGAATAAAGCGGCTTTGGCGACGAGGAGCCACTGGCCGAGGACGTGCGAGAAAGTGCTCTCTATGATGCAATGTCTGAGCGTGTCGAGGACCATTAGTGAGCTTCCTGAGAGATGATAGGGGGTCGATGCAAGGGCGAAATATTGTGCAAGCACGCATGGGATCAATGGACGGCGTGGAGCGCCCACACTGTTTAAATTTGGCAGTGTTGTTGTCCGAAGGCGCTTTCATGACGATGATTGTAATAAATTTACATCCTTCTTGAAACCAAGCCTGTGAAAGGCTGTAGGATAGCTTGCAGGACTAGGCCAGGAAACATGGTTCAATGACGTGCTGGGGCGATTTTCCTTAAGGTTGAAAATGTGTTGGATGAAAAAAGAAACGTGAGATGTGGTGGTGCGGCATGTAAACATTCGTTTTTCTGGCCTAACGCGGACATTATGTATGCTCTATATTTCAATAATCACCAGTTGTATCACTTAAATTACCTAATAAACTTTTTATATAATATTTGAGGGGCCGAGAGTATATTGCGAAATTGAGGACCGCTAATACCGAAGGTGGGCCCATTTCTTCATGTACCTAATCGTCCATTCGGTGCGAAATAATGCAAGTAACATATTCTCGTTTTAAAGCGCGTTGAGGTAGTTTTTTAACCACATGTCTAAAAAACTCCGTTGCTCGCCTTTAATAAACAGACTGTGATTTCTTTATGCAGAAGCAGTTCACACGATTTCAGCCACGGTAATAAAGCTTAATGATACAGTTCGATAAATAAGAAGCGTTAGAAGAGAAACGAAACGAGTCTTGAGATATGTAGTTTTTTTACTTCAGATATTTCGAAGCACATTGCCGATTAAGAAGAGTTCTCACTATGATATTGCTTGCCATAGCTGTGTTAAAAATGTTTTTCTGTGAATTTCATTTCCCTTTAACAATGCGCTCTGTTGTATTTATAGCCTTCTTCATCACGCCCAGTAGTGTGTTTATTATTTGCCCTAATATTAATACTTTTTCTGTTCCAAATTTTCCGCGTTTATCGCAATTTATCCAATTTTTTTTCGTGTGAACTTTCCCTTTTTGGTATATGTATTTATTCTGATGTTTAAGCGTTTAGACTGACGTATTTCTTTTAGTTACCTTTCATTTTGCCGCGGTCCTGCGTATAATTTTTTCCTCCAAGGGTTATCCCTTCCTGCAAGCAATTCATTTTTATTTTTCCTATTTACCACTTTCCTCAGCAATAAATAAATTACCTAATCTCACCACCTGAGATAAAAGAATTTGGCTACTTATTTTACTTCAATATTCGTCTAGTTAAGGAGCTCTACTGCATATATTCCATCGGCCTTGTTGTAGTGTCCTCCTGTAGAGGTCCCACCGGCGTATATTTCAGATTTCATAAAAAATTGTAAACTTCAAAAATCACCAGTGTAATTGCATTGAAATTGAAGAATACAGACACTGACAAAAAACTTCAATTTACATTGAAGTCGTGGAAACACTTGACTGCAAATAAGCATATCACAAACAGTCTAGTTTAGTTTAGGAGGTTTTAACTTCCCAAAGCGACTCGGGCTATCAGGAACGCCATTGTGAAAGGCTCCGCAAATTTCGACCCCCTGGAGTTCTTTAACCTGCCCTGACATCGCACATTACACACGGGCCTCTACAATTTGGCCTACATCAAAATACGACCGCGTCGGCCGGGATCGAACCCGTGTCTAATAAATTGCAAACAGCATGTGGGAGCAACGCGCACATTCCAATATTTTTAATATACCGGTCACCTTCGTTTTTGGTCGCACACAATTAACATCGGTGAGTTCAAAAAGTACTTTAGCGACTCGAACACATACTCTAGCCCTAGTATACAATAGGACAGAGTAAAGTGGCTAATGTTCCAGAATGCTTCATAGACAGCATATTGTTTTGTGAACTCGGAGTGCGAGTAATGACGCCAGGCAAAGGTCCGAAGAAACTCACTTTTGAAATATGGGAAAGCAAAAGACAACTATCAGTTTCAGCCTCACCCTCCCCCTCAGTTTCACCCTCAAAATTCAGTTTCATAAAACCCTGTTAAGTAGGAATATGCCCCACGAGAGGTGAATCTCTCGGTGTTGAGGAGAGCACCTTTTGAAACGATTTATTAGTTTTTTGTGTGTGAGTTTACGACAAGAACTTGTTTGCGGATCCAGTACGATGCCATGCAATATTGCAATGCTGTGCCCTATACAGGCTCTTTCCCAATAGTACAGTAAATTATAACAGTCAAAGACTTCGTACAAACCAGCAAAAATTTTGATTGAAATATTTTATTTAAAACCAGCCAGAATTATTTATGTGGAAGGTACAAACAATTTCGCCTCTCTTAGAAATGTTAGTTAGGAAGTGCTGCGAGCGCCTATGTCATCGCGGTGTTTTTCTCACTCATGTCTTTTCTGCGCTGGTCAAATGTTTTTTTTTTTAGGGGAATCCCCCAAGGTGGAGTAGATTTGTAATAAGGGAGTAATTACTCATTGGCATCCACCCAAGCGCAGCCATACGGCTACAAAGGAAAGCTATACAGCTTTCTCAGAAACTTCGTAGTTAAAGAAAAATTCGTCCTGGTCCGGGGTTCGAACCCGGAACCACCGCCACACCGGAGCAGTCGCTCTACCAATTGAGCTAACCGGGACGGCAAGCTTATGGTAGGGCGAGAGCGAATTGATCAGTAACTCGAAGTGGGAAGAGTGTTGGTCAAATGTTTTTTTTTTAGGGGAATCCCCCAAGGTGGAGTAGATTTGTAATAAGGGAGTAATTACTCATTGGCATCCACCCAAGCGCAGCCATACGGCTACAAAGGAAAGCTATACAGCTTTCTCAGAAACTTCGTAGTTAAAGAAAAATTCGTCCTGGTCCGGGGTTCGAACCCGGAACCACCGCCACACCGGAGCAGTCGCTCTACCAATTGAGCTAACCGGGACGGCAAGCTTATGGTAGGGCGAGAGCGAATTGATCAGTAACTCGAAGTGGGAAGAGTGTTGGTCAAATGTTTTTTTTTAGGGGAATCCCCCAAGGTGGAGTAGATTTGTAATAAGGGAGTAATTACTCATTGGCATCCACCCAAGCGCAGCCATACGGCTACAAAGGAAAGCTATACAGCTTTCTCAGAAACTTCGTAGTTAAAGAAAAATTCGTCCTGGTCCGGGGTTCGAACCCGGACCAATGAGTAATTACTCCCTTATTACAAATCTACTCCACCTTGGGGGATTCCCCTAAAAAAAACATTTGACCAACACTCTTCCCACTTCGAGTTACTGATCAATTCGCTCTCGCCCTACCATAAGCTTGCCGTCCCGGTTAGCTCAATTGGTAGAGCGACTGCTCCGGTGTGGCGGTGGTTCCGGGTTCGAACCCCGGACCAGGACGAATTTTTCTTTAACTACGAAGTTTCTGAGAAAGCTGTATAGCTTTCCTTTGTAGCCGTATGGCTGTGCTTGGGTGGATGCCAATGAGTAATTACTCCCTTATTACAAATCTACTCCACCTTGGGGGATTCCCCTAAAAAAAACATTTGACCAACACTCTTCCCACTTCGAGTTACTGATCAATTCGCTCTCGCCCTACCATAAGCTTGCCGTCCCGGTTAGCTCAATTGGTAGAGCGACTGCTCCGGTGTGGCGGTGGTTCCGGGTTCGAACCCCGGACCAGGACGAATTTTTCTTTAACTACGAAGTTTCTGAGAAAGCTGTACAGCTTTCCTTTGTAGCCGTATGGCTGCGCTTGGGTGGATGCCAATGAGTAATTACTCCCTTATTACTTTTCTGCGCTATTTTCTCAACCATGTACAAAGAGCAGACCCGGACATCTGTCGTATAAAGTGAAAGACTTTCCATACACAAGTGATGTTGTGGGGAGCCGATGCCGACTTTCCTTGTCTAAGCAGAAAAATAGTGTTTTCAAATGAAATGAATTTGTTTTCAAGTAGATAGAAGTAAGACGCTAAGTAATCCATTCTGTGGCATTCCTGCACAAAATCTGCCTTTGAAAAGGCGCTCGGGGTGTTATTTATCGACTTGTATTTAAATGGGGACAACATTTATATCAGCGTCCCTTGAGACTGTTCCTTCTGACCCCAGGTTTTCTCTAATTTGTAATGAATTAGATATAACCTAATAGCAGTCAACTGTAAAAAGAAAAGGGATGGTAATGAAATTATGGTGGTTAAAATTATAGTTGCGGCTCATTAGACATTGATGTCTGCTACACTGAACTTTGTTTTATAGATGACAAGCTAAGGAATCTGTGCTGGCCCACTAAAGATACTAATCCTTTCTGCAATAATAAATAAAACAATGGATTTTTATCAGACTGTTAAAATGGGTTGAAAACTTGAAAAAAGTTTGCAGACTCTAATCTTATCACAGTGGCTTTCACGTCCTTTGCTACAGATCGCTTTTTCACGTTGTATGCATCGTGTTAAATTCCGTACAAAGTGGCCAGAGGCTTTTTTCCATCATTATCTAATGCTCAATATCCAAGTGAGCTTTGCTTATTGCAAGATAAACATCACTCCACATGCGAAGAATCATGCCTTGCACTAGATGTCGGTTTGTATTGCCACTACAACGTGACAGTATGAAAACACCTACCCCTTTGGTAAAAAAATAAATGCGATGCCCTTGATGGGATCAATGTGGTAGTGGTCACAAAAGGGCGCGCTTCATTCAGATCTTAATTTTGGTGTGACACTGCCCTGTAATTATTCTTTATTGTAAAAAAAAAAGAACAACATAAGGAGATTGATGGCAAACAATTAGTTGCATGGAAACTTTACAAGTATTCGCATTCAGGGTTAGCGACCTGGTAAGAATGGAACTAGGCTTTGTTTAACGGTGCAAACAAATCGGCAGGAAAAGGCATTTTCAGGCCCAATGGGAGGCTGTTAATGCAAATCTAGGTCACACGAGCTGGTAAGTTTGGTGTGATGTTATTTACAGGGTAGCATGTTGAAAAGGCTCGATTCTGTCTGGCGAGCTAAAGATGGCTTTGTCTGGCTAAGAACGGCCATTCCCTGCAGATTTTCTGTCCTGGGATAATACAACCTTTTCGAAGGTCCTCCAGTGCGTAGCCAACACGAAACGCTGTAATCGAATGAAGGAGGCCGTAGCTAGGGTGCAGTTTAGAAACTTGGAAGGTTGGTTTGTTTTCCACTTTTTTCCACGCTGCCTTCAATTAACAAGTGGCATTAAATGTTAAAACAACCCAGTTATATTTAGTGAATCTAAACAATAACTATATATTTATACGCCGTTTTTGTTGTGTGCTCGAAGGCAACAGAGCTGGCATACAAGCTACAAGAAGTGACAAGTCGTGTACGAAAGAAAAAAGGCCCCTTGGAATATTTTCGTCTGGAGTTTGGCACGCCTGTAATAGCTATCGATCGACCCCGGGAACTCTTCGAGCGTTACACACATAGACCAGCCGTACCCAGTTCAGGTGGCCAGGGAAACTACATATTCTTGAGGTAACTGATCAGGTGACGCTGTGATATTGTCTGCGAGCCTGAATATAGGGTCACGTGATCTGGGTCCTTACATGCTGGGTTCTCGTTGGCCCGGAGGTGAACGACAAGTTTTTCACATAAGGTGAATGGAGTTAAAATAAAAATATTGCGGTTTGACGCCGCCACTGTAAAGGTAATTTTGAAAACATCATCCTGGCCCCAATGTACTGGGCGTGGAAAAAGTTCACCTTACTTATTTTTTAGTGTTTTTCATCATTTAAGTACTTTAGTTTATGCGGTTTTCTGTGCAACAATATTTTGAATTATAAGTTAGACACTCCCCTTTTGCCCATGAAGCTACCATGTACTCTTTTGGCAATGTGAACACATGTTATGCTCTATAAATCCCATATGCAGCAAGCAGTCGTCCAGGTTATTATTGTGCAGAAATCTAAGGAGGTTGCAACTACTGTCTTCAGTCATGCCCTTGTGTAGGTGGCACCCGCTATTAGCCCAGAGTCAAATATTTTCGTAGTCTGTTTTTTGGGGCCTTTGTATACAGACAACACTGTCAGCCTACTTTAAGCTAATGCATCAAGGCTATGAAAGTAGCACACATAGACTCCGCGCTGAGAAACGGCACTGTTAGGCGAGTGCAGTATGGAAAGGAAAATTCATAAAGGCTCGTGCATGAATAAATGCTACGTGCGTACTGCGCCAAAACTCTGCATATTCGTCTTCAGAAAACACCTTGCGTAATGGAATTTTCGTGATGCTATCTTGATTGAGAAGGACGCTAATGCGAAAATCTAATCACAACGCGTACTGCAGTTAAGCTATCTTTGGTTAGGAGAGAGAGCCGACACACTCGTATATATACGCTGAGAGCATAAATACAAGGAAAAGACAAGCGATGATGGCTGCTTGCGTCACGGCGCATCTGTGGTTCTCTGGCAGCCGGCCTAAGTTCCTAATTAACTTATCACCGCTGATGATATAAAGTCCTGCCCCAGCAGCTGATTCAATTGTGAGCATCCAGGCGTAGTGCTCAAAGCATACTGCCCCAGCTACAAAAAAAAGTAGCAAAAACGATTATGGAGGGTCCAACCAACCAACCAACCATATCGCGATCTGTTCACTTTGGCCAACCGCAAATGATTCTTCACAAAGCTTAAATTTATTTACTCTCTGAATGCGCCCCACAGTAGTGTAAGCAAACTAAGCAATCGAAGCGAAAACAATGCAGCCCGATAAAAAAATGAACAGCCGGCATTAATGTTGCTCTATTCCGAGAGTTTCTAAAGGGAAGCAAACAAACGGTGTTGCTTTGTTAGGTCCGGAGGAAAAATATCAGTAAGCTGGTTTCTAGGAGTGCCATATTTCTGAAGAAATGTATGTAAGAATTAGGTCCTTGGAACGAACATGAGCTTGAAATCACATGATATATTGAATAGCGAAACGAGCTTAACATATTTACCCAGAGTGCACATTTCAGAGCAACAGGGATGAGTTTCAGCCATTGGTGTCGAACTGAGCTCTAAAGCATTACCGTGTACGTTATGAATTGCAACGCAAAAAAACGCTCTTCAAACACTCCCTAAAAGAAACAGGAACACGTTGTACTTTTAGTCTTTAGTCTATTTATTTATTCAAAATTTTGTTCATAGCTCTTCAAGATAGCAAACTGGAGACGCCGCAAAATCTTACAATTTTCAGCAAATTCGTATAGCCGTCCTGCCTCATAACGAGCTTTCAAACATAATGTTGATAGCCTAAGCTTACGGTTGAACATGTGAACACAGCTATTGAGGTCGTGATAAGAACATGTGCTCTTTGATAATTCATAGAGATGAATCACCACACACATCGAAGACCTGACAAATTGCCGGATTTTCGTTCCATTCTGCAACGTTCTTGTAGTATCCTTTAGCCTTATTTCTCAAAGAGTGTGGAGTTGATCATGTGCGTTTCCGGTAAAACCAAGCTACAGGGTATTAATCCGTTCGGAAGTTTACTATGGCTTGGCGCTGCACGAACTTTCAGGCTTCATGGTAGTTAGCGTTCCCGAGGCGGGTCTAGGAGTAGGTTACAGTGAATTGTTCTCTTCATCGGCTAAAAAAACTGATGCATATTTCTTTAAGCCCCTAGTAGGCACGCGTCAGGCCCTTCTAAGAGTTCTTAATTTTTAACCACTATTCTACTTAAAACATTACCGTGTTGAAAATGTAATCAGGTGAATATTTTCCCTAACATGTCCATTAGATATGGCAGTCTCGAATGGCAATTATTCAGCGCTGCTTCTTAACCAACCTTATCGCAGTACATGCCATTTTTACAACCTTTTCCATTTGAACAACGTCTTTCTAGTCGAACCACTGAATTTATTCTCCAGCTTTGCTGCAGGGAAAGCGGAAGAATTTACTGTAATAGTGGTTCGGAACACGTCCCGAATATGAGTGAGCCAGCCAGTTTTTCGAGCTGCAAGTGTAACATTCCTTGCTAACCACTAATGTGTCAATAATTGTGGCATAATTATGCATTTTCTTCTGAGTGATAAGTACAAAAAGTCAATAAGCATCTTATAATCTTAGTTCTCATTGGTTCCAATTATGTGATCCCCCTCTCACGCCATACTGTGATCCTTTCAGCCTGTAACCTGCCACAAATATTTATCTCAAAATAAATCTCACCTGATACCTGCAAAGCTTCTTGCAACCATTATCAATGCGAATTCTTAAAATGACAGCAGCCCACTTAAAAGTTACGAAACAAATCCTTGCATTTTTTGGGGCCCATGGTTTTCTGTTAAGGGGAACCAATTTCTGGTGACTTAATTTTGGCAGAAAACGGTAAGCAGATGGATCCTCGGCCAGTACTAAGCAATCCTTGTTCAGACGTTTTTTTCGATGTGGTAGATGTAGTGCAGATTGGACTGATGTGTCGAAGGTAGAGAAATTGATGCTCAACAATAGACTGCGTTTCTTCGGTGACTAGCGTAAAGCTTAACTGTGAAATACACAACCAAATATGTGACGCAATTCTTGCAGTGAAAATGTGAGAACTTAGGACAATTGTTCGTTCTCTCAGGTTCTTTTACTCATTTTATCTCCATGTACGGTATCTTCCGACAAGAGGGCTAGTGGACAGCCGGCTTAAATATCACCTCACAAAATGTGAACATCACGCCTCCTGGTCCTATCTGTTGGCCAATTCTGAACTGGTGTTTTTGCTGGCTTAAGAACTAGCAAAAACACAAGTGCAAAATACATCAGAAGTTTATGCCTCACTCAGTTTTGCTCCTAGGAACAGTACAGCTATATTGGACAGATACTTGCCTGCTAACAAGCTGTTCATCGTAAAGCAGCGCGAAACACAGGACGTAGTGGAAGAAACAAGAGTCGACATGAGCGCAATGTTTCTCTTGTTTCTTCCACTACGTCCTGTGTTTCGCGCTGCTTTAAGATGAATCCGTTCCAATTTGCCCAGTTTTCTGTTCTCGTTACAAGTTGTACCCGCTGCTTTCTACCTGCCTCAAATGTCTTGCACATAGAGGTCCATTATACTCTCATAGAAACTGAGCTGAGAAGAGCTGCCTGTGCGCATTCAACTTAGTACCCCGTGGCAGCTATCAACGGTCACTGAAACCGTAGTTCGTAAATGCCCCAAACGTGGGGTGCGAGTAATGCCATTTGGTTTTTCCCCCAGGCAAGAAAACCATTTGCTCCGGATGAGCTTGATTGCGCTCTAAATGACCCCCGAGCGCCGCGATTCGAGGGTCATTAGCGAATTTTTCGGGAGATGCCAGACTATCCTGGTAGAGAATGACTACGGCCAAGTGATGCGCAATGCAGGTGAGTAGTCCAAGAATGGCCGCAATTCAAGGTATGTCGCCGAACTTACGCAAGTGTGCCGCGGAAACTTCTAGTTCGGTGTTCAGCGAATAGTGCGTAAATCTAACCCAGTACTTACTTCCACGAAAATATGCGGGTCTCTCGAAAGAGGCAGAACACGTCAGGTGATTAATCGTTGTGAAGCGCTGTCTGGTGATTATGTGGTTTCGCAAAACGGATTAATCGTTCAGTGTGTTATTGTTGAGAGGTAATAGACTGAGGCAGCTGCCATGGAGGTGCAGAAATCTCACCGAGCTGTCTTAAGTTGTAAAGTATTAGTAGCTGCCGCACAAATGAAACAGTTGCGAAGCCGGCCGAGATTTTGCAAGATTCCATAGCAGAAAGGCACAGCACAGAGACTAGAACCACGACTGAAAGCACTTGTCCTTTGTATTCCTTCGTGTACGTATGCGGAATTTCATTAATGATGGTTTCCTGAAGAACATCGCGAACTTGGACGACGACTGAAGGAAGACACATAGACATAGATACATGGACGTCTACGTGTCTTCTTTCAGTCGTCGTCCAAGTTCGCGCTGTTCTTGAGGAAAATGTCGTACTTACTCCCTCATGCATCCGTTTTAAAGTATTTAATTACTGATGGTGTCCAGTTATAAATATATAACTGAAAATGTTATCTAAACATGTCCCTCTTGAGAAAAGACGAACCGGTGCCATAAGTAAGGGGCAGTTCAGTGCGCCTATTCCAGTCTTTTGACACCGACAGATATTTTTTAACGACAGCTCGGGTCGAGCAGAAGATTTAGTTCCGTGACTCGAGATGAAGCGAAAACCCGTTAGAACTGCGAGAAAATTTGAACTCAGGTTTGTCTCATCTGACAGGTCCCGCTCTTTATTCGCATGCGTATGATATTTGAAAGGGCTGATCGGTATTTCAAAGCGTTGAGGTATAAGGTATTTGAAAGGGTTTGTCAACCATTTACGAAACGCTGGAGATAAAACTGGCGTTCCTCCCAGGTAATTTTTTCCTCTGTGTATTCTTGAAGTAGATTTCGCTTGTCCCAGGAATCTAACGTGTCCCCTGCGTGCAAAAAAGAAGGTTCGTTCAACGTCCAAATATAATGAACATGCATCCTTCACCAGTTCATTATACGTCAAAAATCTGCGCCGGTGCCGGTGTTCCTTTAGTTAGGGGGAGTGTGAGTACAGGTCTTTCAAATAGGAAAAGGAACAAGCAGTTTGCCGGAAAGGACCAATTTGTAGGTCATTCCTGCAATGAAGTTTGAAATGAGTTTTTTTTAATCCACGCCAAGGTGAAAAAGAGGTAAAAGACAATGTTGTCATCGCGGAGATTTACGAAGTGCTCATTATTTGACCGCTGAAACTGTGTTTACTTTCATAATAGACGGGTATATAAGCTGGGAGCCAGATCTCATGAAAATGCGTGTTTCAGCCTATGTAGTCATTCTCTACAAACGGCAAAGACTTCAATGCTGTACCTATGGCTACGGTGCACAACCTTGATAATGCCACTCTCTTTAGGTCGACATTCCGCCAATCTTCTTCTCAACAGCGGTTAAATTTCCAACTCAACTAATAAGAATTAATTGCAATGGGTAACCTATCCAAATCACCACTTTAAAAATATCAGTGGCAACCTTAACCACAGATAGAATTATCTTACGTGCTGTTAACATAACCTTGTTTTTCTTAGGAGTTTGCAGCCCGGATGTTTCTACTATTTTACTGTTCGGTTCCTTGATCACTGTAGGGGAGCCGCGGTGTCACTGGTGAGCAGGTGCCTCATTTATCCTTATTGGTCATGAAACTACACTCTCGAAAATCAGAACTTCGTTCCTTTTCTGCACCTATTGCTGTTCGAGGTGCCTATCTGGCTTTTGATTTTCTCATGTCTCTTGTGTTTCATCACTGGACTACGTGCCGCATGTTATGAGATGCTGGTTTTGCAGCATTAGATGCGGCGTTAATATGCCATACATATGGATGCTGGGAGTTTTATTGCGTGAGAAGTATAGTCATCTTTTCATGAAAGCGCCGTCGTCTATCAGTGCGAGCATTCTTGGAGCACGACAAACCCCCTGTTCTCCAAAGGCCTGCAGTCGATATCGGAGCGGGTAGTTGCAGCATTTGGGCACAGCTCGGTGAAAATGCATTCCTCTCTTACGAGCTGACAGGATGGACAGGCACTCTGTCTGATATTAGAGTAGCAGGTGTCGTTTTTGCGCGAATGAGTGTCGCTCAAAAACTACACATATCCATTTATTCCAGATTTGAGCTGGGCGAGCAGCGACGAGGGGGATGTTACTGACGTCAGCTTGTATTTAGACTGGAGCGAGAAGAACTGGAAT
This sequence comes from Amblyomma mixtum, assembly GCF_055824585.1. Classification (NCBI taxonomy): domain Eukaryota; kingdom Metazoa; phylum Arthropoda; class Arachnida; order Ixodida; family Ixodidae; genus Amblyomma; species Amblyomma mixtum. The sequence continues at coordinate 2,089,932 of NC_143019.1, forward strand.
CCACCCCGTACCATCACCAATGTTAAAGTGGGATTTATTTGGCGAAGTGGTAGAGTGGTTGAAGCGGTGAAAGCAGTCCGCTGTGAGTCGGTAAGTCGGAGCAAGGCCTTGCGCTGACCGATGGCAATGCCGAAGAAAGAATGCCCCTTGTTTTTAGATTACATGATTTTTTAAGAGATATTGATAAGATTCTGTTCATATGTATGAGCTGTTTTAGAGCGCAGCTCTTTGGCGTCCGTTCCTGGGTTTCGCGTCGTCGTCGGCGTCGGCGTCGGCCTCGTAACCAGCTCCGCCCCCAATGTCACGCTTTTCAATTGGTCGAAATGCTCGTGACGTCACAGTACGCGAATTTCAAATGGGGCCAATTGTACTTTGGCTAGTAACCATGCAACCAATCAAAGGGATCGTATAGTGATGCTGCAACTAAGTTGGACTGAGTTTAGTTAATTGCTTAATTAATCAATTAGCCTAATTAATATAGAGGAGAATGAAGAGGTCAGAAGAAAAGAAAAGAAAGACGCGCGCCGCAGCGACAACAGCGTCCTTCACTTCACTTCACTTCACTTTATTTTCCTTAAAGACCCTTTTCCAGGGTGTTACATAAGGGGTGGGGTTTACAAAATGCAGGAATCAACAGTGCTTGAAAATGATGATGAACATGTTATGGCAGCAATATTATGGGGAAGGCCGTTCCAGTCAGCTGCTGCACGAGAAAAAAATGAGTTGGCAAAAACAGTGGTACGGCCACGTGGACGCAAAACTTGAAGAGAATGACCGATGCGATGGGACCTGCGTTGTGGAAGTGCGCAAATGTATGGTTCTTGTTTTAGTGGTGAATAAAAGAACTTGTGAAACAGGACAAGACTGGCTATGCGACGGCGACTAGAAAGATTAGCTAGACCTGACTGAGATTTGAGGGATGATATGCTCACGTCGTACGAGTATGAGGAGTGAATGAATCTGATAGCCCTGTTTTGAACAGCTTCGATAGCGTGTGTTAAATATTCTTGATGAGGGCTCCAGATGGGTGATGCGTATTCAAGTTTAGTTCTAACGAATGAGATGTACGCTTGTAGTCTTACGTGTTGTGGGGCTTCCCGTAGGTGACGTTTTAAGAAACCTAGTGTTTTATTAGCAGATGATATCAGGTTAGTCACGTGCAAACGCCAAGATAAATCATTAGAAATGGTGACTCCTAAGTATTTATATGACTGGACGAGGTCAACTGGGTTATTGCAAACTGTGTATTTGAAAACAAGAAGATTTCGACGGCGGTGAAAGGACATGCACTTGCATTTGTTAGAGTTGAGCATCATCATCCACTGGGAGCACCAGTCTTGCACATGGCGCAGGTCTGCCTGAAGGGATTCTTGGTCAGAATGGTTAGTCACTGAGCGATAAATGACGCAATCATCGGCGAACAAGCGGATGTGACAAGAGACATGCTGGGGTAAATCATTAATGTATATGAGGAATAACAAAGGACCGAGAACAGAACCCTGTGGGACGCCAGAGGCTACAGGAAGTGGGTTGGAAAGTTGGTTATTAATGACGACGGACTGAGAGCGATGCGTGAGGAAAGCTTTAATCCATGCAATTATGTTCGGATGTAGGTTCAGCTGGGAGAGTTTAAGAAGCAAGCGTTGATGAGGTACTTTGTCGAAAGCCTTAGCGAAATCTAGGAAAATGGAGTCAGTTTGTTGGTTAGTATCAAGGTTGGCGTGAATATCATGTAGAAAAATGGCTAGTTGTGTTTCGCAGGAGAACCCCTTGCGAAATCCATGCTGTGATGGATGGAAGAAATTATTTGAATCCAAAAATTGCATGATTTGAGAGTAAATGACATGTTCCATGATTTTGCACGGTACACTTGTTAATGAAATGGGGCGATAATTAAGAGGTGAATCAGTACTACCTGATTTGTGGACGGGAACGACCTTCCCCACTTCCCAGTCGTCTGGAATGGTACCTTCGGAGAGTGATTGCGAGAACAATGAACAAAAAATGCTGCAACAGACTGATTTAGTGTTTTTCAGGACCTTTGAATTGGTTTCATCTATGCCGGAGGCCGAGGAATTGTTAATTTTGTCGATTATGCACGAAACTCCATTACTGTTGAAGGTTATCGCGTCCATGCCTGTGGTGATTATAAGAGGCAATCTAAAACACGGTGCTTCGGATTCGTTAGTAAAAACGGAAGAAAACGCAGTGTTAAACGCGTTTGCACATTCGATATCAGTCATCCTTTCACCAGAATTGTTAGTGAGGGTTGGAAGACGTGCTTCCTTCGGGTTTATCAATTTCCAGAACTTCTTGGGGTTATCGGTTATCATTTTTGGCAGATCAACTTCGTAAAATGAACGCTTCGCACTTCTAATCGCCGCCAAGTACGTGTGTTCGGTTTCGTAGTATTTATCCCAAGCCTGCTGGCTTGCTTGACGCTTAGCTGTACGAAATGCGCGTTTTTTCTTATTTTTACGCTTTTTCAGAGCTTTTGTAAACCAGGGTTTTTGATTATTTTTTCGAAAACTTCGTGTCGGAATATATTTATTGATTAATTCAGAAAACTTATGTTTCAATAGCACCCAGTTGTCGTTTACACTTCTACTATGAAGATCCGTTTGAAACGTCGATATAAAGTTAGCTAGTTCGGTGTTAATTGCGTCATAGTTTCCCTTATTGTAGAGGCTAATAGTTTTCTGAGTAGTTTGTCTTATTACAGGTGAGCCGGAAGGAGACGCTGCTGAAAAAAAACAGACAAGTACGAAGCCGCGTTCCCTCCACCACCACGCACTTCCCCACTCAGTAAGACGTTGCTCGTTTCATATACGTTGTGTCGAACATCCTAGACAGTTCCAACAATTGACAGGTTAATGACAGAACACGATGGATAGAAATACAATAATATAAATATGAAATAGCCTAATTAACCTTTCTAGTTAGATAGCATAAATCAATAAAACCGAGAACGAAATTGGTCGAGTTGGAGAATCGAATCAGGGTCTCCGGAGTGCGATACGAGCACGCTAGCCACTCCGTAATGCCAGCTGAATGGTTTGGAATGAACAAAGGCGCGTCTAGCTAATACGGCGTCTTCGTTCACTCCCATCTTCCCCCTTTCCCTTACGGCGAGGTGCAGATGTCCACCCAGATATGCGAGAGAGATACATTTCCTTTCCTCAAAAAATAAATTTACCGTCCAGCAAGGCGTACAGCCGAATTGGCGATGGCGTTCTGTGGACTCCCTGGCAGCGTTGCAAGACGCTGTCGCGTTCCACTCTTACAGGCGAAGCTTAACATGTTAACCACACATCAGTAACACACGCAGACAGCCAATGGACGCGTCATTCGCTGGCAGCACTTGATTCATCATTCACAACCACATTCTTAACGTACGCTCCCTTGCCGCACATGCCAAGGAAGTACACCACGATCACATTCTGCGCCATTCCTCTGTACTTTGCTTTGCTGAAACCTGGATGGATCCCGAAGAGCCTCTCGAAATCATAGATTTCCTATACTGCTGTGGTGCTCGCAGAGACGACAACAGAGCGGCGGGAGTCGCTATCTACTTGCGCACAGGTCTCTCTGCAATACCAGTCGAAATGTTTGGCACGTCACATGAAGTTGGCGAACTGTGCGCCGCAAAGTTGCCCAACGGCTTGCTGGTAGTAGCTGCCTACTTCGCCCCTACCGCACTCACGAAAGACGTCGTGCACTTCCTGCAACTCGCATTAACCGTCCATCGATCCACACCGATGTTAGTAGTGGGGGAATTTAATGTTGACATAAAGACAAACAGCAATTTCCTAACACTTATGCGGGAGAACATCCCGTTCCTCTCGCTCGTAACGCGTCCCACGGCTGTGACAACCTCGCGAGGCACTTGTATAGATCTCGTCTTTGAGAATCAAGCATTGGTGTACCAAGTCGAACATATATCAGTCTATTTCTCCGACCACAAAGCTTCCTTCATGACTGTCAAGAACTGTTAGTGGAGTCTTTATTAAAGGAATACGTGTGAAAAATAAAAAAAAAATTCTGTGATAGCGCATACATGTGTTGCTCGATTTCTTTGCCTCAATCTATTGAAAAGGTGAAACAGCTTATTTGCTGCGCTCAAATTTCGCATTAGGAAGTAACGTAATCGTCTGTAATTTTTTTCGTGTCCAAAATGTCTCAAAAACGTTTTGTGCAATCCAATTCTTATTTTAGCTTCTACACGTAATAGACGGAACGTGCACTCCTGACTTGCCATAAATAGGCACATCGCTTTACGACTTTTAGTCGCAATATGTCGTTTACTCCCTAGTCATTGAAACGTTACATTTGCCTATATGCATTTTCATTCCAGTTTTCTGTTCGGCTTTTTCGGTCCTCTGCCACGCACCACCCTGAGTTAATTCGCGCTGTAATTCCGTCATCAAATCGCCGGTTGCTGAAGTGCTCAACCTTATCACTAGCTATTCCGAAATCAAACTGTCTTAACACTTAGTGTCAATGGTATAGTTTGAAGACTTTTGTTGGAATCAGCTCTTCATATTCAAGCAGCTTATTGGTGGTGGTGGTGAAAACTTTTATATTGTAAAAAAGAGTTTGGGAGCCACAGAGTGGCCCCGCTACATGGTCGGCGTCCCTAGTCCGGGACACCGCACGACGAGGCCCCGTCTCTCGCCCGTTTCACCAGAGCCCTTTGGGACTCAAGCGAGGAGCAGTTGAGGAGGGCAGTCTCCCATGCCTCTCTGGAAGGGGTAGGGGAAGGGGGGAGGTGGGGATTTTGAGTACATGCCCACACCATGTGGAAGATATCACAGGTCTCCCCACAGTGTGGGCATCGCCCATCCGTGTTAGGATCGTAATGTTTTATTATTGCAGGACAGAGTAGAGTACCTGTCTGCAGGCGCCTTAAAGTTCGCTCCTCCGTCTTACTCAGCCCTTTTGCAGGGGCCGGGAAAAGGCGGTGGTTGTCGCTATAATGTGTTAATATTTCCCTGAATCGCAGCAGCGGCTGGTTAGTCTCCGAGCCAGAAGAGCTGGGATGAGGAGCCCGGTGAGTAAGCGCTCGGGCAGCCGCGTCAGCGGCCTCATTACCTCGTAAGCCCTGGTGGCCAGGAGCCCAAATGATTCGTTTGGGTGTTGGATCAGTGGCAGTCCGTCGTAGAATACAAGCAGCTAAGGGGGAGATCTCCCCTGCCAAGTAATGTTCACATGCTTTTCGGGAGTCCGTGATGATTATTCTCGAATTGGCGTGGGCGGCAGCAAGCGCTATCGCTACTTCCTCGGCCCGCATTGAATTCGGGGCTCGAAAGGAGAGTCCATCAACGTGCATTTCCTGGTGAACGACAGCGGCCGAGTAAAATCCCGTGGGCGATGGCCCTGCTACGTCTACATAATATACACCGGGTCGGGAGCCGTGTTGTCTCTCAAGAGCCCGAGCCCGCGCTTGTCGTCTGTTTTCATGCATGTCGGTGTCCATGTTACGGGGGAGCGGGGAGACCCAGAGCATATGGCGCCATAGTACTGGGATACGCTCCGCCTCCTCTGGAGTGCAGTCGTGTTGGATGTGTAAGCGGTTTAGCAGGCGGCGCCCAGGAGCCGTCTGCGTGAGCCGCGTGTATTGGTTCACGAGGTGGGCCTCCCGCAGCTCCTGGTAGGAGTTTAGCACCCCCAATGCCTTGAGTTTGGCATTAGAGGTAGCCACCGGGAGATCCAGGGCTCGCTTAGTTGCCTTGCGGATGACGGCGTCTATTCGCGCCTCGTCTTGCTTAGTAGTGCGGAGATATGGCACGGCGTAGAGGATCCGGCTAGTCACGAAGGCATAGACGAGCCGAAGCGCGTCCCTGCCCCGCAGACCACCCCGCTTGTTGGAAACGCGGCGGATCATGCGCCCTACCTGTTCGCCTACTCTCTTGAGTTTCGCAATAGTGGAGTCCGGTCTGAGTCTCTGGTGAATGAAAAGGCCCAGAATACGGAGCTCCTCCACCTCTCTAATAGGACCTCCTGACAGAGAGATGTGTATTGCTGTCCTATCCTTTGGGTTCGCTCTGACATGCAGAAGCTCTGATTTCGCTGGAGCACATTGGAGCCCACAGTCATTAGCATACGCATCGACTATGGAAGCAGCCTGCTGAAGGCGGTCCTCCATGTCTCCAAGGCTCCCCTGAGTGGTCCAAATTGTAATATCATCTGCATATAACGCGTGTTGAATGCCTTCCACCCGGGCCAATTGGCTTGGGAGGCGCATCATAGCAATGTTGAACAGGAGCGGTGATAACACTGCTCCCTGAGGGGTACCCCGTGTTCCCATCATGTAAGGGCCGTATTCCTCGCCCTCAATCCGAAGAAAGGCCTGGCGATTAGACAAGAAATCTCTTACATACGCGTAGGTCCTAGCCCCACAATCGGTAGAACTCAAGTTGGCCAGGATGCTTCCGTGTTTCACATTGTCGAAAGCCCCTTTCAGATCAAGGGCGAGGATGGCTTTGTCATTGTGTTGCATAGTTGTGGGTCGTATTACATCCCTGTGCAGCTGGAGAAGGACATCCTGTGCAGACATGTGAGGGCGAAACCCGAACATGGTGACTGCAAAGAAGCCCTTACTCTCCAGGTATGGAGAGAGGCGATCCCGTACCATCGTCTCCATAAGCTTGCCCGCACATGAGGTCAGTGATATGGGCCTCAGGTTGTCCGTATTCACGGCCTTACCTGTTTTAGGGATAAACGTCACAAGTGACGTTTTCCACTCGGGAGGGAGTGGACGCCCGTCCCAGATCTGGTTGATGTATTCTAATAAATGAAGGTAGGCTGAGTCCGGTAGGTTCGCCAACAGGTTC